>NC_089494.1:20928910-21237590 GCF_036850765.1 Saccopteryx bilineata | reverse complement strand
GTCGCAACGAAAAACTGATGATTGATGCTTCTCATCTCTTTCCATTCCTATCTATCTTATCCCTCTCTCTGCCTCTCTGTCTGTAAAAAAAAAAAAAAAAAAAAAGGAAAACAATAATGTTAGGCATAGATCCTTACAAGGTGAGTTCATGTTTTTGTGGGGACGTCTTTTATTTCTAATACTCTATCTTGTTTGTGACTAGCATCTTTAAGATGGACATACTCTAAAGCCCAGATAGATACACACTTAATCAACTACATCAAGGTAATGAACCAAAAATAAAATTACACTTGTTCATTACCCTCCTTAGTCAGTCACTTTGCAGTTTGTAGTTTTGGTAATTCTTTTTTAATAATCTGATTAAGTTTACAAAACAAATATTATTCCCATATTACAGACAAGGCAACTAAGGTTCCCAAAGATAGGGTGATTTTGCCAGGATCGCAAAGCTAGCAAAAAATCCATTTACAGCCCTGGCTGGTTGGCTCAGTGGTAGAGCATCGCTGGCATGCAGGAGTACCGGGTTTGATTCCCAGCCAGGGCACACAGGAGAAGCGCCTATCTGCTTCTCCACCCCTCCCCCTCTCCTTCCTCTCTGTCTCTCTCTTCCCCTCCTGCAGCCAAGGCTCCACTGGAGCAAAGTTGGCCCGGGTGGTGAGGATGGCTCTGTGGCCTCTGCCTCAGGTGCTAGAATGGCTCTGATTGCGGCAGAGCGACGCCCCAAGATGGGCAGAGCATCGCCCCCTGGTGGGTATGTCGGGTGGATCCTGGTCGGGCGAATGTGTGAGTCTGTCTGACTGCCTCCCCGTTTCCAGCTTCGGAAAAATACAAAAAATAAATAAATAATTAAAAAAAAATCCATTTACTCTTCCTGTTAACATATGAGGTAGTTATCAAGTCTGAACTGTAACAGTATATAGGGATTAGTTAGAATGAACCTCTGTAAACATATTTAAGTGAATAGAGTTGTGCCTTGGTCTGGAACCAAATTTCATTCTTTTTCATACATATGGTAGTGTTCCAAAGGGCTTCTACAAGAAATCAATTTAATCCCATGTTTTCTCATTTTATTAATATTTTCTAGTTGTACTTATGTTTCTATGCTTTCATTTCATCATGAGCTCCTTAAGGACAGTGATTAACTGACATTCATCTCTATTTTTCAAACACTGTATTTCTGCCATTTAGGCAGAAAGGGCTCAATAAATATTTACTAAATTGAATATTTGAATTTTATATGCAGAACAAATGCCGAGTGTCTAGGAGGTACTATTTATTTTTCTCTTATTAATAAATCTCGCCTGACCTGTGGTGGCGCAGTGGATAAAGTGTCGACCTGGAAATGCTGAGGTCGCCGGTTCAGAACCCTGGGCTTGCCTGGTCAAGGCACATATGGGAGTTGATGCTTCCAGCTCCTCCCCCCTGTCTCTCTCTCCTCTCTCTCTCTCTCTCTCTCTCTGTCTCTCCCCCCCCTCCTCTCTAAAATGAATAAATAAAATTTAAAAAAAAATTAAAAAATAAATAAATAAGTCTCAGCATTATTTACTCCTTTTTCTGCTTCCTATTTTCTATAAAAACCTGTCGATGCAAGGAACAGCCAAACCTTTAGGTAATTA
Organism: Saccopteryx bilineata; assembly: GCF_036850765.1. NCBI lineage: Eukaryota > Metazoa > Chordata > Mammalia > Chiroptera > Emballonuridae > Saccopteryx > Saccopteryx bilineata. The sequence goes on along the minus strand of NC_089494.1, from coordinate 21,235,974 downwards.
TTATGAATTTATTTGAGCCAAACTGATGAAATATGCATGGGAACAAGATCTCAAATGCTCCCGAGAACTCAGTTTTGCTGCTTCTTTCATGCACTTGAAATTAAGGAAGACACCGAAGGAAGTCTGGAGAAAGCAAGGCAGAGATTGGATTAAAGGATAGTTAAGATTATTGCTCTCTTGAGGGTTAATACCCTCTTCAAGGAGTATTTATGCTCGGTATTGCAAAGGTGGGTTAACCTAGATGCACAGAACGATGCACTTGCATTAGGGCCCATTGCTTACGGGGCTTGCTTAAGGCGAAGATAAACCTTTTACATGCCTGGAGCATTCCTGCCCAGGTAGGAATTTATAATCAAATCAAGGTTACTTATGATAAAACTTTTTTTTTTCTCTCCACAGTAAAGAGAAAAAGACTCCTTTCTGCAGCTGTGAGCCACAGAAAAACAAAAGATAAGGAAGTAGCATTATTTTGTAATATCATTCTAATAAGGAATATTTTAAAATATTTCTGCAGACTGCAATATATGTATATTTATTTTGTGGCAAAGGTGTTATTTTCACAAAGAAACGAGTATGTTCAGTTTTCCTTTTCGTGTTTTTAATTAGTTAAGAAAGGTATTCTGCTCTCTCCTTTAAATCAATATCGTTCCTCTAAGGTTTGAATCAAATAATATTTATTGATTTGCAAGGAGACACAGACGTCAAGCTATTTTAAAACGTGGAATGCCCATTTCACTTCGTTTTGCCTCTACTATGTGAACTGTGAAGTCAACCCCTTAATCTTTAATCTTCAGATCTTCCTTTTATTTATTTATTTATTTATTTATTTATTTATTTATTTATTTATTTATTTTTAGGTTTCCTGAAACCAGGAGCATAGGAGGTGATTGCCAAGATGCTGTCCACCTTTGACGCTTTATGAGCTTTTCCTTGGGTTTCTCCTGGGTTTGGTATCAAGGCTTTTGATACTTTTAATGTACAGTTCAGCCTCTGGGGGAGGGTGCCCTGGGCTACAGGCGTTTGCTCCTGAGGCCCGGGGACAGCCACATTCTGGGGGCCGGGTCAAGTCAGGCCCTCAGCGCGAGACAGGTGCGGGCATCCTTCAAGCTTAAGGTCTGGGCGCAGGAGAATCAGCAGGAGCCGCACCCCGCCTTCCCTTTCAGCCTGGAGGCTCCAATTTCAGGGCCAAAGCAGCAGGGCGGGCCGGGGGTGGGGCGGGCAGGGTCATGTGATCCATCAGGTGGCGGCGGGACCTCCTCGCTTCCGGATCGCGACCGTGTGGGCCGCCACGCTCCCGTGCACGTGGCGTCTGCTCCGTCGTCCGGGGTCGCTCGGCACCCCGCCGTCTGCAGCCATGGCCCCCGGCCAGCTCGGTGAGCTCCTCGCGCGTCCTCGGCCCTCGGCGCCCGGGCCCCACAGCGCCCTCAGCCGGGCAGTGGCGGCCGCCCGCGGGCCCCGGGGTCCCCGCCGCCCTGCAGGCCTGCGGGCCCGGCCCGCGGAGGTGCGGCTGCCCGGGGTATGATAAGACCCGGGCTCTGGGCCTGGGTGATGTGGGCGGGGGTTCTGGTGGCTTGAGATGCGTGACTGTGTTCCCCCAAAACGCATCCCCCCGATCATACTGTCACGTGCGGCAACTGAGGAGGGAAAATGTCTTCTTTTTCAGCCTTGTTTAGTGTCTCTGACAAAACCGGCCTTGTGGAATTTGCCAGAAGCCTAACTTCGGTTGGTTTGAATCTGGTCGCTTCTGGAGGGACTGCAAAGGCGCTTAGGGATGCTGGTCTGGCAGTCAGGTAAGGCACGCTTAGCTTTGCAGTGAAGTCCCATTGGAAAGGTGCCTGCTTCTCCCGCCCACAGGGCTGTGAGGTCGGTACTTGCTTACCCACCCACGTTACAGAAGAGGAAAGTGAGGCTCAGAGAGGTTTTATAACTACTGCGCGTTTGCAGAGTTAAGTAAGTATGGAGGGGAGCCAGAGGTTAGCACCCCTGGTATCCTCATTTTAGAAACCCCCTCCCCCAACCCGTTCCTTAAATTAATTTAGGTCAGCTATTTGTTTCACAAAACAAAGTCTGGTTTATGATTCACATGGTCTCTTTTGACCTGTTCTTTAGGAAACTTAACCTCTTCAAGATTCAAAGCTACCTCTGTTCCCTTAGCATCTCTGGTAACTACAGTGTGCCTGTAAAGTCATGGTGCACTTTTGACTGGTCACAGGAAAGCAACAAAAGACAATAGAAATGTGAAGTCTGCACCAAATAAAAGGAAAACTCTCCCAGTTTCATACCTATTCAGTGCAGTTCAATGTGGGCTCACGCACAGATTTTTTAGGGCTCCTTAGGTAGCTATCCCGTGTAGCCTCTACAGACTCGTCACTGACTGATGGCCTACCGGAACGGGGTTTCTCCACCAAACTGCCGGTTTCCTTCAACTGCTTATCCCACCGAGTAATGTGATTCCTATGTGGTGGCGCTTCGTTATAAACGCGCCGATATTCAAGTTGCACTTTGGTTACAGATTCGAATTTAGCGAGCCACAGCACACACTGAACTTTCCTCTGTACTGTCCACATCTCGACTGGCATGGCCGTGGGCTGCTCCGCTGTATACATGGTGTTACGTCATCATCTGCGCATGCTCACATGCTGCCACATCATCCTACAGAAACTGGGAGGGTTTTCCTTTTATTTGGTGCAGATTTCACATTTCTGTCGTCCTTTGTTGCTCTGAAAATGACAACAGTAAACTTAATGCTAGAGGATGCTTTGAAATAGTATAAAATGTAAAATGACAATTAAGTGGAAAGATTAGCAATGTTCTGGTTATCTATTTTCAGAGATGTCTCTGAGCTGACGGGGTTTCCTGAAATGTTAGGGGGACGTGTGAAAACCTTGCATCCTGCAGTCCATGCTGGTAGGTAGTTGGTACCTTCAATTTAAAATAATCAGTGGTTGGCCCTGGCCGGTTGGCTCAGTGATAGAGTGTTGGTCCAGTGTGTGGAAGTCCCGGGTTTGATTCCCTGCCAGGGCACACAGTAGAAGTGCCCATCTGCTTTATCTTTCTCTTCCACTGGAGCAAAGTTGGCCCAGGCACTGAGGATGGCTCCATAGCCTCTGCCTCAGGCGTAGAATGGCTCCAGTTGCAGCAGAGCAATACCCCAGATGGGCAGAGCATTGCCCCCCGGTGGGCATGCCCTGTGGATCCCAGTCCGGCACATGCTATAGTTGTTTGCCTCCTCCTGTTTCTCCCTTCGGAAAAATAAAATAATCAGTGGTTTTTAGGAATATTTTATTTGATTACTTTGCAGAATAAACAAGGCAAAAGGCAGGTCATAAGCTCAAAAAAAAAAATCGGAGGTTATATTGATTTTTGTCACATTGGCTACAAAAGTTCATAGTACATTAGAACTTGTTTAAAATCCAGTTTGCTTTATGTGTGAATAATTCAGATTTCTTTTTCTCTACTTGCTGTTAGTACTGACCTGTAGAGTGATAGTTCCTGCTGGAGTTAATGAAAATATTTAGATTTTATGTGTGGAAAGATTTTATCATGACTTAGGCTTAGCATAAAGTATGACCATATAACTGATTTACAAAAGTATTCTTTTTCAAAGTACTCTACTTTGTTCATTCATCTGAGACAGCAAATGGCATCCCAGTCAAAAATGGTGAGAAATAAGTAGATCGCTAACTTACTAGTTACAGAGAAATTGGCAGAATAAAAGGCTGTATGGCTAAGCATTAGACAAGCCATTTACTTAGGGGAGCTGGCAACAGTTATATGAAAATTCCTTTTATACTTTGGTGATTAAGGAAAGTGGAATCAGGAGCTGATAAAAAATATTTTAAAATATACCTGTTACTGTTATTTTAAACTGTGTTTGGAATTAAAATTAGGCTATGTTAGAAACTTCAACTTGATTGATGAGGTTATATTGGAAAGAAGTTCCTTATTCTGACTTGTTTTTGAACTCATATTTTAACTTTGTTAAATTAGGAATCTTGGCTCGTAATATCCCAGAAGATAATGCTGACATGGCCAGACTGGATTTCACTCTTATAAGGTAAAAATTCTAAGTTGAATTTTTAATACAGGAACAAAGATGAAGAGTATGCCAAACCTGGTGCCCCCTTTTTTTTTATCAAGGGGTACACTATATAAAGTATATGATTGTCTAATCACTAAGCTATACACCTGAAACCAATATAAGATTTAAAAAAAAAAGATTACCATTAGTCTTAGTTTAATGATTTTGACTGTAAACATTTATTGAATACCTTCTCTGATGTACATGTGTTAGCATTTTGGTTTTGCCAAATATATATTACCAAAACACACAAACAAAAAACAATCTTTTCTTTTATTTTTTTCTTTTATTTTTTTACAGGGACAGAGAGAGGGATAGACAGGGACAGATAAATAGGAACGGAGAGAGATGAGAAGCATCAATCATCAGTTTTTCGTTGCAAGACCTTAGTTGTTCATTGATTACTTTCTCATATGTGCCTTGACCATGGGCCTTCAGCAGACAGAGTAATTCCTTGCTCGAGCCAGCGACCTTGGGTCCAAGCTGGTGAGCTTTTGTTCAAACCAGATGAGCCCGCGCTCAAGTTGGCGACCTCGGAGTCTCGAACCTGGGTCCTCCACAGTCCGACGCTCTATCCACTGCGCCACCACCTGGTCAGGCTATTTTTTAAGAAGTGATGATCTAAATTTTCAAATGTATAAGCAACTTAGTTATTTGCATAAAATTATTCACTTTTTTTTTTCATGTGTGGAACAGCTTTATTTGGATACAATTCACATGCCATGTGATCTCCCAATTTAAAATAGACAACTCAAGCCTGACCGGGTGGTGGCGTAGTGGATAGAGCGTCGGACTGGGATGTGGAGGACCCATGTTCGAGACCCTGAGGTCACCAGCTTGAGCCCAACCAAGGTCGCTGGCTCAAGGAAGGGGTCACTTGGTCTGCGGTAGCCCCCCGGTCAAGGCACATATGAGAAATCAATCAATGAACAACTAAGAATTGATGTTTCTTGTCTTCCTCCCTTCCTGTCTGTTTGTCCCTATCTGTCCCTCTCTCTGACTCTGTCTCTGCCACACACACACACACACACACACACACACACACACAATAAAATAAATAAATAAATAAATAAATAAATAAATAAATAAATAAAATAGACAACTCAGTAGTTTGTCGTATATTCAGAGTTGTATAACCATCACCATGGTTCATATTAGAATGTATTTATCACCTTAAAAAATATCCATTAACATACATTCTTCATTTCTCCCAACACCCCACCAGTATGATTCTATTTATATGGATTTATCTGTACTGAGCATGTTGTATCAGTGGGAAATACAATATGTGGTCCTCTGTGACTAACTTCTTAAGCATGTTTTCAAGATATATCCATGCTATAACATCAATACTTCAGTTTTTTGTGTTTTGTTTGTTTTGAGAGGCAACAGCATTTATTTGTGACCAAAAAAATAGCTATTCAGAAAGCATTGATTCAGGCAAAAACCTAAAGTGTTTTGATTAGGAGACAAAGGCAAACAGCATTTACAAGAAAGAAGGGAGAGGGGAACCAGTACATCAGAAAAAAGAAGATATTTCTATTGGTGCAAATTAGCTGACATAGTAACACTAATTCTAAACAATGTATTGATTGATTGATTGATTGGATTTTTAGAGAGAGAGGAAGGGAGAAAGACTGACAGAAAGAGAAGCATTGATTTGTTGTTCCACTTATTCATGCCATCACTGATTGATTCTTGTATGTGCCCTGATGGGGAACTGAACCCACAGCCTCAGCATGTCAGGACTACACTCTAACCACATGAGCTACTTGGCCAGGGCCTCTAAACAATGTTTTTAATTTTTTAGTCTGGAAGTAATCAGTCCAGTAGTTATACCTGCTTTCTTGTTTTGTTTGCAAACAGTTCTTTGGGACATAATGTTGCCAGTTCAAATATTAGTTTTCCTGTTTTAATAGTCCAGTGTTTGAGGAGTAAGACACGAAGGGAAGTTCTTATGGAATGGCAGCTCCAACTCAAATTTAAAGTGACTTAGTTTATATTAACTTTTTACATTTTTCTCCTTTTGACCAAGCTCTTTCCTTAAAAACATCACTGGTCAACTATTGGAAAGCAGCACTATCAGTAATTCATTTGTTTGTTTTTGCTACAAAATAATCTGTTGTATGGACGAACTTGATTTGCCGGTTCATTAGTTGATAGACATTTGGATTACTTCTGCTTTTTGGATGTTAAGAGTAATGCAACTATGAGTATTCATGTACAAGTATTTTTGTGGACTGATACTTTCATTTCTTTTGGGTAGATGCCTACAAGGAGAATTTCTTGGTCAGGTGGTAACTATGTTTAACTGCCACACGGTTTTCCAAAGTGCTCTATCATTAACATACCCTACAGCATTGTACAAGGGCCCTAATTTTTCCTCATCCTCACCAACATGTGTTATGTATTATTTTGATGTAGACAACCTAGCAGCTGTGATGTGTCTCCCGGTGATTTTGATTTGCATTTCCTAGTGATGTTGAGCGTCTCTTCACATGCTTATTGGCCATTTGTGTATCTTTGGAGAAATGTCTGTTTAGATCCTTTGCCCATTTTTTATTTGAATTATTTTTCTTTTTATTATTAAGTTATAAGAGTTCATGTTATCTCATTCCATGAGCTGTTTTCATTTTATGGTGTCCTTTGATCATCATTAAAATTTTAAATTTGATGATTCTAATTTATCTGTTTTTTTTTTGTTTTAGCTGTTAATGCTTGCATCTTTGATTTCTTTGTGACATTTTATGTGTTGGTGTATGAAATACGGGTGCAGCTTGATTCTTTCGTATGTGGTGACCTAGTTGTTCCAGCATCACTCTTTAAAAAGACTATTCCTTTCCCATTGGGTGGCCTTGGCACACCTGGTCTATGTTTGTTGTCTGCCAGCACGACACCATTACTGCAGCTTTGTGGTAAATTTTGGAATTAAGAAGTGAGTCCTCCCACTATTTTTTTTTTTCTTAAGATTGCTTTGGCTAGCCAAGGTCCCTTGCATTTATATGAGTTTTGGGGTCAGCTTGCCCGTTTCTGCAAAAAAGGGGAGAGGTTGAAATTTTCACAAGGCTTGTGTTGAATCTGTGACTGATCTGGATGGTCCTGTCATCTTGGCAATATTAAGTTTTCAGTCCATAAACGTGGATGTCTTTTCATTTTAGATTTTCAACAATTTTTTACTTCTTGATGGACAAGTACTTTTGTTAAATATCGTCTTCATTTTTTTTGGTTTTGATACTAGTATAAGTAGAACTGTTTTCTTAATTTCACTTTCAAAATGTTCATTGCTAGTATGTACATGTTCAGTAAAGTATATATTCTATAACCTTGCTGAACTCATGAGTGTTGTTTTTTGTGGATTCCTTAGGATATTCTGTTGTGAGATCATGTCACTTGCTAATAGAAATAGCATCATTTCTTCCTTTGCATTCTTAATGTTTTGTTTTGTTTTTTCCTTTTGTCTGCTTTTGATCTGGTGAGATTGTCCAGTACAATGTTAAATAGAATTGGCAAGAGTAGACATCCTTGTCTTATCCCTGATCTTAGGAGAAATCAGTTTTCAACCTTGGCTGTGGTGTCTGCCTCTTTTTATATTTTACCGGATTCAGTTGGCTAGTATTTTCTTGAGGATTTTTGTGTATTTGTAAGAGGTACGAGACAGTCTTTTCTTGTGCCTGGTTTTGACATTAAAGTCATAGGCATTAGGAAGTGTTCCCTTCTCTTTTTCTTCATTATTTTTTCCAGTTGAGCTTGTTTCTCTGGGGACCAGTCCACAGAGCTTCTCACATTGCAGTTCTAGGAGTGAAGCTTTACTTCACTTGTTAATTTTAGATTAGTTCTGTATCTTAAATTATTTTTCTGGCCGCCTACTTTTTTCCTTTTTTTAACTTAAATTTACCATATTTTTCGCTCCTGACCATAGACACACCTAGGGTTTTAAGTAGGAAAATAAGAAAAAAAAAATTCTGAACCAAATGGCGTGTTAAAATATTTAATAAAATACTGTATTTTTTGCTCCATAAGATGCACAGGCATTTTCTCCTCGACTTTTGAGAGGGGGGGGGGGAGTGCATCTTGTGGAGTGAAAAAAACAGTAATACACTATTCTATTAATGTTTCCGGTGTGCACCCAGTGATTAGACATTATATATCTTACTAAGTGTTCATTCCAATGAATCTCATACCCATCTGACACTGTATGTAGTTACTAGAATATTATTGACGATGTTCCCTTTTGCATCACCATGACTATTTTGTGACGACCAACTTGTACTTTTTAATCCTTTCACCTTTTGTCTTTATTGTATATGAGCTCTCTGAAAACAAAACAAGCCAATATTTTACCCTTAGAATATCCCATCATTTTCACCCTCGTACATAATTCACTGGAAATAGAATCTAGAATTGAATGGTTACGTGCACCTGAATCTTTCCCATCCTTTGCTGTTTGGTGCTGGTGTGGGGACAGACGGTGCCACAGACAAAGCAGAGGAAATCCAGACAGGCCGTTTTTCCACTTGTCCTGGGGTCTGTCTCTACAACTCTGCCACATTAAAAAAAAAAATTGGTTCCTTTTCAATATGAGGATATTCTCTATAGCCTTGTGTTAAGGCTATGTTACACAAATTTATGTTAAATTTCGTGAAGTTGTTGATGGCTTGATGGAACAGCGGGCAGCGGTGTGCCCAGGCGGCGGCAGCATGCATGGGGCACCGGCTTATCCCGGCGGCAGCGGTGTGCCCAGGCGGCGGCAGCGTGCATGGGGGCCCCGGTGTACCCCGCCGGCAGCGGTGTGCCTAGGCGGCGGCAGCGTGCACGGGGCACCGGCCTACCCCAGCGGCAGCAGCGTGCATGGGGCGCCGGCCTACCCCAGCGGCAGCAGCGTGCATGGGGCGCCGGCCTACCCCAGCGGCAGCAGCATGCATGGGGCACCGGCTTATCCCGGCGGCAGCGGTGTGCCCAGGCGGCAGCAGCATGCATGGGGCACCGGCTTATCCCGGCGGCAGCGGTGTGCCCAGGCGGCGGCAGCGTGCATGGGGGCCCCGGTGTACCCCGCCGGCAGCGGTGTGCCCAGGCGGCGGCAGCATGCATGGGGCACCGGCTTATCCCGGCGGCAGCGGTGTGCCCAGGCGGCGGCAGCGTGCATGGGGGCCCCGGTGTACCCCGCCGGCAGCGGTGTGCCTAGGCGGCGGCAGCGTGCATGGTGCATGGGACCCCGGCGGCAGCGGTGTGCCCAGGCGGCAGCAGTGTGCATGGGAGCGCCGGCCCACCGGAGCCCCTTTGGTCTCCCTGTGCTGGCAGCATGGGGGAGGGCTTGACTTTCCACCTAACTTTTTACAATGCTAAACTGTCAGGCTTTACGTTTTAGATCTTGATGGGTTTGGGACACCTATTAATAGCAATTGACTTTTTTTTTCTACAAAGCGATAAACCACGTACGTGGAGGTTTTAATGACAAGTACCTTCTTCTTTTAGAGTTGTTGTTTGTAACCTGTATCCCTTTCTGAAGACAGTGGCTTCTCCAGATGTAACTGTTGAAGAGGCTGTTGAGCAAATTGATATTGGTAAGTTGGAAAAACCATTTTTTGAAGACTGACGAGAGGAGAGGGTTATTTAAAATTTAAATCAGATTTTATTTTGAAATTTCACTGTTGAGGGAGTAGGAAATGGTGACGGCTCCCAGATTGTGTGCCGGGTTGATGGTAATTCATCTCTATTTTCTCAGCTGTTTCTTTGTGGAGGGATTCCTCTGGGTGGTTTTTTTCCCTTAGTGTTTAAGTCAAGAATTAAAGTAGAGGTATGTGTACAATGACTGTATTTGAAAGAGGTTACACCGATAGGAAACTGCTTGTCTTTTGTTTTTCAAAGGGGGAGTAACCCTGCTCAGAGCAGCAGCCAAGAACCACGCCCGAGTGACAGTGGTGTGCGACCCGGAGGACTACACGGCCGTGTCCACAGAGATGCACAGCTCCGGTGGTAGGGACACCTCCTTGGAGACGAGGCGCCAGTTGGCCTTGAAGGTGGGGGTCACTTATATTTAGTGCAGTGTTTGTGAAACAAAAGAGTACTCACTTCTCACTTGATTGTATCATTTCCCAAGGCTCTGCTTGGAGCTGCTATGCTTTGGTTATAAATGAGACCAAGTATTAGAGAAGTATATTCCCTTAAAAAGATTAAAAGAGAATTGGAAGGGGAATAATTCACTGTGCCTTTTCTTATTGTTTGGTGTCTTTCCTGCTCAGGAGTGTGTGGAATGGGGGTGTGTGTGTAGTTGGCTGTTGCTAAGAGAAAACAATTTTGTTCCCACTCTGGGAAATGCTGCTGGCGTCTCACAAAACGTCCACTTCCGGTAGGCTTTCACTCACACCGCACAGTACGATGAAGCTATTTCAGATTACTTCAGGAAGCAGTATAGCAAAGGGATATCGCAGATGCCCTTGAGGTACGGGATGAACCCTCATCAGAGTCCAGCCCAGCTGTACACGCTGAAGCCCAAGCTGCCCATCACAGGTAAAGGCCGAAGGTTCTGTGGCACGGTTGCTGTGTCGGGGTGGGGGGTGTCCTTCTCTGTGTTGTATCCGATGCGGTTCGCGTTTAGAAAATAAAGTCAATTTTATTATACCTCTTAAAGCTGCCTGAAGTTTGAGATATCAGTTGGACTGGTAAGCAAAAAATATTGAAGATCGTCTAGGCTTCTGGAGAGAGGTTGAGTTGGGATGTGTTTGTCTTACAGATAATTTTGAAAACTTAGGACAGGGTGGATGGCCTGGATTTTGTAGACGAGGCTCAAGGCCAAGCCTTGGGGTAGCAGTGGAGGAACCAGCAGAGAAAAGCTGTAACGTTTGAAGCAGTTGGGCTGCTGCTGAGAACAGAAAGGTGACCGTTTGGTTTGGCAGTTCTGTGAGAAGCAATTTCCTTAGCATGGTGGATCTGGAAGCCTGGCTGACCTGGGCCAAAACGGGAATGTGAGGTTAACAGCGATGCAGGGAATTCTTTGAACAGAGAAATTAGTGAGGACTTCCATAGGATTGTAGAGTCACAGGAGGGTTTCCCATTTCTCATTCTGTTTTGTTCTTTTTCTTTTTGGTGAAAGAGACAGAGTGACAGCTAGGGACAGACAGACAGGAAGGGAAAGAGATGAGAAGCATCAATTCTTTGTTGTGGCACCTTAGTTGTTCATTGATTGCTTTCTCACATGTGGCTTGACCGGGAGGTGGGGAGGGCTACAGCAGACCCAGTGACCCCTTGCTCAAGCCAGCAACCTTGGGCTCAAGCTGGTAAGCCTGCTCAAACTGGATGAGCCCGCACTCAAGCCGGCAATCTCAGGGTTTCGAACCTGGGTCCTTTGCGTCCCAGTCAGATGCTCTATCCACTGCACCACCTCCTGGTCAGGCTAGTTTTGTTCTTAAGTGGGCTTGTCCTGCTCTGTGGTAGAAGGGAAAAGGGGGTACAGGTGACAGAGGAGAAAGTTGTGGGTGTGAGTGGCCCCCTCGAAGCCCCAGGCTTTGGAGGGAGGGTGGCTGTCAGCTGAGAGTGAGGACAGCTCCATAGCCTGGGGGGGGCGGGGGACAGGCGCAGGCACTCGGTGGGTCCGTGTGGGTCCGTGTGGGTCTGTGGTGGTGGGAGGACGCAGGCACGCCAGGCCACTTCTCTTTGCTCCGTCACCACCCGAGGGGGAGGAGTGGGGAGCAGTGTAGGAGGTTTGAGGAGAATTTGAAATACTCTCTTGTTTACTGTTCACCTTTAGTGAATAAACTACTTCTGTTAGTACTTTACTTCAAATAAATTTTCTAACACTGCCCCAGCTCCCGTCATTACCCCAAAAGTCTCCCAGACTGACCTCTCCATTCTCTTTGTCCTTTTTATTCTTCACAACAGAGCCATCTTTTAAAAACCTAAATCAGATGTTAGACCTACTAAAAACATTCATTGGCTTTTTCCTAGAAACCTCTTAATCTTGCTCTAATTACTCCACAACCCTCCTCTCATTCACTTCTCCCCAGCTTCTCCTTGCAGACTGATAGCACCTTCTTTTAGGCTGAGTTTCTTCAACCCCAGGACCTTTGCACTAGTCACTCCTTTCACCCAGAATTCTTCTCTCTGGTCTTCATAGTACCCTATTAACTTGCATTCAGATCTCACCTTAAATGTCACCACCTCATAGAAGCTTTCCGGACCACCCAGACCATAGTAGCTGTCAGTCACACTTCTATAACATCACTCCATTTTGCTGCATATATTTATATTTAGTCTTCTCCCTTGAGGCTGTCATCTCCTAAGAACGGAAACCTTGTCTGTCTTTATTCATTGCTTCTTGTTTGTTCATTGCTGTATCCCTAGTGCTTAGAATATTGATTATCATATTTCTGAAGTATTTATTAAATGGATAATTAGAAACTTGACATTTTGCATGAATTTTTACTTCTAGAATTTCTTAGAACAGATTTATCTACTAATGTACCTCAGATATTTTCTCCTTATAGTGATATACTCCCCTTTTAGATTCTGTGGCAAAAAAATAATTTATGTACTTCCAGATACCAATTTTGTTTTTTTAGGAAGGGAGAGAGATGAGAAGCATCAACTCATAGTTGCAGCATTCTTAGTTGTTCATTGATTGCTTTTCATGTGTCTTGACTGGGGGGCGAGGGGGCTCCAGCTGGCCAGTGACGCCTTGCTCAAGCCTGCGACCATGGGGTCATGTCTGTGAGCCCAGTCAGAAGCTGTGAGCCCGCGCTCAACCTTGTGAACTCAGAGTTTTGAACCTGGGTCCTCAGCATCCCAGGTTGACACACTACCCGCTGTGCCACTGCCGCGGACCAGCGCAGCTTCCAAATAACGGTGCGGAATTAAGGAAACACACTTTGTCAGAACAAAACCGATGGGACCGGGAGGACTCTTCAAACTGCCTGGCAGCATCTGAGTGCCTCACAGCCCCAGTTCGCTTTATTATATGGACCTATGCAAATCAAGGACCCTGATACAAAGTTGCACATCAAAGGCTAAGACAGGAACTCTCCCAAGGCAAAAACAGTATACATTAGTGAATTTTACAAACATCTGAAAACAGAGTCAGAGGAAGGGCATGTATATTGCTTCCTGCAACCCAAGGAAGCAAGTGGAGTGGGTGCAAATACTCAGCATCAAAGCCAAATATGGAGATGGAGGGGGGGAGAACTTAGCCTTTTGCTAAGCCTCAAATCTATAATGGCTTTTTGCCATTAACGGTCCACAACATGCCACCACCTGGCCAAGCCCCCAATTTTTCATTTTCAAAAGCTTTTGTATTTGTACTTGGTTGAGAGAACTATTTCTGTTGTGAAGTACTATTCTTTAGAGCAGTTTTAGATTTGTGGGAAAATATCAGAAGGTAGACCACGGACATCCCCTCCCCACTTTTCCCTATTAACTTGCATTTCTTACTCTTGATGAACCAGTATTCATTATTATTATTTTATTTTACTTTTGAGAAAGAGGTAGAGAGAAGAATCAATTTGTTCTGTTTATGCCATTGATTGCTTCTCATATGTGCCCTGACTGGGGCTTGAACTGGCAGTCTTGGGGTCGAGCCGGCACCCTCAGATCCATCCGGCAGTACCTGCCCCGGGATCGAACTGGCATCCTCGGTGCTGTAGAACAGCGCTCCACCCACTGTGTTCTGGCTAGGGCTCATCATTATGAACTAAGGTCCCTAGTATACATTAGGCTTTACTCTGTTCTATGTTCTGTAGGTTTGGGCAAATGCATACTGTCATTAGACACCTCAATAATATCACCTGAAATAGTTTTACCACCTGAAAACTCCCTGCGTTCTATTCCTAACCCCTGCAACCACTGATGTTTTTACTGTCTCCATAGTTTTGCTGTTTCCAGAAAGTTGTAACATTGGAATCATATACTCTGTTCCTTTTCACACTGGCTTTTTTTACTTAGCTGCATGCATTTATTTTAATGTTTCTCCATGTCTCTTGGTGGCTTGAGAGCTCATTTCTTATCACTGAATAATATTCTATTGTATACGGCTGTGCCATAGTTGGTTTCTCCATTCACCTCCTGAGGGACATAAAAAATAAAAGGATAATTTTTGACAGTTATGAATTTAAGCTGCTAAAAACATTCAAGTATAGGTTTTTGTGTGTATGTTTTCAACTCTTTCGTATGAATACCTAGCATTTGCTATTATTGCTTACTGTTTATTGCCTATTTTGTTTCTCCTATTCCTTTTTCATAAGCTCCATAAAGACTGATATATTTTTGAGGGGGTAGCTATTTTATTTATGGATGATACCCCAAGTACCTAGGACAGTGCCTAACATCACAGTAGGTACGCAATAAGTATTTGGCAAAGTTTTACATTTTAAAGTATCTAGTGCCTAAGGTAACACAAAGGAAATGCAGTTGTGTGTGTTTATTTTTAATTAATAGCCCGCTATTTTTTTTCTATGTGCTGAACTTACAAATAAGTGTTAACTTCTAAGAAATCCTGTCATTGTTAAGAAAATGGGCAACGCAGAGCTCTGAATCTTAGTCTTCTTAACTGCATTTCAAATTTAGGCAGAACTGGGACTGGTGTCAAAGGAGAGAAATTCATCACATTTTCCCTCCTATCCTCACAGCTCTCAGCACTTTAGTTTGTAATATTCTTTCTTCAGTCAACAACGTTCATAACGTGAAGTTGATACTGTCTCTGTATTGTCATGATTGATTAGTCTTCGTTCTCTATTGAAATGGAACCCTGCCTGTCGTGAGTCTTGTCCTTCTTTCCCCCTTCCTGGACTGCTCCTGGTTTACTTCTGGGTTGCTGGATGCGGGCCTCCAGTGGAGTGCGTGTGTTTTCACTTCTCTCGTCAAGGTCTCCTATTTGTTTGTGTCGATCTGTTTGGCTCTTCACTTAAGACATGTGCGGTGTTTTTTTGTTTTTTTTTCATTTTTTTTTTTTTTTCATTTTTCTGAAGCTGGAAACAGGGAGAGACAGACAGACTCCCGCATGCGCCCGACCGGGATCCACCCGGCATGTTCACCAGGGGCGACGCTCTGCCCACCAGGGGGTGGGTGCTCTGCCCATCCTGGGCGTCACCATGTTGCGACCAGAGCCACTCTAGCGCCTGGGGCAGAGGCCACAGAGCCATCCCCAGCGCCCCGGCCATCTTTGCTCCAATGGAGCCTTGGCTGCGGGAGGGGAAGAGAGAGACAGAGAGGGAAAGCGCGGCGGAGGGGTGGAGAAGCAAATGGGCGCTTCTCCTGTGTGCCCTGGCCGGGAATCGAACCCGGGTCCTCCGCACGCTAGGCCGACGCTCTACCGCTGAGCCAACCGGCCAGGGCGACATGTGCGGTTTTAAGAAATGTACATATATCTGACCTTGTTGGTCCTACTTGGTCATGCTTGTATATTTTTTTATATGTAGTTCTAAATGGAGCCCCTGGATTTATAAACTTGTGTGATGCTTTGAATGCCTGGCAGCTGGTGAAAGAACTCAAAGACGCTTTGGGCATTCCGGCCGCGGCCTCTTTCAAGCACGTCAGCCCGGCAGGTAACGCGTTGGCTCTGGCCCTGTTCGAAGTGCACGTCTTTTTCATTTTAAAAAGAATTGGTGCATTCTTATGCAGATACAGACATTCTGTGAAGTCTGAAACCATATTTTTTTTGTCTGCTAACACTTTCATTAGAGCAACATGATAAAAATAAACACAAATTGGTAGTCTATGTAAACACCATTGTGTGACATTGTGAGATAGGAAGATTAGGAAATAGTATTTTTGTAATGGAAACGTGAAGTTTTAGAAAATAAAATAGCTTCATGCAGTATGATTAACTAGTTTTCCACACATATGAAGATGGCACTGAGTAGACCTAACGAAGGTTTCTCAGGACACGTGTCTGTGACCTGACAGCCGTTGCACGAGGTACCTTTTTGCTCTTCATGTTTAAGTCAATTCCACAACTTGTTTATATCACCAAATCTGTTGACTGTCCAGCACATGACTAGTCCTCAGGTGTTTATTCAGTGCTAAAGCGACGTGAGCAGGAAGAAATACGCGTCCTGGGGTACAGGGCATAACGGAGAGTCAGGACTGAAGTAGACTAGCTCCCTGCACGTGCCCAGTGCTGGCCAGCCTCAGACACGGGGCTGTTCTCAGAGGCCAGAGCAGGAGGCTGTCTCCACCTCCACCTCCCCCTCCCCTACAACTGCGTTTTTGATGTTTAATTATCTGGCCAAACAGATTTCTGTTTAATTTGGCACAGGTGCTAGAAATTATGCTGCATAAACAATGTTAAGAAAATGGTCGCTTTGATTTAGGAGTCGACATCTAATAACTTGGTATCTTTTGGTTTCTTTTGTGATTTTCCGTTATCAGGTGCTGCTGTTGGAATTCCACTTAGTGAAGATGAGGCCAGAGTCTGCATGGTCTATGACATGTATCAAACCCTGACCCCCATCTCGGCTGCGTACGCACGAGCAAGAGGTCAGGAGAATAACCAGGTGTTTGGGGGTTTTTAGTAGAAAAAGCGGTATTTTATATTAAGTAGAATAAAATAGTAATAAGTTTGTTTTGTTGTAAGATTTCATATTATCCTTAATTTGTTTTTTATTAATACTCTGAATGACTGTATGAGTGCCTTGGAATAGAATTGTTTGTAAAAATGTGTTGGTATTTTAATGTAATAAAGGGGAGCATAATTGGAACCTGGTACATGTAATTTTAGATTAGGCTGTTGAATGCATTTGAATTGCTTAATATACGACTAAAATTGTATGGTTGTTCTGGCTGTGCTGACTTTGGTTTGAATTACACGTTTCACAAATACCTAATTTGTGTGTTTAATAACCTGTGAATATTATTATATTATCTTTGGGAGATTATTGAGAAACCTGATGTTACAGTTTACCTTCTGTAGCCGGGGTTAGCAAACTAGGGTTCACGGACAAGATCCAGCCTACCACCTATTTTTTGTAAATGGTTTGATTGGAATAAGGCCATGTCCCTTTGTCGATGTGGGGACGGTGGCTGGTTTAGAACTACAACCAGAGTTCACTGGTTGCACCAGAGACCATGTGGCCACAGAGCCTAAAAAGTATTTATATCAAACTGGTCACAGAACAAGTTTGCAGAGAGCTGCTCAACAGGGTGAAATTAAAGGTTACTTTCTCACTGATTGTTTCAGTTAAATGACTTATTAATCTATTGTTTCAATTTTATGTAAACAATACCAGACTTAGGAAATGGATTTAACATGATCACACTGGGTTTTTTAAAATATTTGTCTTTTTCTAATTTATGGTAAATACCTCTTTTTAATTTTTATTTTCAGGAGCTGATAGGATGTCTTCATTTGGTGATTTTATTGCATTATCTGATATATGTGATGTTCCTACAGCCAAAATCATCTCCAGAGAGGTTAGTGGACATTTATATATCCTGATCCATGCATAACTGAGTAAAGCTTTATTAATTCAGTGTTAGCTGAAACGATAACATATAATAAACTGCTCCTAAAAATTAGGGGATATTTTATCACTTCATACTCATTTTGAAATATCCCCTCATTTTTGTGAGCAGTGTATTTATACCATGTATAAATTAGTTCATCATTTAGAATATTCATATTTTATGAAGAACATAAATCCATGACTGAATTGTAATTTTGAGATTTAGTGAATTAATGTTTCAAATGGGAATTTTGCTGTTAAGATAAAGTTTTAATTTATATGTTTAATTTTTAAAATTTTCTAGTATTTGTTATCTTAATGTCAAAGTTATTTTTTCTGAAGAGCAAAAGATGCCTTCTCGGATGGTGACATAATAATGGGCTTTACTGTAAACCTCCGTGAGTCTGCAGTTGGGGATTGTATAATGGGAAAAATTATAAACTACTCTGAAAAACTGCTCTCCATCAGCTGAGTACCAAACAAGCATTCCAGAAAGGGGGTGGTGCTGGGCAACCAACAGCTCAAGTGAAGCAACTGGAAAATCCAGAAATTGTGGCTGCATTATTCGAGATAAATAATTGTCTCTAGATTTTCAAAGAGGTGTTCTGTAATTCCTTAGAACAGATAAATATTTATTTACAGGTATCTGATGGTATTGTTGCCCCAGGATATGAAGAAGAAGCTTTGAAAATACTTTCTAAAAAGAAAAATGGGAGCTACTGTGTTCTTCAGGTTAGTGAATTTCATGCCTGAAACGGTAATTTGTTCTTTTATTTTGTGTCTCTTTTCCCCCATATTTAATAACTCCTTTATGCCAACACTCTTTACTGCAGTTTCTTTATCCTTAATCCTGTTTTGTTTTTTTGCTATTGATTTTGGGTTTCAGATGAGGGTATCTTCTTATTCTTAATAAACATTTTTTTGTTTTTTTAAATAGTTATTAAAAATACCTAATAATTAAAATTTCTTGCTTATCTTTCCTGAAATACATTTTTAGCAAATATGTGCATGTTTTTTCCCTTTCTTTTTTTTCTCCCATAACTGACACAAATACACAGTGCTTCACT
This sequence comes from Saccopteryx bilineata, assembly GCF_036850765.1. Taxonomy (NCBI): domain Eukaryota; kingdom Metazoa; phylum Chordata; class Mammalia; order Chiroptera; family Emballonuridae; genus Saccopteryx; species Saccopteryx bilineata. The sequence continues at coordinate 21,217,399 of NC_089494.1, read as the reverse complement.
ATGGAATAAATTCACCATGGAATTTTTCCCCATGGCTGTGTATCTTACCTGGACAGTCACCAATCTTTAGGTATAACACAATCCCTACAATGAATAATCCAGAAGAAAGAGCCCTAGATGTGAAGTTAAACAGGGTCATAATTCCAATAGATACTTCTCTTAAAACTACAGCAAATTTTATGTCTTAATGGGAATGTGTCAAGTATCCTATTTCATTTTTTTTTTTGACAGAGACAGAGGAAAGTTAGAGAGAGGGACATATAGGGACAAACAGGAAGGCAGAGAGATGAGAAGCAATGATTCTTTGTTGCAGTACCTTTGTTGTTCATTGATTGCATTCTCATGTGACCAGAAGGCTACAGCAGAGCAAGTGACCCCTTGTTCAAGCCGGCAACCTTTGGGCTTAAGCCAGCGACCATTGGGTCATGTCTATGATTCCATGCTCAAACCACCGACCCCACGCTCAATCTGGGTGAGCCCGTGCTCAAGCCGGCTACCTTGGGTTTTCGAAAACTTTTTCATCTTAGCCATAAGATAGATGAAAGGGGCATCTCCTTGCCATTTTTATTTCTCATTATGTGTGGATTGAACATCTTTTCACATTTAGGAGTATTTTTACTTCCTTTTTATGAGCTACACTCTTTGCTTTTCTAATAAGTTGAGATTTTTTTTTCTTACTGATTTTTGCTAGCTCTTAGATATAAGGGAAATTAGCCCATAGTCTAAGATTTTACAGTGATAAAGCAAAGAGTTAATTGAGTTAGAAAGTAAAAAATTGTAATGCTGTTTTTCAGAAAGTATTGATGCCAGAAAATCTGTAGAATACCAACTTCATATAATGGAAGTTCCAAATACTTCTATCCTTGATTATAAGATACCAGTAATGTATGATTTACCATATATTCCACATCAGCTTTTTAAGGAAAGGAGAAAAAATACCACTTTAAATACACACATTTTTTTTCTCCTAAGCTACTTGACAATAGGTTCAACCAGTTAGCTGCCACTATAGTTTTCATTCTCTTAATTGTGTCTTTTGTTGGTAAAGGTATTAAGGATATATGGCCATTAGCAGTTATGCACAGCAACATACAGAGTGTTTTCCAAACCCGAGCTCATCACCATGATCTTTAAGCAGCTGCCAGTTTCATATTCAGAAGTGTGAAAAGGCTGCTGGCACTTTCTCAGTACTTCGAGAATTTGGCTCAGTTTGCATATAGACACATAGTTTATAATAGATTTTCAGAAAAAAAGAAAAATTAGAATTAATTTTTGTGCCACAGCCTGTTATTAGCAAATTTTGTTTTATCTGATAATTTTCAAAAGGATTATATAGTGATGCAAAATGCAATCAGTAGAAGCATTGGTTTTAATATTTAAAAATTGTAAAATCTGCCTCACCAGGTGGTAGCACAGAGGATCAGGTGTCAGCTTGGGACGCTGAGGACCCAGGTTCGACACCACAAGGTGGCCAGCTTGTGCTTGGGCTCATCCGGATTGAGCGTAGGCTCACAAGCTTTATTTATTTATTTATTTATTTATTTAACATATACCAGCACATCACTAGGTATATTTTTCTTTCTTTTTTTTTTTTATTCATTTTAGAGAGGAAGGGGAGAGACACAGAGAGAGAGAGAGGAGAGACAGAGAGAGAGAAGGGGGGGAGGAGCTAGAAGCATCAACTCCCATATGTGCCTTGACCAGGCAAACCCAGGGTTTCAAACCGGCGACCTCAGCATTTACAGGTCGATGCTTTATCCACTGCGCCACCACAGGTCAGGCTCACAAGCTTTAGTGTGGGATCATAGACATGACCCCAAAGTTGCTGGTTTGAGCAAAGGGTCAGTGGCTCAGCTAGAGCCCCTCGCCACCCCCACCCCCATCAAGGCACATATAAGAAGCAATGAATGAAAAGTAAAGTGCCACAACTATGAGTTGATGGTTCTCATCTCTATCCCTTCCTGTCTGTCTGTCTCTGTTTCTGTCTCTCTCACATGCTAAATTAAAAAAAAATAAAGAAAAATTGTAAAACCCATAGTAATACCCTATAGAGTTATAAAACCTATAAAAATTTTTGGTGTAAAATATCGGTGGCTGGCCTTCTCTTCGTACCCACACTGAGATGATTTTTTGTATGCTTAATTTAAAAACTGCATATAACCCTGTTTACAAAGAAATCCTTTGTCTATAATTTACATGAAAAGTTTTATGGGATGTAAGTATATATATTACTTCTAACTCTTTATATTTGTATTTTAGATGGACCAGTCTTACAATCCAGATGAAAATGAAGTTCGAACTCTCTTTGGGCTTCGCTTAAGCCAGAAGAGAAATAATGGTGTCATCGACAGGTCATTATTTAGCAATGTTGTTACCAAGAACAAAGATGTAAGTTTGAAAATGTCTGAATTGAATGTTACTAATTTTATAGGTCTGTTTTTAATATTTTTTAGCTTATGCATTTATTATGGCCCATATTTATAACTGGTTGATAGTTCAATGTCTGGTGTGTCTTTGAGTCATCAAGTAAGCTTGAGGGCTTAAAAAATGAATAAAAGGCTGTATTAGAAGCTTCTGTGAATACTCTGTATAGACATAGAGAGATTTATCTTCATTTATACATAAGTGGGATCATGTCTTTTATAATTCTGTTCTGTAACTTGCCTCTTTTCATGCACTGAGTTATAAATGTGTTTCTGTATTAATAAACGTGTTTGCACATGTTCATCTGAATGGCCACACAGCAGTTCATGTATAGATGCACTACGGTGGGTATTTCAGTGGTTTTCATTAGAACTGAGATCAGTGTTTTTATGTAAACAACTTTTTGCTCTTTGCTTTTTGTCACCTTATAGGAAAGACATATTCCTAGGGTAATAATAGTGATTTTATTTTATAATTATGTGTTATATCATTTAATACAATAACACTACATGGAGGGGCAGGGGTGGGGGGACTACTGTAATCTCTATTGTTAAGGTCACAACATTATGATGGAGGAGATAGTTAAGAAGTTTGCCTAAGATTACACAAGAAGAAAATGGGTGAGCTGGTGGATGGTTTCAGAAATCTCTTCACTGGGCCTCCAATTTGACGTATTTTTCTGGGTCTAACGTTGGCTGTTTTGGGGTCTAACAACACATCTTCGGAGATGTGTTGCTCTGCAGCTGTGGTCTTGCCTGCCGTGTGCCTGGTATTTTTGATTGACTGCTTGTCATTGCTTGTGATAATACAGAGCTGTTCTGAGGTTCTGGGTTGACTTATGCTTCTGGCAGATCACATGAAGGCAGATCATCTTTATTCAGGCAGGAGTTGAGCAGATTTGAATTTAGGCTTCAGTTTTGTAAGGACTGCTCTGTTTATGGTTCACCCTTGTTCTGCTGTAAGCTGCAAGCGTCCACGTACCACGCCTCTCTGGTGTACGCTGAACTCCATTTTTGCCTTTTAGTCCTGTGAGCCTCCAAAACTGCTCAGCTTATTCATCTGAGTTGGTTGCCAGCATCTTGGAACGTGCCCTGAGGGGAAAGCATAGACCGTCACTTTCACTTCTCCCTCTGTCTTGAGCTTTTGCCTTCAGTGCTTGCCATTTCACTAGCTCTGTGTGTAGCTTTCCTGTTGTTCTTAGTAGAGGATTGGCCTCTCAACAAGTCATTCACTGAACCAGAAGTGAGGGACTAGACCAGGGGTAGTCAACCTTTTCATACCTACCGCCCACTTTTGTATCTCTGTCAGTAGTAAAATTTCTAACCTCCCACCGGTTCCACAGTAATGGTGATTTATAAAGTAGGGAAGTAACTTTACTTTATAAAATTTATAAAGCAGAGTTACAGCAAGCTAAAGCATATAATAATAATTACTTACCAAGTACTTTATATCAGATTTTCACTAAGTTTGGCAGAATAAATCTTTATAAAACAACTTAACTATAGTTCAATCTATCTTTTTATTTATACTTTGGTTGCTCTGCTTCTGCCCACCATGAAAGCTGGAATGCCCACTAGTGGGCGGGAGGGACCAGGTTGACTACCACTGGACTAGACTCTGTTCCCAGGTCTGACCGCTGAGGCTTTAAGTAAAATGGCTGGAAATGAACTTTAAAGCCTGTATTGGGATAGTTCTGTTAGGAAACACATGGTGACTAAGACATGATCTTTCTTTGTGAAGTTACTGGGTATTCTTCCATTTTTAACTTTGAAAATTAACGGTTCGCTGAGGCAGAGGAACATATAGGTATTATACATAGAAATGTCTTTCCTTTGAGCCCTTCAAATTCATTCCTTGGCGAAGGCTGTGAGGTACTGGGATTTTCACAATGGAAACAATATTTTGCAGCTGTGTAACTTTAAGTAGCTGACAGTAAAGTGAGGCTTTCCTATTACTTTATTAAGCTGTTTGGTTAACACATCTTTAGAAATACAGAAAGCGTATTGACCTAAATGCCATGTTGACAGTCGTGCCTAACTATTGAGATACTGACTTCTTACAAAGTTTTCCTTGTAGGTTTGCAGGTATTGGACTGATTAATAATTAAGCAGTAATTGATAGGTTTTGTGCCTTTGGTTGTACTAGCTTGGATTTTTTTTTTAACAAAGATTGAGGGGATGATTTTAATTGCTCTTTTATCTCAATTCTTTTCTACTTGTTTTATATCTATTTTTTAATTGAAATTTGGGAACCTAGGGGTAAGAAGGATTTTTTTTTTTCCTCCTTTATATTTCCCTCTCTTCTTTAAAAGCAGGTTTTTGTTAACATTCCAGCCTCAAAGTCATCAGATTGCACTATTGGGTCTAGACTGGTTTCAGTCCTGGGAGAGCAGGAGAAGTGTAAGGGGTGGGTATTAAGCATTAATGAACACACCTGGATTGTTGACTCTTCATTTCTATAATATTGCTTTCCTTTGCTTTAACTACGTATCTGTGCCATCGGCGACTCAGACAGCAGCTGCAGATAGGAAAGGATGCGTTCCATTAATAGCACCTTAGAATTACAAATCCTTAAGAAATCCTAACAGTGTTTTTTAATTAAGATTCTAATTTTGAGAGTAAAAAAAATAAAAATTATGGACTTACGGACTCTCATGCAGTTTTAAGAGTTCCCATGTACCCTTCCCCCCACTTCCCCTCGTGGTCAAGTCTTGAACCGTAGTCCGGTGTCTCCATCACCGCCCGGACCCCTCCTGTTGCCCTGGGTTGCTCACTCACCTCCCTCTCACCCCACCTCCACCTTAACCTTGGGCAGCAGCTACTCTGTTCTCCCTTTCTGCAAGTGTTGTTCATTGCACATTCACGAACAGGTGTTTGTGTGCACGTAGGTGTTTATTTCCGTATAAAAGCCCTGGAGTGTAATCGCTGGGGTGCCGTGTCGTATTGTAGTTGCATGTTTCGGTTTTCTAAGAAACTGCCAGACTGTTCCAGACTGGGCCATTTTACATTCGCCCCTGCAGCGGAAGAATGGTTCAGTTTCTCTGCATTCTTCACAGCTTTTTTCTAGATGTCTCGTCTTAATTGTCATTTCCTAACAGCTAATGATGGTCATTTTCTCACATGTTTATTTGCCATCTGTACATACTTTTTGGTGAAATGTCTGGCCATGTCCTTTGCCAGCATTTTCTCATTAGATTTTTTTTTTTTTTTTTTTGCATTTTTCTGAAGCTGGAAACAGGGCGAGACAGTCAGACAGACTCCCGCATGCGCCCCACCGGGATCCACCCGGCACGCCCACCAGGGGCGATGCTCTGCCCACCAGGGGGCGATGCTCTGCCCATCCTGGGCGTCGCCATGCTGTGACCAGAGCCACTCTAGCGCCTGAGGCAGAGGCCACAGAGCCATCCCCAGCGCCCGGGCCATCTTTGCTCCAATGGAGCCTTGGCTGCGGGAGGGGAAGAGAGAGACAGAGAGGAAAGCGCGGCGGAGGGGTGGAGAAGCAAATGGGCGCTTCTCCTATGTGCCCTGGCCGGGAATCGAACCCGGGTCCTCCGCACGCTAGGCCGACGCTCTACCGCTGAGCCAACCAGCCAGGGCCAGATCTTTTTTTTTATGCATGAGTTTTGAGAGGTCTCTATATATTTTAGATACTATCAATAGTTTTTTGTTAGTATGTGGTTTGCAGATATCTTCTCTTGCTCTGTAGCTGGTCTTATTATCCTCTCAATATGGGGTCTTTTGCAGAGTAGAAGTTTTTAATTTTGATGAAGTCTGATGTGTCAGTTTTTCAGTTAGCTTATTAATTGGTAGACAATTAGCTGCTGCTTATGTCCTTTGTCCACTTATGCTAACAGATATCATCTTTCTTTTCAGTTTGTATTTCCCCCTTATAGTAAAGATAGTGACTTTGGGGCTATAATAGTTGTTTTATATTGTAACAGGCAATTCACAGTGCAGTTTTGAATAGTCTCTACTTAGAATATTCTGAATGGAGCGAAAATGATCCTAGTTTGACTTTCTCTGGACAGCACTGGCTGTGTGTGGGCATCACAATTGTTTGTGATTTCTGTGAAAATTCTCAGTGTTTTTCCTAAACAAATGTTATCGCATCTTCAGGTTCTTGTTGGCACTATGGCAGAGAAAACAGTATTTGTTAGTGTTGGAGTGGATATGGTATTTCGTATCTTGTGTAATAAGTAAGCAGACTTAGCTAAAGGAGTTACAAAGCAGCATCAGTTTGAGTCGCTGATGCAGTAGGCATGGTGCTCCATCCCATGACAGATAAGTTCAGTATTGAGTCTTTCAGTAGAACACGCTGGGGCTTAGTTAGCATGAATAGTTCACTTCATTCCGTCGTTTGAGAGAGGTACAATAAATGCCATATAAGATGCTTACAGACGAATGAAGCTGAAAAAGCCTGGTGCCATTTACCATTCTATGTCTCTGCAGTTGCCGGACTCTGCGCTCCGAGACCTCATCGTGGCCACCATTGCTGTGAAATACACTCAGTCTAACTCTGTGTGCTATGCCAAGAACGGCCAGGTAACCGCGCTGTGAAACTCACTGAGGGCACTCTTGTTTTACCCAACGACACTCTCATATACATCTGTCTCTAGTGCTAGACCACTTGAAGGAGAAAATTTGCCAGTTTTTTCTCTCCTGGGTTTGTCAGTATTTCCTAAATAGTTGTTGGACTGTTCAAACTAATAACGATTACAAAGTAGCTTTGGATGTAAGTATTAAAATGAGTCACTTTGCTTTTTTCCCTGGGACAAGCTGGCACGTTTTGGCTTAGTGGGACTTGAATAGCTGCTATGAAACTGATTTATTCACCAGCCTCCCTACCCTTTGTAGAATAAGGAAGAAAGAATGCTAATGCCACCCACCAGCTCGTATTTGACTGCTTGTATTTTTACATAGGTTTTTTTTTTAGTCTAACAAGAATTCGTAGACGAGGAGTTAACATGACATTTTAAGATCAGGTTTACTGAGGCATAATTTGTATTCAGTAAAATTCACTCTTTTTAGGTGTAGAGTTTGACCAGTTTTCACAAATTTTATAGTTGTGTGACCATTGCTGTCATCAAATTACTGAGCATTCCTTACTGTCTGATGCTGGAAGCCAACTATTGAACTTTTCCACCAGTGTTCTGAGCCATAGAGCAGTGCTCTGGGCCACAGAGCGGTGCTCCGGGCATAGAGCAGTGCTCCCGGCATAGAGGGGTGCTCCGGGCCACAGAGCAGTGCTCCAGGCATAGAGTGGTACTCTGGGCCACAGAGCAGTGCTCCAGGCATAGAGCGGTGCTCCAGGCATAGAGCGGTGCTCCGGGCATAGAGGGGTGCTCCGGGCCATAGAGGGGTGCTCCGGGCCACAGAGCGGTGCTCCGGGCCATAGAGCTGTGCTCCAGTCCATGGAGCGGTGCTCCGGGCATAGAGCGGGGCTCCGGGCCATAGAGCGGAGCTCCAGGCTATGGAGCTGTGCTCCGGGCCATAGAGCGGTGCTCCGGGCATAGAGCGGGGCTCCAGCCAGAGTGCTGGGCCGTGCTAGCTTCTCACTCAGGCCTCTCCAGCCTCTGGGGTGAACTTTCCTCTGCCTTTGCTTCAGCAGCAGGGGGCCCATTCTTCTCATGGTGTTCTAGTGTTCTGACCTCTTCTCTTGGCATTCGTTTGGCCCATAAGTGGGAGGGGAGGGTGGATACTAATGATGGTGTACCCTGGAAGACCCTCTCAAGTTCAGAATCTGAGTGATTGCCTGTGGTTGAAAGATAGCTAGTGTCTGATACTAGAAACCGGGGAGATTGTGGCTCCCAGTTTCTCAGGTTCTGGTAAGTTCCAGTAAGACCATGCTTCATTCTTGATGTCCCAGAGTTCTAGAAACTTCCAGACTATTAAGAGGTAAAATGTATAGATATTAGTCATAAACCTCTTGCTCTCACCTTTTAATGTCTTGAAAAGTATCTGCATTTCTCTTATTTTTGCCTGCTTTTCTTTTTCCACAACATCAATAAGTAGATTTTGGGAATCGGCACAAAAGATCCTTTGAGGCAGCCGTGCGGTTGGCAGAGGAGTTCATTTTCATGTCCGTGCTCTTCAGGTGATTGGCATTGGAGCGGGGCAGCAGTCTCGGATCCACTGCACACGCCTCGCAGGAGATAAGGCGAACTCGTGGTGGCTCCGACATCACCCAGGAGTGCTCTCGATGAAGTTCAAACCCGGCGTGAAGAGAGCGGAGGTCTCCAATGCCATCGACCAGTATGTGACCGGAACCATCGGCGAGGTAGAGGGCTTGTCGCTGGTTGTGAGTGGAATGTGTGAGTGTGTTCGCCCTTTGCTGTGTAGCAGACTTTACCTTCATCACTATAGAGAGAAAATGCTCTTTTTTGGGAATTCTCTAATTACCTAAAGTTGTTCATCTAAACTTACTGCCAATCCCTCATTGTCTTCTGTCTCACTTATTCCTTTCTGACACCACACATTTTCTCGGTCTTTTTAAAGTATAAGCATTGGTTTAGTTTTGTGTGTTTGTACTTCCCTGTGGGTGGTAAGCTTCTGAGGCAGGCCCTGAGTTGCAGCCATCTTGAGCGGACCCAGTGCTACACATGGCGGCGCATTAGCTGTGTGTTGCCCATTATGTACAGATCACTTGATAGGTAACCAGTGTCTCTCTTCGTCTCCACCCAGATCTTCTGTAAGCACTATTAACAACTCAATGGCTTTTTGTTACATTTGATGTCCTTTAATATTTTTTGTTTTAGAGAAGTTATATGGGTACATTAAAATTGCAAGTAGCTGCGGTGGTCTGTCAAAAGAACGGAATACCCTGACCAGTTGGCTTAGTGGTAGAGTGTCGGCCTGGCATGCAGGAGTCCCGGGTTCAATTCCCAGCCAGGGCACACAGGAGAAGCGCCCATCTGTTTCTCCACCCCTCCCCCTCTCCTTCCTCTCTGTCTCTCTCTTGCCCTCCCGCAGCCAAGGCTCCATTGGAGCAAAGTTGGCCCGGGCACTGAGGATGACTCCATGGCCTCTGCCTCAGGTGCTAGAATGGCTCTAGTTGTGACAGAGCAATGCCCCAGATGGGCAGAGCATCGCCTCCTGGTGGGCATGTCGGGTGGATCCCGGTCAGACGCATGCGGAGTCTGTCTGACTGCCTCCCCGTTTCCAACTTCAGGAAAACAAAACAAAAACAAACAAACAAACAAAAAATATTTACATATAAAACAGAATAGAGGCAGAGACGGGGTCACAGGAACCAGAGGGACAGCAGTCAGAGGGAAGGGGGATGAGCGGATGGGATCAGAGAAGGTAAAGAAACTATATATACATAATATATAGATACAGGTATCAGGACAGCAAATCCCAGAGGGAAGGGGGGAGGGAGGGGGGTGGGGGGCAAAAGGGGTATAAAAAGGGACACGGGTGGGGAAGAGGGAGTTATATTCAGTGGGACACTTGAATCCATGTAAACATAATAAATTAAAAATTAAAAAAAAAAAAGAATCGAGTTCAGCCTAGTTCTGAATATGAGCAAGTGCTCGAGAAATACCCTAGAAAGCCAGAGAAGGGCCCTGCAATCAATGTCAGAGTGTTCTCTGTAAGCGAGTCCCTGCACTGCGGCGTTCATTCAGGGACAGGGTCCGGGGACGTAGTGAGTGTCCATGAAGGTTGAGGCTGCAGAGTGTACCTTGTACCTGAAGTACTTGAAACAGCGTTTCCCATTTTTTACTTTAATCTTTTATTTTTCTGTGTGATATTACCAAGCAAAACCCTGCTAATTTTCCTGAAAGAGCCTTTATATGTGAAAAGGAATAAAAATATAGTATGTTGTAAGCCAAAAAAAATCACCCAAAATAGAAGCAGCTTCTTAAAATATGAATATTGTGAATTGTGGTTTGATAGTATGTCTATAAGACTGTCTATATATTTGAAACTAATTGTATAAGTGTAGTTTTAAAATGCCCCTCATCTGCTGGACTCAGGTTCTAGAACCGAGGTCGCCAGCTTGAGCACGGGCTTATCTGGTTTGAGCAAAAGCTCACCAGCTTGGACCCAGGGTCGCTGGCTCGAGCAAGGGGTTACGCGGTCTGCTGCAGCCCCACGGTCAAGGCACATATGAGAAAGCAATCAGTGAACAACTAAGGTGTCGCAACGAAAAACCGATGATTGATGCTTCTCATCTCTCTTCGTTCCTGTCTGTCTATCCCTCTCTCTGATTCTCTGTCCCTGTAAAAAAATAAAAAATTAAATAAATAAAATAACTTGGGCAGAGATTAAAGAACAAAATATATTTGGAATAGCCTGATGTAGGAAGTAAATGGTAGTCTTTATTTACTATACTTACACTTTTCTTTCTTAATGAAATGTTGGAAGCATTTTTTAATTTATTTCAGACAGAGAGAGAGACATTGATTTGTTACTCTACCCATTCATGCATTCACTGGTTGATTCCAAAAGTTTTTTTTTTTTTTTTAAGAGAGATTCTAGAAATCCAAACTTGAATGTGAACAGTCATTATTTATCGTCTAGCAGCCCCGGGAACAATGCCCGGGTGCTCTCCGGCATGCTCGCATAGGACAGTGCTGAAGGAGGTGTCAAAGCCTTTCTCTTACTCTTCCCCCCATGCGTAGGATGAAGATTTAGTCAAGTGGAAGGCACTGTTTGAGGAGGTCCCCGAGCTGTTAACCGAGGCAGAGAAGAAGGAATGGATTGACAAACTCAGCGAAGTTTCTCTCAGCTCCGATGCCTTCTTCCCTTTCAGGGACAATGTAGACAGAGCTAAAAGGGTAAGTGTGGAATGCGTGTGCATTTGCAGAGAATTGATCCTAATATAGAAACTTTCAGAAATCCTGCTTCTGATTTTTTTTTTTGTATTTTTCTGAAGCTGGAAACGGGGAGAGACAGTCAGACATACTCCCGCATGCGCCCGACCGGGATCCACCTGGCACGCCCACCAGGGGGCGATGCTCTGCCCCTCCGGGGTGTCGCTCTGTCGTGACCAGAGCCACTCCAGCACCTGGGGCAGAGGCCAAGGAGCCATCCCCAGCGCCTGGGCCATCTTTGCTCCAATGGAGCCTCGCTGCGGGAGGGGAAGAGAGAGACAGAAAGGAAGGAGAGGGGGAGGGGTGGAGAAGCAGATGGGCGCTTCTCCCATGTGCCCTGGACGGGAATTGAACCCGGGACCCCTGCACGCCAGGTCGACGCTCTACCACTGAGCCAACCAGCCAGGGCCTGATTTTTAAGTTCTGTGAGTGTATGTATTTAAGCTATGGCAGTGTGCTACATCATTGATATTATTTTCTTTAAAAAAAAAGACTTTATTGATTTTAGAGAGAGGAGAGAAAGGCAGAGGTGGGCGGAGTGGGAAGCATAGTTGCTTCTCGAATGTGCCTTGACTGGGCTTGGGTTTCAAACCGACGACCTCAGCATTCCAGGCTGACGCCTGATCCACTGCACCGCCACAGGTCGGGCTCTATCGTTGATACTAGAGAATTGTTTTGACTTCTCCATTTGATGTATGCATAACTCAACTCCTGTTACTTTTGCCTTTTTGCCTGAGTAATCCAGTCTGCAATGTGAATTATTCTTAGCTTATGTTTTTGAGATGCAGATTTTGACTTTTGTACATTTTAACATGAAATGGGGTTTTGAAAGTCTGTCTTTTCCCCCGCAGAGTGGCGTGGCATATATTGCTGCCCCGTCCGGTTCCGCTGCGGACAGAGTTGTGATTGAGGCGTGCGATGAACTCGGAGTGGTCCTCGCTCACACGAGCCTGCGGCTCTTCCACCACTGATTCCACGCACATCACTGTAACGTTTGCTTGTGTGCAGGTGGGAAATTTTGAAAATACTTTTTAGAAAAATAAAGCATTAAATCTGAATAATAATCTTGGATCCATGGTGTCTGATAATTGTATTTAATTTGTCCTAAAGATAGGCTCTTGAGCATGATGAAGATTATGCAACAATATTTGTATAAAAAATCCAGGAGTATCCAGACCTCCTTGAGCTCCACTCATCCCAGAACATTACCTGTGAGAAACTTCTACCCACCATCACGTGACCCAGAGCGTCTGAGCAGCTGCTGACTAGAAGGCACACCGTCTAAAGCCCCAGTGGTTTCTTCCGGGGGGACTTGACTCACACCGTTTCTTTTAATCACAGTTCTAAAAAGTGTAGATTTCTGCCTTCTAAACAAACAGATTGTATCCTGTGAAGCGAAATTTAGAAGGGGTTAACAAGTCTTCTGTTGACCCCATATGTGGATAATGCTGGGATCTTTTTCCCTCTGTAAGAAGTGAAATGTTTCCCATAATTTCAGTAAGCTCTTGACGTCCCCTCTGGAGCTGCATACAAATATGTGATTAATGTTTGGTGCCCAGAATCAGACCAGTACCCCACTTAGAGGCCTCTCACGGAAAAGTGGGGCATGGGGGGAGGGCAGCACCTCCCTGTGCCAGGACATGAGCGCCGTGCGTCTGCGTCCCTGCACGCGTGGTCCTGCCTGTCCCCTCGGTTCCACCTGAGACCAGTGAGAACCTTTAGTCCTCTCTTCCCTTAATAGATGAGTCCCACCCACTTCCCGTGTCTTTAACCTACCTCCTCCCTCAATTAAAAAATCTGCAGGGTTTTTCATTTTTTAAGGTCATTGTTCTAGTCATTAATGTATTGACTAATGTCATCCTTGTATAGTAAGTACGCTGCCCTACTGAACCAAGGCTGACTTGCGTGGCATGACCAATGAGATAAAGTAAGAGAATGTGTGACCTCTGAGGGTAGGTCATAAAAGGCATTCTCCGTTCCTTTTTATTCATGTCAGTTATTGATATATTTCAGATTTGGAATCTGAGTTGATAGCTATATTCTCCTCCTGGTAAGTAAGGGAACTGTGTTCACTTTCACGACTTTGTCCCTCCTCACCCCCCATAAATGCCATAACGACTCCTAGACCTTCAGTTCTGTTAAAGAGAAATAAATAGTCCTAAGACAGCTTTCCAAGCTTTCTGCTGACCTTTACTTCACGCCTCTTGCGGTATCCCCTGAGTGTATCTCTCCTCTTGTAGAAACCACGCAGTGTGGCCTGCTAGGCACAGCAGTTTGGATAAGGCAGGCCTATGGGAAGTAGGTAGAAGAGCTACAGTTTCAGGAATAATTTTTAAACAGTCATCTATGTCACCATCAGTCAGGTCAAGAAAAGATCATTTTGTCAGCAGACCCCTCCCCTATTCCTATTCTAGGTTGTGGCCCCATCCTGCCCTCCAGGAAGTTGCCGCGAGCCTTTTATGACAGTCAGTACCTTGCTTTGCCACTCGCCTGCTGGGTGGTCTTATAAAGTGGGGGCTGATTTGCTCCTGGAGAAGGAGAATAGCTCCCTCTTAAAAGTAAATGCCCTGGTGGCAGTTTGTTAAGTTCAAGGCCCCTCTCTGCTACTAACCTGGCTAATTCACTTAGCCTCTCCCTCACCTTCCATTTGTAGAGTAATGGTGCGAACAGTATCACCTAAGGCGGCTGTTCCAGGAGTCAGTGAGACAGAATAATACGTAAGAACACTTAGACACCACCTGGGACATGATGAACACTGTTTATAAAAATGTGGTTATTTTCGTAATGCTTCTGTGCATATGAGGGAATGGAAAGGAGTGGAGGATGGTATTAATGGATGGAAATCACCATCAAAAGTAGTAAGTGTATATGGAAAATCTTATTATGGTTTCTATGAAGGTAGCCAAAACATTTCTGAGTTCTGTCAGTAGCCAAAACATTTCTGAGTTCTGTCAGCCTTTCACCTACTCTGTTTACCAATAAATAAAAGTTGGATATTTTAAGACTTTCTGGAACTAAATTAGTATTTTCTTTGTATTAAAATATATAAAACAATTACCATTTTAAACATTTTTAAGTGTACAAGTCACATGGTTTTTAAGTATATTCAAAAGATGGTCCTGCCATCACCACTACTGAGCTCCAGAATGTTTCATCACCCCAGAAAGAAACTGTCCTTGCTAGCAGTGATTCCCTGTTCCACCCGTCCGTCCATATGAATGGAATAGTATGATATGTGACCTTTCGTGCCTGGCTTGTTTCACTTAGCATCATGTTTGCAAGACTCGTGTAGAATGTAGGGTGCGTCATTTCTTTTTACTCAAATAGTGTTCCACTGTATGGATAGACCACAGTCTGTCTGCTCATCAGTGATGGACATTTGGCTCCTTTCCACTTTTTGACTCTTAAGCATAACGGTGCTATGAACATTTCTGTGCAGGTGTTCATGTGAATACGTTTTCAGTTCTGCATGTATACCTGGGAGGGGCACAGCAGGGCCCTGTGGTAATTCTATGGTTAACTTCTGAAGAACCACCAAACTTTTCCACAGCAGCTGCACCATTTTACATTCCCATCAGCAGTGTATCAGCAGGGTCCCAGATTCTCCACCGAAGCAGCATGTTTTTGAGTTAAACACAGTATAGCTTTTTGGCACTTAGGTCAACATCTTCCAGCTAATGCTGAGTTCTACATATCAGCCGGTCTCATGTCAAGTCCTGTCCAGCATTCTCCTGGCAGAAGCAGTGCTTCCTTCTGGAACCAAATAGCCGTGTCCAGAATACCGGGATGCAAAAGAGAAGTCCAGGCGGGGGGTCCTTAGCCGTTGATGTGTCTCGTGTAAGGGGAGTCAGCTATGGCGGGCAACCCACAGGGCAGGTGATTCCGGTCCCAGCGAGTGCAGGATGCTGACCATCACCCTGTCACCCCGTCACCCCATGCTAGCGGCCTTCCCCAGCCTCCCAGCAATGCTCACTGCAAGTCTTTGGGGGCTCCACACCAGTGCTGTTTGAGTTCAAGTTGCCTCCTAAGTTAAAACCTATATGTGTCTTAAAGACCAACCAGGAAATTAAGGAAATGTGAAACATGCTTTAATATCTCCTACTTACTCTACTGACGAATGTTAAAGAAAGAGTTTCTCATTTTTGGCTTTCCACTGAAGCATCAATTCTCTTGCTCTTTTATTACTTAAAGTATTCTCTTCCTTTGTAATTTATATAGATTTTTGTTTGCAATTCAAATGGAGTTTTAATGAGGATATGGAGAAGAACCATGTGGCAATGATAATAACTTGCATCTCAAATATAAGTATCACATATTTAAATTTTTTAATTTATTGATTTTTAGAGGCAGGGAAGAAGAGAGGAAAAGACATCAATTTGTTCCCCTTATTTATGCATTTCCTGGTTGGTTCTTGTCTGTGCTCTGACCGCGGATCCACCTGCAGCCTCGGCATGTTGCGGCTGTGCTCTAACCAGCCAAGCTGACGGGCATGTTGCAGCTGTGCTCTAACCAGCTGAGCTACCGGGCATGTTGCGGCTGTGCTCTAACCAGCCGAGCTACCGGGCATGTTGCGGCTGTGCTCTAACCAGCCGAGCTAACGGGCACGTTGCGGCTGTGCTCTAACCAGCCGAGCTGACGCACGTTGCGGCTGTGCTCTAACCAGCCGAGCTGACGAGCACGGTGCGGCTGTGCTCTAACCAGCCGAGCTGACGGGCATGTTGCGGCTGTGCTCTAACCAGCTGAGCTGACGGGCATGTTGCGGCTGTGCTCTAACCAGCTGAGCTACCGGGCACGGTGCGGCTGTGCTCTAACCAGCCGAGCTGACGGGCATGTTGCGGCTGTGCTCTAACCAGCTGAGCTGAGGGGCATGTTGCGGCTGTGCTCTAACCAGCTGAGCTGAGGGGCATGTTGCGGCTGTGCTCTAACCAGCCGAGCTAACGGGCACGTTGCGGCTGTGCTCTAACCAGCTGAGCTACCGGCACGGTGCGGCTGTGCTCTAACCAGCTGAGCTGACGGGCATGTTGCGGCTGTGCTCTAACCAGCTGAGCTGACGGGCATGTTGCGGCTGTGCTCTAACCAGCTGAGCTAACGGGCAGGGCACCACATGCTCTTTGCAAGGAACTTTTCTAGTCTGAAAAATCCATGGAAGTGCAAGGTCATCTTTGTGCTCTTTCTGTGTTAGCTTTTATAATAATCTTTATTATACATGGGACATCCCAAGAGTGGTTTTTTTTTAATGGTTTATATGTATCTCCTAAAAATGGGATTTTTTCATTGTAGTCTGCCACTTTCCCTACCTACCACAGTAATAGGAATTTACTGAATAGGAAGCAATTTCAGCACTTAAATGTGCTCGTATAATGTTTCTTAATCACTTTAATGAGTTACCTACAACTAGAAATGGAATAGAATTTCCAATGGAAATACAATTAAATAAGAGTCTTTGTATACTTTAATTTCTATCTGATCATTTCTTTATCTCCATAGAAAGTGTGCCTTACAGACTTACAGTGATATTGTTATACAGGCTAATGTGCGTAACTCACATAGGTCATAGAGCTGAAAACAGTAGAAATACACGGTAACTTTCATTACAAACCAGGTGCGGCAAGGCAAGGGAAAGCTTCCAGACTGGGGGTTTTCTTTTGAAAGTCTGAGATATTTACTAATTTCACCCGATTTTTCTTGATTGGTAGTTTCTTACTAAATCCCAATTGGTCCTTTAATGATGTCTTTTGAGTCTGGCTTGTTTAAGACCATCCTCAGGGGAAGCACCAACAGGAGTCAGAAAAACTAAAAGGGGTTTGGAAATCCTGTTTTCACGTTTGAATGATTTTATTGAGAAATGGTAAAAAAGTTTTAACCATTCTTCTTGCATTGTGATGCCAAAATATAAAAGGTAATTTGTGCCTGACCAGGCAGTGGCGCAGTGGATGGAGCGTCGGACTGGGATGCCGAGGACCCAAGTTTGAGACCCCGAGGTTGCCAGCTTGAGCGTGGGCTCATCTGGTTTGAGCAAAAGCTCACCAGCTTGGACCCAAGGTCGCTGACTCCAGCAAGGAGTTACTCGGTCTGCTGAAGGCCCGTGGTAAAGGCATATATGAGAAAGCAATCAATGAACAACTAAGGTGTCACAATGTACAACGAAAAACTAATGATTGATGCTTCTCATCTCTCCGTTCCTGTCTGTCTGTCCCTGTCTATCCCTCTCTCTGATTCTCTCTCTGTCTCTGTAAAATAAATAAATAAATAAAAGGTCATTTGAATTTGTTTACTTTGGAGTTAGGACACATAAAAGAAACCATTTTGAATTCTAGTGTCCATAGAGTTGGGCCAGGCTGTAGACAGCGGTCACAAGGCACTGTGATAGAAGTGCTGGTCAACATCAGCTAGGGAACAGGTAGGAACCATAGTTCTGTCTTGGCTAGAGAATGACCCCTGGTTCTGAAAGCCACTGGAGAGGCAGTTCAAAAACCACGAGACCCCAGTTAGAGTCTGTGTTTTCCTGGCTATATTATTGTCTTAGATGAGTCACATAATCTCCTTGATCCTCAGTTTGCTGAAATTTGAGAGGACAGTGATAATAACCCATTCTACCTTCATTAGAACTTTTAAAAAATAACACATGAAGCCCTGGCCAATTGGCTCAGTGGTAGAGCTTCGGCCCGGCGTGTGGATGTTCTAGGTTTGATTTCCAGTCAGTGCACACAGAAGTGCCCAACCTGCTTCTCCACCCTTCCCTTGCCTCTCTCTCTCTCTCTCTCCCTCTCCCTCCCTCTCTCTCTCCCTCTCCCTCTCCCTCTTTCTCTTTCTTCTCCCCTCCTGCAGCCAAGGCTCGATGAGAACGAGTTGGCCCTGGGCACTGAGGATGGCTTCATGGCCTCTGCCTCAGGTGCAAAAAAATAGCTTTGGTTGCAATGGAGCAAGGGCCCCAGATGGACAGAGCATTGTCCCCTAGAGCAGTGGCCCCCAACCTTTTTTGGGCCACGGACCAGTTTAATGTCAGAAAATATTTTCACGGACCAGCCTTTAGGGTGGGACGGATAAATGTATCATGTGACCGAGACAAGCATCAAGAGTGAGTCTTAGATGTAACAGAAGGAATCTGGTCATTTTTTAAAAATAAAACATCATTCAGACTTAAATATAAATAAAACGGAAATAATGTAAGTTATTTATTCTTTCTCTGCGGACCAGTACCAAATGGCCCACAGACCAGTACCGGTCTGCGGTCTGGGGGTTGGGGACCACTGCCCTAGAGGGCTTGCCAGGTGGATCCCGGTGGGGGCGCATGCGGGAGTCTATCTCTGCCTCCCCTCCTCTCACTAGAATTTAAAAAAACAAAAACACATGTAAATCTTTCACAAATAAAAAATCTGTTCTGATTATATAAATGTACTTATGAACTCACTGATCAAAGTTTAGTTTGTAAATTTAACATTGCTTTTGAGAGTCTTAGCAGGCATTCTGGAAAAAGTATTGCACTTTTCTATGTGGAGCCTTCGGCTTCCACATTTCCAGTGTAGACGCTGTCACAAGGGCTTGCTATCCCTTTAATACGGTCCAGCAGGGCATAGTGTATTTAGTTTGTGGGAAACACGTTAGGGTTGTAGTTAGAGAAGTGGTTTGAAGGGCAGTCAAACCAAAGTGCCCTTTCCTTATGTTAAATATAAACTAGGTGGAGCTGGGCTACGTGTCCTCATGCGGGATGGAGGGACGGGCCAGGCTGCTCACGTGTGTCTTCAGTAGGACTCCCCATTGCAGTGTGTTTTGTATGGAGTCACATTCTCCATGGAGCTTATGGCGGCTCACGTGTGAGGTAGTCATTGAAGATCAGCGTGACCTGTAATTAGTGTGTTTTTGCCTACACAGAGAGCAGCTATCTTGATGAGAAGTACTAGTCTGATAAAACTGAAAGATTGGTGACATTAAAGGGAAGTCTGGGGTGTAAGTCTGTCCTTCCAAGGATAACTCATCTGAACTCTAGTC
The DNA here is from genome assembly GCF_036850765.1 of Saccopteryx bilineata. NCBI lineage: Eukaryota > Metazoa > Chordata > Mammalia > Chiroptera > Emballonuridae > Saccopteryx > Saccopteryx bilineata. The sequence goes on along the minus strand of NC_089494.1, from coordinate 21,198,171 downwards.
CCTACCCCTAATGAGATGCTAACCACCAAAGCATTTATATAAACTAAATCAGTTGAAATGTAAATATTTCTTAAAACTAACCTGAAGCAATCTCTCTGTATTTAGTCTTAATATTTGTTAAAGTCTTTTCTTACATTGCACAATAGTGTATAAAATGTATTTTCCACATCTCGTATTTTATGAGTTAGTAATATTGTACTAATAAATAACCATCTATTTCCAGTGACACTGTTATTTTGAGGGCCAGATTTAATCTGTTTTATTGTTTCCCCAAAGTGAAACTGAAAAGGAAATGGCCTTTGCAGACCAAGAATGAGCAAACTTTGTTCATCAGAGGGACCCTGAAACTGTCAGCCGACAGGAACATGGACAGTTTGGATTGAGGTCATTATCAATACCACGGGGTTTCCCGAGGACAAAACCCCTCTATGCTGCACTGTTCAACTGGTTTTAACATGTCACCTTTTTGTTCTCCTTGCAGGTGATCTCTGGGGGAGGAAGAATTGTAGTGATTAGAAAAGAGCAGCAACTAAAGGTTGTTATGACTTGAACTCACTAGCAATTAGGTCGTAATGACCTAGTCAAATATTTGCGTCCACCCAGAGCTGGTCAAGCAGAAACCGTACAACTCTCCGTTACGGAGAAGTGAAATGACAAGAGTGGATCTGTGTTTCTGTAGTGACTTAGAAATTCTCGTACTGAAATCACCAAGATTTAGAGAGCTGGTTACGAGAGGTTTGCAAATGTTTGCTGAAATTGGGAAAGAAAAAAGAACATGCATAAGAATTATTTCCCCCAAACATCGTTATATGAAAAAGAAGCCATGACATTCAAGTTGTGGAATGTAAATCTTTTATTAAACAGTTGTCTTTCCACAGTAGTAAAGCTTTGGCATGTACAGTATAAAAAATAATCACCAACCATAATTAAACCAAATTCCTCTTATCAGCTGCATACTGAGTGTTTTGAATCCAATTTTTTTTTCCATATAAAAATACTGGGAGACATTGATAAATAACAGGTAAGAGAAAGATATTTCTAGGCAATTACTAGAATCATTTGGAAAAAGTGAGTACTGTGGATATTTTAAATATCCCAGTCACGAGGACATGCCGTTCCTACAATATTGCGGGCCAGACAGTTAAGTGGAAGCAGAAGTGTTTGGGTTCCTTTCCTACTTAAAAGTTTTGGTAATATCATCTCAGTACATTTTGCGTCTGGGTTGGTACGTGTGCTTCCCTACTGATCCCAAAGCAAATGGCAAGTTAGAATCCTTTCATTTGAAACACTGAGCGGTATTGAATACTCGGGAGCAAAACAGGCATTGTACTGCCCCCTTTATGAGAAAAGTCTCAAAACACTCCCAGGGTGATGCTTGGAGAAGCTGTGAGTTGAGCTGAAGCTGGAGAAGGTACTCTCCAGAGCAAAGGGCTTAAGAAAGAAACAAACACTCTAAGACGGGGTCTGCTAGTGTCACTCCAGGTCGGATGGGCCTTGGCAGAGGTCCCTGCTTGTTCTTCTGGGTTGCGACTCTTACTCCCGGGAATCTCTGTCAGCCTGTTCATCTAAAGGCATGAAGCACTCAATTGGGCAGTTGACATTCTGTTAAAATAGAAGACAAAGAAAAATTAGTGGCAAATACTGCAAAGTATTCAGGAAAAAAAAAAAAAAAAGGTGGGGGGGGTGGTGAGGAGCTTCCATGACAATTATTTTTAGCTTTAAGAACCTAGCAGTCACCTAACCAGTAGTGGCACAGCGGATAGAATGCTGACCCGTGACGCTGAGGTCCCAGATTTGAAACCCTGAAGTCACCGGCTAGAGGATGGGCTCATCAGTAAGAGTGCAGGCGTACCAGCTGAGAGCAGGATTGCCAGGATGGGTGCGGAGTCACTGGCTCGAGCCCAAGCTTGCTGGCTCGGCTTGAGCCACCCCCCCACCCCCACCCAGGTTGAGGCACCTGTGAGGAACAATCAATGAACGACTAATGTGAAGCAACTATAAGTTGATGCTTATCTCTCTTCCCCTCTTTCTCCCTGTCCCTGTCTCACATCAAACAAAACAAAACAAAAAAAACCTGGCAATAAACAGAATAGGTTATGTTCAAGAGTTTAATACATTAGAATCTAAACTATGTTTACACAATACCGTACTCGTTATATAAAGGTTTTTGGGTTTTTTTGTTTGTTTTTATTAACTTTTAGAGAGGAGAGAGAGAGAGAGAGAGAGAAGAGGGAGGGAGGAACAGGAAGCATCAACTCCCATATGTGCCTTGACCAGGCAAGCCCAGGGTTTTGAACCAGCGACCTCAGCGTTTCCAGGTCGACGATTTATCCATTGTGCCACCACAGATCAGGCTTTGTTTGTTTTTTTAAATAGGTTCATTCAAAAGAAAAGTACCCACGGAGAGTCCCTACTCTGTGACGGATTGCATTCAGGGGAGACGCTCACAGTGGACATTCACTCACAGTGTTCTGATGGTATCTCTCCGAGTACTGGTTGAAGGGGCGACTGGGCGAGCCCTCGTGACCGGGCTCAGCCCCCGGTCGGCGGCAGTTGTCACAGCGCCAGCCCTGCGAGCAGAGGCAGGAAGTCAGACGGGGTTTACGAGAGTGCGAGAGCATCACAATTTAGTGCTCGCATGAAAGGAGGTTTTTAGCTCTTCGTTGGCAAAAGAGAAGCAGTTAATCACAAAGGACACTTCGATGATTTCGTGGATTTATAACTCATAGAATACATTTTGGCCCATGACTCATGTCTTATAGCTGCCTCTATTTCTGCTTTTTCTTTCTCCTGAAATGTCCTCTCTTCTCTTTCTGTTTGAACCCCATCCATCGGCTAGGGCTCATTCCAGCTCCAACTGCCTGAATGAGCTTCCCACACCAGCTAATAGAAGAGGTTTTCCTGAAGTCCTAGAGCTTGGAAAGGGATTTGAGGTCACATGGACAACTACCTTCATTTTAAATGAGATTCTCCAGAGGAGGGCTCCCTCAGAGGAGGCAGGAAAGTCCCAGGGCCCTGCTGGTGAAGTTAGGGCTGCCACGCAGCTGGGTGATTCCCGGCCCTGCTCCTGTGCACCACACTGCCACGCCCTTCCTAAGTATCTGTAGCCAGTGGCGTGTAGCCTGTCATCTGGGTAGTGATGGCAGCAGAGTTGGAATGGGGCCAGGGACCAAGCTGGGCTCTCGTTCACGGTGGCCCCTAAGCTGGTAGGCGTCACCTCTGTCACCATCCACAGTTGCCTCCTGGACCATGAAGCCAATACAAAGGATTGATAGAGTGAGACCCCAATGCCATTGATGGAGGGACTCGGAAGCTGAGAGATCCTGGGATTGTTTGCAGTTCTGTAAGTCTTCTTTTTCCTAAATCAGTTTGAACTGGGCTTTTTTTCTCTTATAACCAAAGGAACCCTAAGTAATACAGTCACTTTCTTATAGTGGCTGTTAAATATTTCAGACATTTTTTCTCCATTTAAAAGCATATTCCCCATAATACGGAATACAATTACAGGCAAATGGCTACTTAGAGAATCAATGAATCTTGCTTTCCAATTAAAAGGTAACAGTTTTCTCACACCTGTCTTAAGTGTATCGTTGAGCACTTTGCTTTAGAACAGAGTAGGTGTCACCCATGAAAGGTTTCATGTGAGAAATAATGAGATGTTGAAATCAGACCAAAGCCTACTTCCCAACAAACTCACAACCACCACCCACTTCTTTCTGTACCAAGCACGTGACCAGAGATGAGTCTGTGATCACAGTCCATATTAAGTGTTCGTGAGAGAGACTCCACAGCATCTTCCTAGCCAAATGGGCATCACCTCCCTCCCCACCTGATCACTAGGGGTGCCCTGCCATCAAAGTAGTTTACTCCCCCAGGTCCTCAGGTGGGGGCAGAAGCAGACCCCTCCAGACCTCCCCTGCTGTTAGATTCATCCTTCTAAAGACCATTTTCTTTCAGGTTTCTTTTGTTCTGGGGCCCCTTCAATTGACTAATACCAGTGTCACCAACCAGTGAGTCTCACTGTGGATGGAGTAGGGAGGGTGCTCTTATGCATTAGAATTAGAAGGCCACAGGGGAGGGTCTGTTCTCATTGGAAACAAAGGACCATTGTGTCCCTTTGGACTTAGAAGAGTCATTTTATTTTGAAATTTCAAATATTGGAGGAACAGCGTATTTTGTTATATGGAAACAGAACAGATGAGAATGGCTGGGAAGTACCAGCTTTAAATAACGGACTGCCAAGGCCCAGCCAATTAATGACCACGGGACACAGGCAGGGGCGTGGCTCCCAGAAGCCGGCAAGTGCCTGCTCCTTCCTGCCCCGGGGTGTGATCATTCCGCTCTCAGCTTCCTCCCCTCCCTCAACTAAGCTTTAGCCATCCTAAACCCCAGCTAGTTCACACTTCTCTTTTTTAAGAAATTTTGCTGATTCCAGCCTACCTGAAAATTGTATCACTTGGCAGACCCATTCACAACCTTACTTTAATGAGGTTGACTTTCAATGCATGCTAATATAATGTCTCCCAACTACTATATCCTTAAGAGCCAGGGCCTTTCTCATTCTATTTGTCCCGTATTCCATAGCCCAATGCCAAACCGATAACAGGAACCTCTTTTTGGGAGTGTGCAGAGAAGGGCACTGTCTTAGGTCTGGGGTGTTATTCCAACTATTGAACAACACAATGCCACAGGGGAACCTGGTCTTTAGATCAGAGCTGGAAGACCCACACGAACCAACTCTAACACTTTAGTTGCTAAAGAAGAGAGATAGCCCGAGAATACTGGGTGTGGGAGAGGCTGAGGCTGCCAACACAGGAGACACCTGGGAAGGGTATTCAGGAGCTTTACATGGCAGCTATGTGCCAACAGGAAATGAGGTGTTTCAGCGTTTCATAAGGGGCACTGCCACACCTGTATGTACAGCATACACTTAAGAAGCTTAAGCCTGAGCCGTCTGCTTATCTGGATCTATCTAAATGGCAGGGAGCCTTACCCGCTGGCCTCCAAAGCATGTACAGGAGCAAATAGCACCAAGATACTCCTTTTGCCACTGTTCTCCTACATGGTACGTCTTCCCGTCATCGTAACATGTCGTTTCATCTATGTGGAGACACAAGTCAGAAGCGCATGTAAGACAGAACGATCACACCGGCCTGACCCCTGGAGAGCGGTGGCTTGTTTGTCTCCTGCATCTGTATCATCACAACCGAAACACCACATGTTTATGGGACTCATTCGTAATAGAGAAACCGCTGTATAGATCACAGGGCAGCATTTCCAACAACTAGATCTAATAAACGAAGAAGATTGAGATTGTATTTTAAAAGTTGGATCTTAAGACCCATAAAACTTTCTTATAATGTTTCATTGCAGTTTCTGATCAATCATGGCTCATTCTTGTTTCTGCTTTTCCAAACCAAGAGATGAACAAAGCCGCTGTTCACTCCTCAAGGAGACCTAATATCTCCGCTCAGTTCTGTGAATGAGAGTCACAGCTCATTTGAGAGTGGGAGGGCTTGATAAGGCACTAAGAGGGTCTGTGGCAACGTACGAGGGTCACACTTGAATTCTCCTTTTCCGTTTCCAAGACATGTGCAGCTCATCATCTGGCCGTTCTCTCCCTGACGATCCCACTTTTCTCCGATCTTGTAGTTGACACCATTGTCATGGCACCATTCTGGGGGGTGGGGGGAATCAGAGGAGAGGAGTTACTGCTGTGTTCTGGCTCACGAGCTAGTGAACGCACTAGGACACATCACACGATTTTAAAAACCAGGTATCTGGAAGGAATGGTAAGGAAAAGTTAAAGGTCTTCATCACAATGACAAACCACTTTTTTTGGTTGGATTTTAAAATATTATCTTTACCATTTAGCATTTTTTAAGCTATGTTAAGATTCAATTTATTCCACCATAATCACGTCAGAAGACTAGTCAGTGAGCTTCATTTGACGTCTCACTAGTAAGGTAATACTACAGTACGATTAGAGTATTTCAGGAACAGAAAATCGCTTTGGATTTGCAGAGATCCTGGACACAAAACAGTTCAATCAACCAGAAAGCCCACGAAGATCAGCAGGTTTCTACATGCTACAACCTGTTTCTTGTAAACAACAAAAGAAAAAGGATAAACCTGTGTATCAAAACAAGCAAACGATGATAAACCAATGGTAACTATCCCTAAAAGGAAGACTGGTTTTAAAGACAGCTAATAGTCACAGTTATGCATCTTTACCACTACACATAAAAGATGACTTCTTAATTTCGAAGGTTTATACCAGAACAAAACACACTTCAGAAGTCTGTAAAACAGCACACCACTTCCATTTTATCAGTCACTCATTCCTTAAATTTTAATAGACAATTATATCTAAGCAAAGAATACGTAATTTGAGCCAAAGAATCACAGAAATCAACTTATAGCTCTGCTCCCAAAATTGTGCCTAACTACTTACATGGATAATAAATACACAATTTAAAAGCAGTTCAGTTTCATAAACAAAAAACCACCTAAGTGATGCCAACTGTTAATAATTTCAGCTCTTGAACAGCATGACACCTCTACTGCTCTGTCTTCCCATTTTCAGGTGGTCGAGCACAGGAGTCTGCACTGAAAAATTAGTTGATGTTATGTTTCAGTCTGAATTAAACTATTTTATGTATACAAGTTAGGTAAAATACTTTGAAGATCTTTTAAACACTCAATTATGTTTTATCACTTCTCAGCCTTTTGGCTAAGATCAAATGTAAAAATCTATTATGTTTTATTTCTCCAAATATAACTTCTAGATATGTCTATAGAAGGCTTGTTTATAAGACGTAATGGTTATCACCTATAAAAATGAAGCAGTTGTCAATAGTGTATCCTATCCTCTGAAAACAAAGCATAAATCAAAGGTTTATTAAATTCTACTACTAAATCTCAAAACATAATTATGCAATACTTCAGGTCAATTTAACTAAAAAATAATTAAAATATTTTACCTCTATTATAATTTAAAAATCAAAGATTTCAATTGAAGAGTCTTCGTTATCTACAGATTATCTGTATTCTCTACATTACTTAGAGTCAAGTTACCTAACATGATCTGTGTATGTGTGATGAGTTTGTGTGTGTGTGTGTGTGTGTGTGTGTGTGTGTGTGTGTGTGTGTGTGTATACTGTGATATGGGGATCTTTGGTTCGTGTTGAAAGAAACAGTATGTTTACCTCTGAGCTCACTCAACACTGAAGATGAAAAGAAATTTGGGGTTTCTTGTGTTGTCTCTCACTTGACACGGCTCCAAAGAAACTGACTTTGTTAATGTATCTTAACAGAAAAATTTTTTAAAAAATCATTATTACCATCACAAATTCATTTTTAGTTGTCATATTTGACGCACCAGCCTTGAAATGAAGCAATATTCCTCAAGTAAAATTTCCCATCATTTTTTTTTTTTTATGATGCAAAATGTTACTTTGAGTCAAGCAGTCTCCCCTAGTTTGCTTCATGTTTGGAAGAGCCTGCGTCTGCCAAACATGACTCCTTGGAACCCTGTGCGAATGCGTGGGACTGGAGGAGGTGGACAGACAGGGGGATGGACGAAGCAAGCTACTCACTAGATGAATCACATCTGAAATGACCACTGCCAAAGCCTAAGCACTGGCACGAGAGTTTAAAGCCAGATTCAGACAATCGCTCCCACTCCTCTCCAACGGCATAATGGGACACGGTGAAGGGGTCGAAGCAGGAGTCGTCCATAAGTTGGTTTAGACCTTGGTCAACTACATGAATAAAAGAAGAAAAAAAAAAAACAATAAAAAAGACATCTTATTGGAAGTTTGGGACTATAAAAAGAAAACAAATTATTCTATACAATGACTTAATCTAAAACAAAAACCCTAGTGGCACTAAGAAGCATTCATCTGCTCTATCAATGCAATAACTGCTTTAAAACGCAACGCTTAAATGTTGCCAGTGGACACTTGGAGAGGCATCTTAAAAGGAGAACCATCTTTCACTTTTGTCATCGGTTCTAAAAAAAAATTACTTCTGGTAAATCTAGTCAATAGAACGTGGAACAGATCCTGATGCAATATGAGCTAGTTAGGAACTTCGGGGGGATGCAAAGACTGGAACTGCTTCTTCCTGAGTCCCTGAGTGACTATTATTATATAGTACAGTCATCTGTTATATGAGGGTAACCCTGAAAACAGCTCTACCTGCTCAAGATCTTGTGAAGATTACATGAGATCGCAAATGCAGTTGGCCCATTACCAACACTTAGAAAGGGCTCGTCAAATAAAGAATAATTATCAGAAGACATCTTTTGCTTTTACCGCAGAAATTTTAGCATTTTTATATTCCATTATAACGTGATCTTCATATTTATTTTGGCATATTTTGCATAGTAGTGTAAAACTTTGAGATTTTGTACATTACCATAATTGTAGGACTACTTTATCAATAAAGTCAATTATGCCAAATAAGCAACAGGATATGAATGACCAAAGAATAATACATAATGGAGTCTCTTCAAGTTGCCTAAGATCTCAGTCTTTGTGCTTTAAGAAAGCTTATTGTAAAATAATTTATACAAACAAAACATGTTTCAAGTTATTGTAAAATTAAGTAAACTAACTTCCGTGTCTTTGAATCTCACTGTGCATATTTCTGTTTACAGTGCAAAAATCAAAAGCTCAAAAGCCACAGGTATTTGAAGTGCCTGATATTTTAAAAGGGAACTCCCTGGGAAAAATATAGAGTGTAGGGAACTCTGACATCTTTCAAAGGCAGGAGAACCTGCCTAGAATGCAGAATCTCGCTGCTGGGAATACAGAAGAAAGAAAAATGGAAGGAGCTTGAAATGCGACAAGGGGTTTGCTAAATATAGCCTGGTGTTAAAATTCCACCTGACTGAAGTTATGGAGATGAAATCTTTTTTTTTAGAAAAATGAAGTGGAAAAGCACAAAGATCTTTGTGCCCTTGAAAACTTTTTTCACGTGGCATTCTATTAGTAAAACCACACAAGCGAAAGGTATGTGTGCCATGGATATATATCATACTACGACAGGCACAAAATGGTCCCCCTGCCTAGACATTCAATTGCTTAATTCACAAGTATTTATCCATGTAAACAGCACAGTCAGAGGAGGAAAGAGGCTGAGATTAAGTAAACTGGCCCTAGAAATGAAGTCAGTCATTTGGTAGAGAAAGGATTTAGCTCTCCCTACTGATAGAGAACCCTCTGGTTGGGAGAGTCAGGGTTCAGGGGTGTGATTATTCTCTATCTTGTGTTCCTCAGTGAATCTTCAGATGTTGTAGGTTACAGCCCAAGTGATACAGTACTTCCCAGGTACTAGAGTCAACAACCATTTAATCTCGATAAAGGTTTTGGATCTACGGAATCGGGGGGGGGGGGGACGAGTAAACATTGGAATAAGGGGGCCTTTGGGACAGAAATGGGCAGTGTTGGTAGCATTCTACATCCGGAACACCAGCTGTCCGTAATGTCTGCAGATGGGGGATTTCCTTGACAGGTGATCAGTTTAGGTACTTAAAAATCACTCAACAGGACAGCAACACGGTGAGAGGGGGACAGTGCGGGCAAAGAGGTCAGGGAACTGGCTCCCTGTAGCAGCTCGGACACTCCCTAGCAGGGCCTCACAGTGTTGGGCTAAATATCTGAACTTTGTTGCAGGCCTATCGTCACATCCCTGCTTGGGACCCTGTCAAATACGTGTGCGTTTTACCAAGATACTAGGATATGAGAGGGAAAATGATTCAATTTAAAGTTGCTCATTTACTTCATGATGCAACATCATTTCCCAAAGTTAAAAGACAATGGCAACAATGGAACAGTCAGTGGAAACAGCATCGGCCAGAGCGGACCCTGGGCCTTCCTGGACACAGGGGTTCACATACCCGAGTTGCCCACAGTGATAACCTCCTCCCGAACCTTGTGCCTCTTCTGGTCCTTCAGTGCTTCCACGATGATGTTGTAGGTGGTCCCTCTGGTGAGACCCGTGAGGGTAGCGCTAGCAGAAGTTCCAGGAACTCGGAACTACCATGATTGGCACAGCCAAAGTAGGGGAGAGAGCATTAGAGGGAGGAATCCCCATGACTTTCCCTGTTCTCATCAATAACCCTCACTGTGTAAACAAAATAAAGGAAGACAAAAAAAGGTGGAGCGGGTAAAGGTCCCAAAGAGCCAAGGACAGAAATGGAACTTGGGTGACTGACCATCACTTCTACCTGCCAGGTTTTCCTGCCAAAAATCTGCCCCATAGGATCCGCAGTTACCAGGAGCCCTCAGTAATTCTAGAGACAGTCTCCGCTCCATCCTACTATAGTCACAGGTCTGGACAAGCCTCCTGGAAACCCTGGCCATGACCCCTCTACGTAGAACGTGGACATCGTAGGGAGATTTACTCATCCCACTCAAGGTGGCACCTGGTCCCCCCTAAAAGGGTCCTTAAAACAATTTGGCAAGCCCTCCCACTCAAGTGTCTAAGCTCATATATCTTCCACAGTTGTCAGTTTTTAAAATTCTGCCACTTTCGGCCCTGGCCGGTTGGCTCAGCGGCAGAGCGTCGGCCTGGTGTGCGGGGGACCCGGGTTCGATTCCCGGCCAGGGCACATAGGAGAAGCGCCTATTTGCTTCTCCACCCCCCCTCCTTCCTCTCTGTCTCTCTCTTCCCCTGCTACAGCCAAGGCTCCATTGGAGCAAAGATGGCCCGGGTGCTGGGGATGGCTCCTTGGCCTCTGCCCCAGGCGCTAGAGTGGCTCTGGTTGCGGCAGAGTGATGCCCCAGAGGGGCAGAGCATCGCCCCCTGGTGGGCAGAGCGTTGCCCCTGGTGGGCGTGCCGGGTGGATCCCGATCGGGCGCATGCGGGAGTCTGTCTGACTGTCTCTCCCCGTTTCCAGCTTCAGAAAAATACAAAAAAAAAAATAAAAATTCTGCCACTTTCTAAAACTAAGGACACAATAAAATTGTTACCAGCAAGACAAATTAAAGAACAGAAGTTTTAGTTGGAGAATCAATCACTTATAACAGCTGATATGCAGAGCTTCACCTAAGCTCCTTCTCTTTAGACCTACTGTAGATAATGGGATTCTTCAAGGACAAACCATAGGATGGCATTTTAGCCCTCTGTAGACAAATTTTAAATTCAGGCAGAATTTTTCTCTCTCTTTTCTAGGATCATTTCTTTTCTATATTACTAAGAAGCTTCAAATGGGTGAGAACAATAGAAAGGATGTCATTTTTTCTGCTAAATAAAAGCTAATGACACTTTGGTACATACACTCGGACCTCCCGCCCCAAAGTAGGACCATACTGAGATTAAAGAAAGAAAAAAAAAAAATCAGTGACTAAGCGTGTCAACCTTTCGAAGAGGTCCTAGAAATGTATCACTTTACATCAGAACTTTGGTCACTTCAATTATCTAGCTTTCTCTTTTCCAAGCTGCCCAGTCAGAAGCAGAGAGAAAAATTCATTACCTGTAAGGGTTCTTCATCAATGCCAACTGGATGACATGAAATTATATACTCAGTGCTTTCCTGGAATGGGGTCCAAGAGATGGTTGTCTGAGAGAGAGCCTCTTGTCCTGTAGAAGCATTTGGATTGAGTCCCAGAACGTGAGGGTAGAGTTGGTGGTCTACGTCTCCCCTGGGGACATGACCAATTTGGATCTCCTCATTTACATTCGGCGGATATAGTCCCGGCCTATGCCTGATAGGGGTGGCCGTGGTGGGCGGTGTGGTCCGCCTAAAACCATGCTCCTCAAAGATCATTTGTTGCCCGACACTGGGCTGCTGACCCGAAGTGCCAGGAAGCTGAATACCGTTTCCATACCCAGGATTGCTGATGAAAGGGGTCTTTTGAGCTGTGGAGGGAACATCCAAGATCTCTGGTCCTTGAAGACTGGGGTGTGGAAGGGTTACCAGTTGGGGAAGCTCATCTAGCCAAGAGAGGTTAGAGCCAAAAAAGCAAAGCGTGTTAAGCTCCCAGAAGTTCCAGCAGCAGTCATTATCAATTCAGGCAACAATGGCTGTTTATCAATTTGATCAAAGCCCCAGGAAAATGAGCGGTTCTTAGATCACAAAACACTTTTTCCAGAAAGAAATCTTTATGATTTTTGTCTCAAAGGTTTCTTTAGAGTTGAGAATGAAAAAAAGTGTTAGTATGAATTTATCATACACACAAAGCCACAGAGCTTTAGACGGCTGAGCCCCATAGAAGCTGCCTCTGCTCAAATGAAGCCCAAATAGAATTGCAATTGTGCAGCGTGTTTCCCCTCTATTTTTCATTCGAGAATTATGTTTTAGGACTAGAATCCACACTAATTATCTCAGCATCTGCAGTATGAGAATTCCAGAGGTTGGGTTCAATGGTTCATTATGGTTTGAAATGGTAAAAAATAGATAAAAAAAATACATATATACAATTTATTTTTTAAATTCTATCAGCAGAAATATAGCATTTTCTAGAAATTAAACTGAAACTACATGAAAAAATAACATTCTTGAGCACCAACTTTCAAAAACCAAGTAATAAAGACAAATAGGAGGGATTTTTCTCCCACCATTTGTTTTTTTTTGTTTTGTTTTTTTTTTAAAAACATTTTTAAACTTCAACGAAAGGCTTTGACAAATAGCAAAGATAGCCATTTCACTTTAATATTTTCATAGCTGTTGTGAAAATTTTAAAGGTGAATAAAGGCTTTATTTTGACTGGCTAAGAAAGAAATATAACTGAATTTGAGGAAAAAAATATAACTGAACTAAGAGATTATGTTAGGTGATTCCTGCTGTCAAAGAACACACCATGTATGCTATGCTCTTAGAAAGAAAAAAAAAAATGTTCCATGAGAAATGCCTCAAAACCTGGAGAACCTTCTCTCTGCAAAATCAATCGTCTGGAATTAGTTTTGTCTTGGCCGCCTCCCCGTTGCCCGGAAGGCACTCTTTCTTTACCTGTCTTTTTCCTCCCGATCAGAGGCTCACTCTTCTGGTTGTTCTTCAGGGCGATGACTTGGATTGTGTACTCAGTTCCCGGCTCCAGACCTGATGGAAGGAAAGATCATCCCATCATGTCTTTGGGCTCAGCTAGTCAAGTGGACACTGCTCTCACTGATCTCACCAGGGGACACTCCTGGGAGGAAGCATCCTCTCCCCCTCTGGCCCCACTGGCTTCTTAAAAGGTAAAATGGCCTTCACCTGAACTTTTTTTTTTCTATATACAGCAAATAACCTGCATGTGATGGCCACTTAGCAAACTGATGATCTCACCAAGAAATCTGGCACCTGAATAAGCACTTTTACGCTGTTTTCCTCGGCATTCTTTTAGCTTGTGATCTTACTGGCCTTCTTGAGTTCCAAGACACCTATCAGCACTGTACACCGCCAAGTAGAATACATGCTCGAAGAGTTCCCTGCAGACTGTCTTCACAAATCTGCTTGGGTCCAATAACCGGATGCCCTCAATGACAGGATCAATGAAAACTTAGATGACAATAACTGGGTCCTCCAAGGAAGCATTCAATTCAACTCTTCCCATATCTGATTCTATTTTATTGTTCCCAACCTTTTTTAAAAAACCAAACCAGTGTCTCCTGCTGGTACCTGGGTGTTCTACAGGATTTTGAAAGTCCAGATGATACTCTGTACACAGTTTGAAAATTTAATCCCTTGGAGAAAAAATAATACCAGAGGCCTATGATCTTTTCTATGGAAATGGACAATGCTTAGCCCCCATGCCAGGCATTCTCTCCTAGATGGGTAGTTGGGAGTCACTTTACCTCCACACCTATTCCGGGAAAGGGGCTAATGAGGGGCAATGGCAGGTGGAACTCTGGCAAGTCCTGCAAATCATCAGATCAGGGAGTTGGTGAGACGAAAGGTTTAAATTAGCTAGTTTGCCTTGAACAATGGATTTGTCCAGACTGACAAGTACCTGGCAAACGTATAGCAAAGGAAAGGACTTTAGTTATACCATTAGGTCAGTATTGACATTAATTACTTTATGTACATGAATTCATGCCTTTGGGGGTGTATTGAGCTCTACAGCCCCTACGCAGAGAATGTTTTCTGAGGTCATGAGAAATGGGCTGCTTGTTTTCAGCATCAAGGACACAGCGGGAGTCTGCTAAGCACTTTGTATCCTAGGGAAGAAGGAGGAAAGTGGCAGCATGGGAGCAGAAATACCTGTAATAGTAGCCTCTGTGACACCAGGGCGGGGCCGAGGGACCACTTCTCTGGGAGGGGACCCAGGCTTCTCAAACTTGATTATGTAACCAGTAATCCTGGCACGGGGCGGCTGCCATGATACCAGCAAGGAGTTGGGTGTGCTGGCCAGGAAATGCAGGTTGGATGGGGCATCGATGGCTAAAAGAAACCAAAATGAAGTCTCTAAGAACAGGAATAACCAAGAAAATTACTCTCCCACTCCTTCCCCTTATTTAGTAACAGACTTGAGAGACCCTGAGAGTTCTGGCCACTGTAAACATGCTTCACTGTGAGTTATAATACAAAAATAGCAGCCTTGTTTCTATTTCTTTTCAGGTTTTGTTTGCTAAACTGCATTTTAATTCAATTTATTGGGATGACATTGGTTGACATAATTCTACAGGTTTCAGGTTTGTTTTGTTTCTCAAGTTCACATGACTGATCACATATAAGTCAGTGGCCTTTCTTCATTGAGAAGTATAGTTACCAGTGGAGGCATCGATGATCACCGGGGAGCTCCGGGCATTGTCATTCAGGGTGTAGAGGTGGATCTTGTAGTCGGTGCCGGGTTGTAGACCTGGGATTTGTGAAGAGACGATTTTTTTGTCTGATTTTGCTTTACTAGGAAGTTTGAAACTCATCTGCAATTTTCATGGTGCCCCTCCCATCCAATATTTGTCAGGACCACAGGAATGGTTCGCATATGAATACTAAATTAGAGCCTGGTATGAGCAGCAATTGTTAATGAGAAACAGGTCTCAAAAGAAAATCACTGACGCATACAAAGACAATGGCTAAAATAAATTTTGAGAATAGAAAAATGCTACCATTAGAAGTGGCCCTCTTGGGGAATGAGGACTGAGTACCTATTGAGTGTTTTCTCTTTATCTTAATCAGATGGTCTTTGATTGGTAACTGGAACCAGAATTTAAATCTCAGAGACCTGAATTAACCCAGAGAGTGAACACGCTCTGACTACAACTTTGATCTTTATGAAGTAGTGCTGTTTGATTTAATTTATGTTTTTAATCTATGTTAATGTTAAACCAGTTTAGTTTTCTTTGGTTTAAGCATGAAGTTACACTTTTTCTTTTATATAAGAAGGGGTGCATTGATCAGATATCAAACTGATTAAGGGAACTTCTGCCATTATCTCTGGCAAACACGAGATAAAATCAGGCGCTCACAGGACAAAACTATTTCTGATCGTGGTTTGAAAAAAAAGCTTTTAAAAAAATAAAGCTGGGTCCTCAGAAAGTACTGACAATCCATTTAATCAAGGTCCGTGCTGGAATAACGAATAAGCTGATTTCTGTTGTGAACAGTAGTGAACAGATGTGGTCAGTACGGTGAGTTCCCTGACCTGTGATGGTGTAGCTTCTGACTTCTGGGCTGATGGTTCTCTGAATCGGAGTCTGGCCGTTGGCCGGCACAGCATCAACCTGGAAGCCGGTGATCGTCTCGGTCTTGGTCCTCCAGCTAATGGTGATGGTGGTCTCAGTAGCATCTGTCACCCGGGCTCTTCTCGGGGGGCTGACATCTGTGTGGGATCATAGCCAGAGGTTAGTGCCTGGCTGCCTCAGACAGGTAAGGCTTTTGAAATGCCTTATTTTGAAATGTTTCTTTATGGTACACTAAATACATCCATTTCAACACATGACAACATATAGATTTTCTCCTGTGGCATCCAGCAAAAAAAAAAAAAGGTTGACAGTAATTAGAAATATAAAAATATTCACCTTTTGGGGGAAGAAATGAAAAGTTTGTTATAGAGGTATCAGTCATTCCCAAGGTTGGTTTTATAGTATCTACAAATCCCTTAATTAATGTTAAACATTAATTTATTAAAATGTAAAGTATGTATAGTAGGAGTTAGAATAATAATAGATACACGCATTGTAGCATCCTGTCATTTTTGTACGGCTTCAAGTCTTTTCTCTCAACAGATGCAACACCATCCCTGTTGTATAGATGAGGAAGTTCTGACACTGTCCATGATTTCTGAGGGAGCATGGCATGAGTTAGTGACATGGCAGACCACTATAATCGGGGCCAATTTTGCCCCACACTACTTAGCAAGTAAGCTGTAGTAGAGAGCAGCAAGTCATCCCCAAATTTAACACTACGAAAACAAGTTCCAACAAGTAGAGCATCAACGTGGGGTTAGTCCTAGATTATAACACCATTTTCATTTATTTATTTATTTATTTATTTATTTATTCCCAAAGCTAGAAGCAGGGAGCCAGACAGACTCCTGCACGCGGCAGACCGGGATCCACCGGGCATTCCCACCAGGGGGCAATGCTCTGCCCATCTGGGGTGTCGCTCAGCTGCCACTGCAGCCAATCTAGTGCCTAAGACGGAAGCCATGGAGCCATCCTCAGCGTCCCGGCCAACTTTGCTCCACTGGAGCCTTAGCTGCGGGAGGGGAAGAGAGAGAGAAAAAGGAGAGGGGGGGAAGGGTAGAGAAGCAGATGGGCGCTTCTCCTGTGCACCCTGACTGGGAATCGAACCCAGGACTTCCACACCTCGGGCTGTTATTACACCATTTGAACATTATGAAATGATCCCATCTGTGTGCCCAGAGACCACTTTTGGGGGAGGGGTCATTATAGGCGCCGGTAGTTACATCAAAAAGATGAGTGAGCAAATCAATTTCCAGCCTGGGAATCATTTCCTTGTTAACTTAGTGATCTAGAAAATTCTGTGCTGTTCTTTAATTTTTGTTTATACAGCATATTTTTTGTGTGTTTTTTTTTTTTTCCTGATACTAAAACGTTTGATTACTCACTCTCCAGAGTACTGATGACTCCATGAGCCGGTCTGCTTGTCAATGTGTCCTTCAGTGCATAGACACTCACTTCATATTTGGTGGCCACCTAGAGAGAAGGACACGGGAAGCTTTAGTCATGGAAAGCCCAGGGATTCTCACTACAGCATTAGAAAACCGCCATCGTTAAAAAAGAAGAAGAAGAAAAAAAAAACTAACAAAACCTACAGCACTCTAAGTTCCTAGATTAATTTCATTCCTACTCTGCAAGTGATCAATAACAAATTTAAATTACATGAATTTAAAAATGCCCACAGGGGTTAAGCCTTAGAAAGCTATAACTTAACTAAGCTGATACAAAATGAGGAAAACGGGCATTTGCCTCTTTTTAGCTTTTATGAACCGACAGGTGTAAATCATGAAGTTTTCTGACCATAGGGAGGTAAAGAGAATTCTCTACTCTCTCTCTTAACCCCTTTTCTGTAGTTTCATCTGGAATTGGGCTTATGTTTAAAATGTACATCAATTTTCTAGTTCCTGGCTAGTTTTCTGCACACCTGTCCAGGATTAAAACTGTTTTAATTAAAGGTCAGACTAGGATGGTACAAACTGGAGAATATTCCTTACTAAGGTAACAGAGCTCAGAAAGTGTATAATAATTAAAGTAGATTTATGCATTCACCTGTAAATATACAAATTATACCCCTTGCATAACCTTGCAAAATAAACATAATACATTTAAAGAGTTGTGCAACATCCCAAAGCTATTTATGAAATCGATATAAAATTACAAGAAAATTATTGGATGGGAGGGGGAAGGAATACAATTAGATTTACAATGATACTATTATTTCCACCACCTTATACTGTGACTACTTCTTTAATCCAATGAAAAAGGGCATGTCTTACCATAAGTCCTGACACAACCACAGATGAGCTATCAGGTGCAAGATTGATTTCTTTCATTGGTCCTGTCTTCTCCTTGGGGGTCACCCGCACCCGATACCCACTGAGCTGAACATTGGGTGCTGTCCACTGGGCAGTAAGGCTCGTTGGTGTAACCTGAGTGAACTTCAGGTTGGTTGGTGCAGGAATGGCTGTCGGGATGGTCATTGGTTAGAAGTTATCTTACAGGAAATGGGGGAAATGGAAAATAAAGTGAATCTGAACAAGTAGAATAGATTGTGCTTGTTTAGGTTAGGTGGGTTCCCTGATCAAAGATTCAGTATAAGGAGGTAAAAGAAAAGAATGCAAAATGAAGAAAATGCTTGCTGAAAAAAAATGTCTTATATCCACCAATACTCAGCATCCCTGGTAACACAGGAAAGTGTCAGAATTCTAAAAGACTTTCAGGTTTATATGGTGTTTTTGCTTTCCCTTAAAATTTTTTCCGGGAGTCAGGATGACTGATTGGCCATTGAGATTCATTTTCCATTTGTATAGAAAGATGAACAATAGCGCCTTTTCTATATAAATTATCTTTGTAGGGGAAATCATTTCACAGAGTATCCCAGACCCCAAAAGTTAGAATTATGTTTTTAGTTGCTTTATTTGGACCCCATGGCAGATATCATTGCTAAATTTGAAGTATTCTCTGTGGTGCAGCATCAGGAAATTGGATCATAACAGGAGCAGAAAAGAGAAGCAAAGAGCAATAACAGATTTGTCACCTCCAGGGTGTATGCTGTCACAAGGACATATCTTCAGCATTCCCCTGTGCTTCAGGAACGAAGCACAAGAAGATAAAGTATTGTGGAAAGCATTTGCCCTGTGCATCTGATTCCCAGTCCTTTAAGCAAATTGTACACTGAGCACACGATCTCGAACCGGAGAAGGAAGGTCTTACCCACGTGTTCTCAGAATCGTGCTGCTACGAAATGGCCCATTTGGGGGTTCCTTTTTCAGAGTAAGCTCTAGGATGCCAAACTTCTTTCCTCTATACACACTGAGTATAGCCACAGGGAGGCGTAGCTTAGGAAATAACCCACAGTTTTAGGATTATCTTCAAATGTCTCGCTTTATGGCCTTATTGGTAAGCCAAGCTACTCCAAAATGTCCAAGTATTAAGAGTTTATCCAAATATCACCTAAACATCACTGTTTAGTACTAGTCCTCTAAAAGATGGCCTTTCTGGATAGAGAGGCTGCTTTTTCTTTTTTTTTAAACCCCCTTACATGAGAATCAATAGCCTGATAAATTCTCAATTCATTCAGCAGGGCATAAAGCCTCTGCTCCCATGAGCACCCAGAGGTGCAAGGAACGATATACCTGTGGACTGTGTTCCAATCAGGGGCTGGCTCTCCATATCATCGTGCAAGGCAACCACACTGACTGTGTACTCAGAACCAGGCCTGAGGCCTTTCAGCTCTGCAGTGTCTTCTTCACCGTCAGGTGCAGGGAATAGCTCATGGATTCCATCCTCAGGGCTCGAGTAGGTCACCCTGTACCTGGAAACTTGCCCCTGTGGGCTTTCCCAAGCAATTTTGATGGAATCGACATCCACATCAGTGAATGCCAGTCCTTTAGGGCGATCAATGTCTGTTAGGCAAATTAATGGTAAGAGGTTATGTGAAAAGCAAGTTGTGAAATAAGCATTTTTTATAACGTGCAGAGCAGTTTTGCAGATACGATTCTCTTTGGCGAATTAAATTCCAATTAACCCACTATTACACAGAAAATCACCTGACACTTGTGGAAGTAATTTTGATTTAGGAAATATTTCATGTCGTATCGCTCATGAAAAACAGTTGCACGTGGGATGCGTAGGCACCGTGCAACATGTCCTCATAAAGAGGATTGATTTGCTCTTTATGATTTGTTCATTTTAAGCTGTTCCACCAAAATTTGTTTTCGCAACGTGATGTTAGTCTCACAGACCTGCCTTTTCTACACCTCGGAAGTGGTCAAGTTGATTTCAATATTCAGTTTATATTGTTCTTATCCTGCTTTGCCTCTTCCTCCCCACCTGACCCCACTTCGTTACATGAAACTGGTGCAGCCACAGTCCTGCCAATGCTCCGGACAGAACAGCTTCATAAGAAACCCGTCAATCAACTTCACCATCCAGTTGTAGAAAAGATGGTCCCGGCAAAATATATTGTAGATTTGCTATAGGCAAATAAGATTTTGCTGAGGCCATTTGAGCAAAAGAAATTTAAAGCACAGCAACTGACTATGGTGGTTCCACAGCTTCTTTCCCTATGTGATCACTGCTTGCACTGAGAAGGAAAAAAAATGTTTCTAAAGGGCTCACTTCAACATACACACTAACCAACCAGCTGGCTTTGCCCCGTGTATAATAGCAAACAACATGCAGCGGGGCATTCAGATGCCTAAGAATGAAATCTGACTTTGGAAATGAAAAATAAGTATGGGTTACATACTGGTTACTGCCGTCTGGACCAGAGGCTGGCTCTCTCCGTTTTGGTTCTGTGCATAGACACTAACCACATACTCCACTGTGGGCTGCAAGCCTTCAATGGTCATTTCTGTTTGATCTGCAAAGGGAGTGAAAAGCAAATGCAGCATCTACGTCATCCACTGTAAGGTCATCCAAGTGCCATGCAGATTTCAACAGTAAATGTGCGGTGGTCTTGATTTTCGTGGGCAGATTTATTGGGGAAATATGGAGGAGTGAGACATGAATTTCCTTTTGGACAAACATGTTCATTCCTAATACAAATGATCATATTGGAGGAAAGTCACACTAAGGGATCAGCTCCAAAACTTAATGCACCCAACAATGAATGATGATGACCTTGAAAAAAATGAAGATTAACTTGACGTTGAGATACTGCCTTAAGGCTCGCTCTCTTTCTCTCCTCTCCCCCTCCCCCCCAGCTCCAAAGACATTTCCTTTACCTCTGTAACTAGTTTCCTGAGCCCACGCGGCCCAGCTGACTCACTTTTGCTACCTATGACTTTCTAAATAAACTTTCACTTGTATTTGAAAAAAAAAATATTGCCTCAGGATACTAATTTTATAAGAATTTTATATAAAAACAAAAACAAGAGCTAAAAAGATCTTTAAAACTTGGTTTGGCCATCTCTCTTTTCTTGGTGTGCATGGTAAACAAAACCACAAAGAGGGATCTCATAATTTAAGACACCCACACCATCAGGCAGTACTGTGCACATAAAAACAGAAACGCACTTACGCTAAAAATTCTACCGTGGAGGGAGTAACAGTCCTGAGCCCTGACTTGACAAATGCGGAAACTTTGACATAGTGGTACGAAAATACATAGTCCTCAGAGCTGGGTGGCTGTTTATTTAAAAAGCATACTGTTTGGGCGCCTGGTGCATGTGAGGTGCTGACAGTTCTTACCTGGACCTGTAGTTTTAGTTTTTGTGGGTCCCAGGCCATTTTTGGGAGTAGTGGTCACTCTGTAACCAGTAACTGGGGAACTCGAAGGCAGCCACCTGACACTGATGCTGTTGTCCTGAACATCAGTCACTTGCATCTGGGATGGTTTGTCAATTTCTGCAAACAAAAGCAAGGAGAAACCAATGAAGCCACAGTCCATGGGAACAAGACTGGACCAGCCCTTGTCTCCACATCTGGTGTATACAGAATGATCTCTTACTATATAAAATTAACAACTCCCACATGTTTCTTTTTCAGAAACAGAGATAGCTTTTGGGAGGTAGGGCAAGCATCCCGACAGATGTCATTACCTATTTTCAAGACGGTTGGTTTATTCACAAAGAAACTACATTCTAACTTAGGTGTTTATCTTCTTACCGTATTAGCCCATTCATTCATTCATTCATTCATCCATTCACAAATATTTGTTAAACACCCTCTATGTTTTTATGGTAGGCCCACAGATTGTATCAGTTAACAAAACAGACAAAAATCGCCATCCTTGGGCTATTTCTTTATATATCTTTGGCTTAAAACTGTTAGCTGCAGATGTTCTCCATCTTCTTAAAGAAGAAAATCAATTTCACGATGAAGACAAGACCTTGGGAGCACATTGGAAAAGCTATCTGAGTAAAGAAGCCTGTGTCCTCCCAGGGGAGGAGTCAGCACCTGTGCGGTAATCGATGGACACCGGCTTGCTGCTCGCCGGGCTGTCCCCACGGCCGGTGACGGCATACACGGTGATGGTGTAGTCTACTCCAGGTTTGAGGCCACTGATAGCAGCTGTAGACTTGCTCCCAGGCACAGTGAACTCCTGGACAGGGCTGTTTCCTCCTGTTTGAAAAGAGGTTAGTCAAAAGCATGAGGGGCGAAGAGATACTTGGGGACTGCTGCTGAGTCACTGAATGAACATATTGAGAACAGCATGTACATCACACCTCTGCTTATTCCCTTTTAAAAATTGCTATTAATAGAACAGCCTTTAATGTAAATATTTAAGTGGGGGTGGGGTGAGGTAGGGAAGAAGAGTTAAAGGAGGAGTATAACAACCTAAATTTAACATGGAAAATCAACTTGACCACTTCCAAGGTGCAGAAAATGCAGGTCTGTGTGACTTAAGATCACATTTCGAAAACAAACTTTGGTGGAACAGCTTAAAATTAACGCAAATAAATCCTCTTTATGAGGACATGTTGCAGGGTGCCTATGCATCCCGCGTGCAGTAAACTGCTTTAATAAGTGATGTGACATTAAATATTTTCTAAATCAAAATTACTTCCACAAGTGTCAGGTAATTTTCTGTGTAATAGTGGGTTAATTGGAATTTAATTCACCAAAGAGAATCGCATCTGCAAAACTGCTTTGCACGTTATAAAATTACAATTAATGGTATTTTAACAGTCCGGCTTTTAAAAGTCAGAGTTGTAGATTAACACAAGAAGGGAGAAGAAGGTAAGTCCTCAACCCAGGATTGCATAAACCGTGGTCCTTTTCCAAAAATTTAATAGACTATATTCATGTTAAATAAAAGTTTGAAAATGCAGAAAAGTAAAAAGAAAAATATGAATCACTGTCATCTCACCAAAGATAATACAGTTGCAATCCCTTCTTCCTCAGCTTTACCCACCCCCCAGGATAATGCAAACAATTTTTTATCTTGATTTTGCTACCAATTATATTATGCATATTTCCCACATGTTCTGAAATCGTCTTGCCAAACTTTCTTTAATTATATGTTCACTGTTGGGCTTTCAGATTATCCACAACAGAATCGGACTTGATTCAAGTGTGAAATAGCATTTTACTAACACACCTGATTGTCCGTAGGTGATCCTGTAGTATCTTACTGTGACGGCAGGAGCATCCCAGCTGATCAACAGGCTGGTGGGGGTGGTGGCAATGACTTCCAGGTCCCTTGGAACATCAGATACTAGAAAAAGCAAGGGGGAGTTCACACGTCTGGAACTTGCAAACAATGCCCAGATTCACTCTTTGTTCATTTTCCAGGTAACTGTTCTTATGATTTTTTAAAAATATATTATGTAAATACATGAGCAGAATTAAATATTAGGAACAATTCAAAATAAGGGATTAATGAGTCAATTCAAATTCTGATAAAATGATTATTTCAAATTTATTGAATGTTTTTTTTTCCTTTAACTTTTTATTTTGAAAAAATTTAAAGCAACAGAAAAACTACAAAATAATAGTGTAAGGAACACCCATATCCCCTTCCTTTAGGTATTTGCTAATTGGTAACATTTGCCTCTCTCTTTTTCTGTTCCTGTATTTTTTTTAATCCATTTGAGACTAGGGTCTCAATGAGATATCATAATGTTTCTGCCCTGAGTACTTCAGCATATATCTCCTCAGAACATTGACACAATTACATTAAATAATTATGTTTTCTTTCTCTTTTTCTTTTCATTTTTTAAGGGGAGAGCATGCACACAGTCCCCCACTACCACAAATTATCCAATCACGTTCCCCACATCTGGGGAAATCACACGGGTCAGCCCATCCGGAGTGCAAAGGACAAGCCTCTCCCTGGGAAAGCCACCTTCGCAATCATGGTGTCTCCCCTGCCAGGGAAGTATTTTTAATTTTTATTTTTCATTTACTGTGTTGACATGGTTTTCAAGGTCCTACTCAATATAACACCCTCTACATACCGCATCGTAACCCCCTAAAATAATTATGTTCTTAAGAGAACTTTGAAAAAAGTGTTTTCTATATTTTGAATAAAACTGCAGTTATTAAAAATGCATAAATAACTAAATCAGGTGAGAAATGTCCGGGATAAGTCAAGTATCTTGTTTAATATACTCTACGAAGGAGATTTTTCTCCACATCATCTCTCACTTCCCTTTCCTGCATGTCTCATAATCATAACCTAGTTTTTAACAGATGATGGCTCAGACAGCACAAACCTATTTCACAGGAGGTATCACCTGCATAAGAAAGTCCTTTCAGTTTACCTGAAAAGCAGAAAACAAATTACCTGTTGACTGCTGGCCAACCAGTGAGGGACTTTCCTCTCTGCCGTTAAGTGCAATAATGCTGACCACGTATTCTGTGCCCGGATTGAGGTTAGTGAGGGTGATGGAATTCCGAGAGGGGGGTACTCGGTCTTCTCGAGGTCTTCCACGAGCACGTTCAGGGTGGTGGAGAATCCTGTAGCCAGTGATGGTGGCTCGAGGGGCCATCCAGTGGACGGTGAAAGAGTTGGCAGTGATATCAGAAAAGTCAATGCCAGTTGGGGAATCGAGACCTGTTTTTTCCCACCCAGAGGAGGAAGGGGAGGAGGAGAAAAATGGAAACCGCCAGATTAGGAAGTGAGAAAATAGGAGAAAGTAACATGCATCCAATGTTTTTGTTTTTTTCATTAACACAGTGAATTGCTGTAAACCACAGGTTATGATGCACTGATTCTAAGCCACTTATAAAATTTGAAATTATAAATAAACTTGGTTCAAAATGGCCAACTTAATCATTCTTTTTTTTTTTTCTTTTATGGAGGTTATATGCATCATTAGTGTAGGTTTCCGTGTCATATTTGAGATAGGTGTTTAAAATGTTCTGGAAAGTGATATTTTTAAATGCTTCATTGTTCAGTATTCTAGGTTCCTATCTTATAAGTGTATCTCTGAAAGTGAGATCTTCCCACTCTCAAGTTAAGTGTTTGGCTCTCAAAGAAACTTTCTACACTCAGGAAGGAATTGCTATGTCAACAGGGTGATAACGATGCCAAACATAAAACTTTCTAGGACGTAGACATTATCCGGACAAATTACAATCTAAGTAATTCCTCTAGAACTGAGAATTTAGTGCAGTGCAGAAAAAATTTTTCTCAAATTCAAATCATATAATTTGTCTGGGACTTGCAACAATTTTCTGTTCCAGTTATAACATTAACTTATTCTATTCAATTAATATACTAAAACCAAATTGAGATATCGCAGCTCCTTTTTGGAAGTGAAAAATAAACTAATGGATACACTAAACTGTACTTTTTTTTTTTTAAGGGAAAAATTAAAAGAAGCTTTCATCTTTAAGAAAAGACATATCATGGGGTCAACTTCCTTTTTTATAATAAATGAAAATTTCCTCAAGTAGAAAAAAAGAGATAAACTTATTGGCTTAGTAAAAGAAAGAAATACTCGTGAACAATGACAGAGTTGTTAGACAGAGCCCTCACCCAATGAGAAGGAATGTTTACCATCCCTCAATAATAGACATTATGAGCTATTCTTCTTAGTGGAACTTTTAAGAAGATAGACAACAGAGTTTCTGGACTAATTTCAGTCCTCTCTGGAAACAGAGAGTAGAATCTTAGTAACCAAAAGTCAGAGTAATAGTTGAATAAGGTGTCTTTTAATTTTCAATACCAGTGATCCAAAAGTAATGACAAGGCTACCAGCACCACCATCACCACCACAACAGATGGAGGTGTATTTTTAGAAGTAGCACTCCATTTTTGTTATATAAAATTAGTAGGTGAATAGTAGTTGATTAGCATATTGCCAGCGTGACTCACCTGTTTTCTGTCTTCCTCTGAGAGGCGTGCTCTCGTGCTGCTCGTACACACTGGAGACGCTGACTAGATATTCCGTGCCAGGCAGGAGGTCTGAAGGGGCAAGTGGGACTCATCTTAAAATTGTGCTTGAAAGCATGAAGAACCAAAGCACCTCTGGGACTTTTGTCAACTTATAAAATACCCAAGAGTCCAGTCCTGGAGCCTACTTATACCTAAGTGAATGTGGCTACTTGGAGATGGGCTGTAACTGGGCGACAAGGAAGGGTCACTTTGCCCTGCAGTATCTCTAAGCTGTGGGCCTCAGTTCCATCCTATGAGTGTGACTCAGCCCAATCTGCAATAAGATGGAGTTGCTGTCGCATGGTAATAGTTCTATCATCCACTTAAGAGTATGTCTGTTGAGGTCATGTGATAACAATGACTGGCACTGTGAATTCTCATTTTCTCCTCCGAACAACCCAGTGAGGTAACTGGCTACATTTTTAAAGCAGCTGCGTTGCCACACAATAAACTGCATGTATTTTAAGTGTATAGTTTGACAGATTTTGACATATGTATATACTTGTAAAACCACCACCACATTCAAGACAATGAACTAATCCGTTACCTTCAAAAATTTGGTTTACAATTATTCCCATTTTACAAATGCGAAAACTGAGGCCTAAAGAAGTTATCTTCTTTGATATACTTGCCCAAGATCATACAGAAGTTGACCCGGGCCATGATCAATGGTCTTAACAATGAACTTATATCGGAAGAGCCATACTCCAAAGGGAAAGTGATTGGTTCTGCCACATTAAAGTGAGAGCAGATCATTTTAAAATTTTAAATATTTATCTCTGGATCTCCTCTCATTTTGAGAAACTGAGAAAGGTACAGAGTCAAGTTTCTAACCATTGACCTCCTGCTCACTAAAACCCACGCCCTTTCTGCAGAGGCCACTTCTGGGTCCTCAAACTTCACTTCCTTCCTTTCTGCTTGGCCAGGGGCAATTTATTCAACCCCTAGGTGCCTCAGTTACTTCATCTGTAAACCAGGAGAATAATGGCTACTCTGTGGGGAAATGGCTACGTTGAGATCGAGATTAAGATCCAGAATGAGACCTTAGAACACATGATGGACACGTGACAGGTCTGTGGAGCTGACGGTGGTCCAGAAGCAGGGGCTATTGTGTTGGGTGAGGTTGTAACTAACTACTGATTCCAGAGAGTTCCGGAACAGAAACAATTGACCCGCTGATAGGCAGATATAAGGATGCTCTTGCCCTCAGCCACAAAACGAGAAATCAAAATCATCCTCATGCTGAGCAGACTTTCACTCTCTAAAATATGTCTGAAAAAGGGAGGCTGTTTTTCAGACCACCATTTGGACCTAAATGAGAGCTATTTTTCCCTCACATAGAGTTTGGCTGTTCTTATGCATGTCTTTTAATTAGTACAGTGAAAATCCTGAAAAGCAACATTGCCTTGAAACACAGCACCATGTAGCAGCCTCCTTATATTTTCTTGAATAAAAGATATCTATTTCAAAAGAGTAGGAACTAGAAAGAGACAATTTCCATAAATTGTTGTTGTTGTTTATTTTAATGGCAGTTGTTTTCTAAGTCCTCAGCCTTCAGAGAAATCCTGCTAACAGATTCTTTTTGAAGTACAAATTAAACTGGCTCTTTCTTCAAAGGAACCTCCTGATCTATCCTGAGTAACCAGTCACCGTTCCCATGTTTCAAATGCTAGATTCCCTGCTGACACTTAAAAAAAAAAGGAAAGAAAAAGAGAATAAAACAGATACGGTGACATTATTTCAATCCTCCTTTTCTCTCTAAACATTCAAATTTAGTCACAATTTCTCTTGACATGCATTATTTTTATGTGCTAATTTGGAAGCAGAACTTGTTTGATGTCTTTGAATTTCACTGTTGATGTTTTTCCACTATAATTTTTTTTCAAGTTGTAGATATCAAAGGTGTATTAAAATAACGATAAACATGACATCTTCCAAAATTTACCAAGCTGTTGGCTGGATTTGGAATTTAGTTAGTAGTTCTGTTGTAACTGTCTTGATCTTATTGGGGTTTGTTTTTTTTTTATAATTTTAAAAAATTCATCCATCTCAGAAAAAAGACAGAGAGAGAGAGAGAAAAGAGAGAGGAGGAGCAGGAAGCATCAATTCCCTTATGTGCCTTGACCAGGCAAGCCCAGGGTTTCGAACCGGTGACGTCAACTTTGCAGGTCATCGTGTCTTGAACTTGTTGCTCCTACCTGAGAACTCAGAATATTTCCTTATTCTCTAGCTTAGTATTTATTACACAGATACGTTTGACCTCTTACTTGTTAAGACCACTGCGTTGTCTGAAGGAGAAATTGTCAACTCCGCGACATCTTCCTCATTTTTCACAGGGGAGTAGCGCACCAGGAAGTTGGTCAATTCAATGGATGGAGGTGGGGCCCAGGTGACACGAATAGTGTCTGGACCAACATTGGTGAATCGCAGGTCAGTCGGAGGAGGGACAGCTGGTTTCGGATGAGAAGGCAAAGTTAATGCAATTTTAAAATAAAAGCTAACAAAAGATAGCTGGAAAGGTAAAAACAGTATTTCATGCATAAAGGAAATGAGTCATAATCATGCAAATAGTCTACTCTAAATCTAATCTAAATGCAAGTAAACTATATAGTTGACCCTTGAACAAAACGGGTTTGAACTGCATAGGTCTATGTGAATTTTTAAAAAATAAATAA
This sequence comes from Saccopteryx bilineata, assembly GCF_036850765.1. Lineage (NCBI taxonomy): Eukaryota > Metazoa > Chordata > Mammalia > Chiroptera > Emballonuridae > Saccopteryx > Saccopteryx bilineata. Next base: position 21,169,554 of record NC_089494.1, on the reverse strand, counting down.
TGTAAATGTATTTACTGTTCTTAATGGTTTTCTTAATATTTTCTTTTTCTCTAAGCTTTCTTTACTGTAAGACTATCGTATATAATTCGCATAACATACAAAGTATGTTGACTGTTTCTGTTATCAGTGAGGCTTCTAATCAACAGTAGGCTATTAGTAATTACATTTTAGGGGAGTCAAAAGATATATGTGGATTTTCAACTGCCTGGGCAGTCAATGCCCGGATCCCCATGTTGTTTAAGGGTCAATTGCACTGTTAAAAATGAAACACTACACCTAGTACTGAAGTACTGTTGGGCCCCTTTAACCTTTTTGCCATCAATATATCTTAAACAATAATTTTAATCTACTTTCAAAAATATGTTGATTTTTAAGTACATTATTAACACCACTGAAGATTCTTTTATCCCAGGCTGAAGAGGCTCAAGTTGCCACACAGCAAAGAGAAACAGAGCAGTACTTTCCAAAGAAACACATGCACACAGACAAAAAGACAAGAGGATCCTGAATTTCCCTTGATGTGAGATGACTAGAGCTACAATTCCATTCAGTGACTACTACTTACAAGTGAAGAGGGTTCATGCAAATTGGTTCTCGGCATGTTTCTTACCATGCAGGGCAGAGAATGTTTATAATGTTGCATGCTTGTCCCAGACTGAGGTTAAAGAGGAGTTTCGTTACCTCACCATAGCAATGGAACTCAAAAGTGTTCCAAAGTTTTTGTTTTTGTTTTTCTCTACCTGCAAACAGGCCCCTTCTACTCTGCCCTAAATTCCAATGGGTTTTTAGTCAGCTATAAGGAAGGAACATGGTGGAATTTGTCAAAGAGTAGAAATAGAAAGAAGCGCATAATGGCCCATTTTGGAAGTACATTTCTTATTATTAGCTGGCGCTCATTATACAATTTGGGATTCATGTTAGATCATTTAAAAACAATTACAGGTCAGTAAATTCAATTAATCTGATATTTTGTATTTAATAGATCAGATATCTACATGTCTTTAACTTTATGCATATCTGTGCTTTACACAAAAGTATACTTAAGACTACTTGACTGTGTCTTCATCCAATCAGTTTAGCATGTGCATTTGATTCCTTACTCCCCAAACTCCCCTCTTCAAATCTTTAGTGAATTGCTGGCTTTTCCACTGAAACATCCATATTTAACCAGTGACTGGTGGCAGCATGCAACACCATCCATGTCTCAAACACAGAAGTTTTCAAAATTCACCCGTTTGCTGTGTCAGTGTAGTAGGGGCACTCTCTCCGCCATTAATGAGAGTGATAACGCTGATGTCATAGTCAATGCCCGGCTCCAGCCCTGTAACTGTGTAGTATCCTACTGAGGAGTCCACAAAATCTTCAAAAATAGGGATACCTTCTCCTGCCGCAACTACTGTGATGCGGTACCCAATAATGGTGGAAGAGTTTAGCGGGGTCCACCGCAGGCCGATGCTTGAATCGGTTATATCAACAAAGCTTAGGTCAGTGAGTTGGGGCACCTCTATTGAGTTACAAAGCAAAGAGGGGGGCAAAAGGAAAATAGAGGCAAAACAGAGGAAAAAAATAAAGCAGTGGACATCAGGTTACTAGTAGTAAAATTGAGGGAATGTTAAAGCAATGATGGTAATATGCGATCTGTTCCAAATTATCTGAAAGACTTCCTGAGCATTGTGAATAGTTTACTTCCCTGGAAGAATCAAACAGGTTACAATGTTCTTGTAGGGATTTTCTCACATTTTGAAACTGTCTCTTAACAGTACAGTTTGAACCTCCAGGTTCCTAGAAGTTATAGGCCTGTTTACGATGCCAAAACCATTCTGAGGATCCAGACATAATAGCTGTAGTAAGTATCAGCAATGTTTTGTTTTTTTAAAGAATCCAATGTGTTTTAGTAGGAAAATGAAGCTTGCATGAAGTAGATTTAAAAATACTGGTTGATGAGTTTTTTCTTTTTTTCCCCCATACAAACACTCATGACAACGTATGGTCATAATGCTGACACATTACGACTATATGGTGTGCAACGTGCCATCTAAAGGCAAATTCAGGTGGAAGACAGGCCTGCGTCCAAGGCTATTGCCAATACTGTGTTTCATTCATAATGAGAGTTACTTAATTAGCATTACTAACAGCATTCTATCAAATGGTGCAAAGGGGCCCTGGCCAGTTGGCTCAGTGGTAGAGCGTCGGCCTGGCGTGCGGGAGTCCCAGGTTCGATCCCCGGCCAGGGCACACAGGAGAAGCACCTATCTGCTTCTCCACCCCTCCCCCTCTCCTTCCTCTCTGTCTCTCTCTTCCCCTCCTGCAGCCAAGGCTCCATTGGAGCAAAGATGGCCCGGGCACTGAGGATGGCTCTGTGGCCTCTGCCTCAGGCGCTAGAATGGCTCTGGATGCAACAGAGTGACGGCCCAGAGGGGCAGAGCATCGCCCCCTGGTGGGTGTACCAGGTGGATCCCGGTCGGGCGCATGCAGGAGTCTGTCTGACTGCCTCCCCATTTCCAATTTCAGAAAAATACAAAAAATAAAATAAAATAAAAAATAAAAAAATAAAAAAGGTGCAAAGGGGAACACAATCTGTCTGCTTTCATTCTGCCACAATCCAATTTTGGACAAACAATGAAGTTATCTCTGGATAGGTCTTTTTAGTTTTGTGTTTCAATCCACGAGAAAGAACTCCCGGAAGGCCTTTCCTGTTTTTTTTTCAATTTTAAAAAAGAAGGATTTGAAACAACAAGATGAGGAATCAGATGTGTCAATTCAGTGCTATGTCAGTGCTCACACATAGAGACAGGTGCTATTTTATAGACAGCAGCTGAAAACTGGACTGTGAGACCAGGCCCAGGTGTACCGAAGGGATGCATTTACTGTATTACTTTTAGCCTGTCAGTACTGAGGACAGACACGTGACACCGTTTTAGTATTACTTCCACGTGAGCAGACATTGAGATTCAGAGTTAATGCCATGGTCGCCACTCCGTTACACACTCATCGCAACACACAGCATCCCAGTGAAGCACAGACAGTAAGCAGTGTTAACAGCAAGCATTCGTCCAAAAAGTTGCATTGACTTCACGGTTTTGAAGAGTGTGGTTGGGAGGTCAGAATGAAATCCCAACTATAATTTGACACACTCGACCATCTGGGGATTAACATCTTAATCCCCACTCTTACTGAAACTGTCCTTCTGAGGATAAGAGCTTATTTTTCCATTACCTGGGATGATGGTATCAGAGATAGGGACACTTTCCTTGTCATCTTTGACAGTGTACACACTGACATTGTACTCCAGGCCAGGACTCAGATTTTCAAAAGTACAGGAACTCTGATCTGCATGGACCACTTCTTCCAAAGAATATCCCTGCTGGCCATTTGTGGGGGTGGTGGTAATTCTATAACCAGTAATGTCTGCAGAAAACAGAAAGGAGGAAGTTGCTGCATGGAAGGTTTGCAACCCAGAGCATTTTACACCAGACCTCAGTGTTGAACCCACAAAAGAGAACGGGGAAAGGACTTGGCATTTAGTGAGGACTCTACTGTCCTGAGTACTAGTACCTTCAACCACCTTCTGAGGCAGGCATTAATCACCGTGGTTTCAAGATAATCTTGGAACAGGGAAATGTCTACCAAAGGCTTTCTTATCCCCAAATTCCATAATCTTTCTACCTCTGTACCCTGATTTCCCTTAATGGATCATCTGCATGACACCTGAAGAATATTCCAATTCACCTAGAGTATGAAACGGCTCTCAACCTTAGACACTTTCTCCAAAGCGGGTTCTCCTAACATCCAGAGTCTGAACCTATGGGATTTACAGGAAGGGAATAGGAAAAAGATAAAAAGTGTGAGAAAAAAGGTGGCGCTGCTGATTTTAGAGAAAGAATATTAATTGATGATGATTTCAAGAAATGTAGAAATTAGGCAGTAAGAAGGTTGAATGGGAAGAGAGATTCAAATTAAAATAGCGATGATTAGAGATCTGCAGAGGCAGACTAAAGTCAATGCAAAGGTGTGTTTGAGTTAAACTTACTAAAGAGACAGGGAAATGATGATCTATTTTGTCATTAGAAATAGGGTAAAAACTAAAGTGGACAGACAAGGAAATCCAACTGGAGGAGAAATAAATGTTGAGGTCATTGCATTCACTAGTGACCATCGAGACAAGCTAGGCCATCATTAAGATTAAATAAATATTCATGATCTAGTGTTTGTCAGCTTAGTTTCAAATGCAGTCATTTGGCTGGAAATAGTATAACTTTGGCTTAAACAATGTTCCCACAGATAATGAAAACTTGGCCAAAATCACTCTACTTCAGAGGGGAATTAAAAAGGATATTTTGAGCTAGTTTTATTCTTTGTGATTACACACATTGGTCAGATAATTAGAGATAATTCTCTTAATTGTGTGCCTAAGCAAAGGTAAGAATAAATTAAATATAGCCCTTAAAGTAAGAAGTTATGAATGAAATCAACATGAGTTGGAACCTCTACTTTTAATTTAGAATTTTCTTAATTATGAGTATCTTGATGTCTTAATAATGATTCTTCCAACATACCCAATGTTAAATCATATAATTACATTTTAGTTAACATTTCTCATTTAAAGAGACTTTCAGATGAGCTTTGCAAAGGTCAGGAATATCTGAAACCTCTCCTGTCATGGTCACGGTACATCATGCTACTTGAATATTGCTATAGCTATTGTTAAACATTTTTGAATTTTATAAATAAGCTTTGAATGTGTGATCAAGGAGATTAGACAAAAGCTATATTTAAAGGTTTAAAAATAGTCATGGACCTCCATTTAAGCAAATTTCTCAATATTGAATATAAATAAAAACCCCACAAACAATTAAGTTTCATTTGTGTGATTCTGGGTGTGAGAAGGAATCTGAAAAACTTCAGTTACAATCCCAATTCTACAACACTTAAAATTTGTGACTATGAGTAGGCCACACTTTGTTATATGAGTTTCAGTTTCTTCATTCTATAAAGAGGATTATTTTTATCTTTTATTACCCTTAGTTTTTAGTGACAAAATATTAGTGAAACCTCATTGAATAATAAACTTGAATCTGTAATAATTCATAAAAAGAAAGATTACATGGTATCTTGGAAGGCCCCTGAGCAAGACGCCACCTTCCAGAATGCTTTTCCTCAGCCCTCGGGACTCCCTACAGTTCAATAAAGAGCTGCCTTGTTCTCTTTCCAGTGGTTTAAATAAACATGCAGCAAAGCAAAACACCTTCCATGTCAATCGATGATGTATACTCATATCCTCTCGAATTTTTTATGGAGCAATAGGGACTCATCATTTTAAACCTTTCTCTGAAAGGAACCGTTCCTGAGACCTTTGTCGCGGACCGGTCTTGCATTCCCTTGCCTTCCGCCACATCACAGGCGTACCTGGGGTGGTGCTTCTTTCCCAGGAGACTGTAAGCACTCCAGTGTCAGGGTTAGCCTCCAGGTGCAGATTTGTCGGTGGGGACAAGGCTACGTAGAAAGAAGATTTTAAAGTAAAAGTTAAAGCTGACCCAAAACACTGGACCCACAGAGTGTTTCCTGCTCTCCCAATGTTTCCTTCCTTCTATCCTTCCTTTCTCTCTCTCTTTTTGAATCAGTAAAAAATATAGAAGTGGGGCCTTGGCCAGTTAGCTTACTGGTAGAGCATCAGCCTGGTGTGTGGATGTCCCGGGTTTGATTTCTGGCCAGGGTACACAGGAGAAGTGACCACCCCTTGCCCTCCCTCTTCTCTCTCTCTCTTCTCCTCCTGCAGCCATAGCTCAATTGGTTCGTGCTCATTGGCCCCAAGTGCTGAGGATGGCTCCATCGAGCTTCTGCCTCTGGTGTTAAAAATAACTCGGTGGCAAGTATGGCCCCAGATGGGCAGAGCATTGGTCCCAGGTGTTGTTTGCCAGGTGGATCCTAGTCAGGGCACATGCAGGAGGGAGTCTGTCACTCTATCTCCCCCTCTCTCACTTGGAAAAGAAGAAGAAAAGAAAATATATATGGAAGTTGTACTATGAAACCATGGTAGACAGCCATTCACTGACAGAATGTCTTTTTTTTTTTTTTTAACTATTTTTTATGATCAAAGATCTTGCAAAACATACTATTGAAATCCTTTCCATCTTGCCGGTTCATAAATATTCTTGGAAAGATATAAATATTCATAAATAAAAGTTCATAAATATTCATGGAGAACACTTCTGATGCCATGGAATATAGGACATAAATTGAACTTACTACTCAAAATTTAGAAATGGCTAATAATGTAAGCAGGGGTGGGATCTTTATCCCGTGTCATTATCATAAGTGAAAAGTGATGTTGACATCAGCTAGTTTCTGAAAGTGGAACAGTTTTTAAAACTAAAAACTAAAGAAAGAAAAGAAAGAAACCCAGCAAAGAACTCCTCTTACGTGTCACCACTCTGTTTACAATGGGAGGTGTATCTCTCTCTTTCCCATCCCGGAGGACCGAGATGGTGTACACATATTCCACTCCTGGAGTCAGGCCAGACACAACGATGCTGCCCGAGTCTGAAGTCACTTCTCGAGGGGCTTCCCCTCCCTGGCTTGGTCGTACACCCAGCTAGACAAAGAAGAGCAAAATGAACACCAAGGACAGATACTCCCTGAGCCGAATTACTGCCGAGAGGCTGTGGTTACGCTTCACAGAAAGTGAACTGCCCAGGAACTGCCCAGGGCACTTTTCCTGGAGAATGAGAGGGGACCTTATTTTAGTTCCATGACATACTTTAGCTAGAAATTCTCTGCACTGGAGGCTGGGGTTGGGGAAGATCTTTTCCAAAACTGCACAAAATGGTTGTAATGAAAGGTTCCAGGAAAATGTCACTACCTACTATTTTGCTAGATAAATCACCTCCTGGTACAAACCATAAGTAAGTACACTGGGGCTTTGGGCCACACAGCAGCTCATTACTATTTTCTTTTCACTGGAAGAAATCTCCTACACCTCTCTCTTTAATGAGTTATTAACATGCAATTCACCTCTTAGTTGCCATTTAAGGGACCAGCCCCTGTGACAATTTGCACTGTAAAAACTCTCCTTTGGAAGAGGTATGTTCATAGCTTCAACTGCAAGATGATACGTTACAGAAGAGGAGTTAAAATGAATCTGTCCATGATTTTAAATCTTTTTAAGATGTTCTTTCAAAAACCTAAGTAATATTGTGTCATTGATGCTCCACTCTAGAGACACTCTTTGTATGTTACAAGGCTTCTAAAAGTCAGAATGACACCGCTAAGGGAAATGTAAAAGCTATGCTGGCAATCGTCCAAAAGGCCTTCTCTAAGTTTAAGTGGCACAGTCATCAATATGACCATTTGCACACCTCAAAGAAGTGACTGTCGGTGTATTTTTATAAACAAATAATCATGGAGCTTTAGTCTTGACTTTTCAATGAATATTTCTCTATATATACTCTAAATGCTGAAAAATAATTCTTTTAAATATATTAATTTTATTCATCACTTCCCTAATATCATCTCTTTAAAGAACATGAATCTATATACCTACAGGGAAGACCTTAATCTTAATTTCCATTGAGCAGTTCACCCACGGGGGCTTCGAACAAGTTGAGATAAAAGCTATTGGATAAAAATGTGATTTTTAAAGTGACTCTGAGTTTAACTGGTCCCCCTCAATGGGCTTTCATGAACTTGTTGACACCCATTTAGAACAACACATCAAACAGAGTTTCCTTTATAGTTTTAAATGTAGTTCCCTGGGGATAAGGGATAGAAAAAATAAGATAACAACAACTAACAGTTTCATGCTAATGTTTTATCCTCTGCAAAGCATTTTCACTTCCTCGGTCCATCCTTCTAGTCACTCACTCGGCCAGACAGGAGTGCTGTGATGCCCTGACATGTGGTCAGAGAGGCATGAACAGAAGCAGGTAACAAGACGCAGATCTCCTGAGTTTTCAACAGCTTGTTTCTACCCCGTCCAGAAATGTGAGGGCACCGCCAGGCTATGTCACAACAGAATCGGAACATCTGTGACTTACCTTAAAACCAATCCTTGGAGCAGGCGTCCACGTAATCACAATGGTGGTCTCAGTCACCTCTGTGTTGTAAGGTGGGATGGAGCCCGAGCGCTGCACTGTCAGGTGGGAACAACGCACATGTCAAAACCTCGGAATCACAGATGGTTGCACAGAATGCAGATGATGAGTATTTCTTATTAAGAACCTCAGTGTAATCAGCTAGAGATCCCAGAATGCAACATGTCCTTTCATTGGGTGAAAATCTGGAGTTAAGTCAGGGTTTCTCAATTTTTCATGAGCTTCCCAAGTCATCTGACACTTGGCTGAAATGCAAGTGTATGTCTTTGATCATAGCTGGGATTTAAATTTGATGACAATAAATTTCCTTACAGTGTTAACGTGTAAAACTGGTCACTGCCAACTAATTATCATTCTCCCTCTTTATCATTAATTTGAGAACAATAGTTAAATTTTAGATGGTGATCTAAAAATAGTTTTTATGCTGAATTACCCCATGATAATGGTTAATTATTTTGGGTTGCAATGAGGGATGCCATATAAATGTTAAACAAAATTGGCCACCATGAATATACTTACCAATTCTAAAGAGCATTTATTTCCTTAAATATGTGAGTATTCATTCAGAATAACAATACTGCAGGAATTTAATAATCCTTGAAAAGTAATTATATAATAATGATACAATCAGGAATTAAACCAGAAGTCTATTTTACATATTCTAGCATCCTAACTACAACTATTACTTCTCTTAGAGAAAGTAGTACTTTAAAGACATGAAAAAGAACAAACAAAGAAAAAGGATAGGTGTGAGGAAAGTTAAAGTGGACATTTTTAATAACCCTATAAATCTTATTATAAATTTAGAACTTTTAAAATGTGATTGGCTGAACAACCACATCTTGTGATGTGCGGAATAAGCATAGCAAGGCACTATAGTGACCTTCAGTTTTAGTAAAATTAGTTTTGACTATCAGCACTTCGATTTCCAGATGTTACGGGAAAGGTCAGGCCTCCACAGCCGAGACCTCCGACAACAGTGTTGATGGTTTTGGTCCCATGTTTGGGGCCTTCACAGTTGCTTCCTCTTTACATGCCAACCAAATTCTCTGCCCACTAGGAAAAAAAAAAACTATTAAATGTATTTATACTAAATTATGAATGGCTGGTGAGACACAGTGACCCTCCACAGTTACAGTTACATAAATGGGGACTGGTAAGTCGGAAGACTCCAGTCTCTGCTCAGCTCCAGTCAACTGTTTCAACTTCACCACGTGGGGACTCAGACCCACTATTGCAATTCTTTTCATCGTCTCCGTCTGGATTTTAATGTGCAATTTAAAAAAATAGATATTTTAAAAATATTGTGGGAGGGGGAAAAAATAAAATATGGATGTGAGCCACTTTGTAACAACTATTGTAATGGTTGACTACTGGTTTAGTGAATGTTTCCTAAGTATGTTATAATTTTGATGGCATTTGGGGGAGAGGGGGTCTAGGATAGGTGACCTTTTATGCCTTCCCAGTGCCTCTGAAATCTTACACCACCTGACTGCTGCTGACTTTGCCAAAATGCCATAGCCAGCACTGTTTGATTATGTTAACGGCCACAGGAAACAATTCAGTAGGCAGTCAGCTTCTTTCACTAAACATCTGCGAAAACCACAACGTTTTCAAACGATATTCTCCTCGACTGTCCTGGGCTTTAAGATTGGGTTTTTTCTCTTGCTTGAGCCAGCCAGCCAGTATAGTATCTTCTAAGTCTGAGATGATGCTCCCTGCCTGGGAAGACCATTACAGGAATATCTCCAAACCGCAAACCCAGAAACTGATGTCAAACAAAGGATGTGACTGTAAGCACGAGCCAGGTGCTGTCAGGTCTTGTTAGGTGAAGAACAGCCTGGCTGTTAAAGAAATTAAATGTACCCTACTCATAAAAGAGTAAACTGAATTTCCCCCCAGCAACACCTTCCCGCACACCCACAGTTGCTCTTAAAACTTCAGCACGAGTTACAAAACTCAGCAAAGTTATTCCCAGAATTCAGCTTACTAAGACAGTAAAAAGCTACAGAAACTTAAAGCAGTTTCAAAAATATGCAAGCCCTGCTGATGTTTATAGCCTCAGAGAGTACTGGAAGTTAAACAAATGTTGCTGCTTACGTCGGTTTATTTAAATCTAAGTTTGGTTGAGCTATTTGCATCATTCTTTCTTCAGTGTATCATCTACTAAATGAATTTTTAAAATATATTATATGCAAGGCACTATGGTAACCTTTAGTTTTAGTAAAATTAGTTTTGACTATCAGCACTTAAATTCAAAAATAGTTATATTTTATATAAATTTATTGTGCAGAGAATAAAATAACCTGTTCCGTCTATCAAAGTACTTGAAATAGTCCATATTGTCCTACCTCACTCCACTTAGTTATTGTTAGTATAGGCATTCTATCCAAAAAAAAAAAAGAGACTACATAAAATACATCTTATGTGTAGGAGTAAAAAAGATAACTGTATAATTCTATATTTATGTATTTATGTTTATATAAATGTAGAATTATATGTGGTCAGTAAAAGATATCTATTGAAATCCTTATTCTAATGCAGTGAAGAACATCTATAAAATCTGTATATTCACAAAGACTACAATGATATTGATTTCATGTTACTAGATTTTAGAGTATCTTAGTAACAATTAACATAAAATAGCAAACTTTTAAGGCAAACTAACATAAAGCAGATTTTACTTGCTAATGGACAGAGTTTACTTAAGAAGGCGCAGTGGATAAAGCGTTGACCTGGAATACTGAGGTTGCCGGTTCAAAACCCTGGGCTTGCCCGGTCAAGGCATATATGGGAGTTGAAGCTTCCTGCTCCTCCCCCTTCTCTCTCTCTCTCTCTCTCTTTCTCTCTCTCTCTCCTCTAAAATGAATAAATAAATAAAAATAATTAAAAAAAAAAAAAAAAAGAAGAAGCTTTCACTAGGCAAACTCCATACACAAATTTAAATAGAAGTACAATACATTTTTAGTAAAATATAAATTCCTCTAGGAAAAAATTTATGGATAATTTATTTGGAAAATTAATTCCATAGCTGTTTTTGAACTAAGCTGATATTCACTTTTTGAATGCTTTTCAATATCTGTATATTTTGTCAAACAGTAAAATTTGTTGAAGGCTTTTAGAGAATTGCAAACTAGTTCATAGTTGCATATACATATGCTAAAATTGTTGTTAGGTGCGTCTGTAATTCAAGCTGTCAGGTTAAAAATAAATAATGCTCAGCCTGAAATAAGGGAGGGGAGCTCACAATTCTTTGTAATGTAAATGAGGATGTACTTTAGTAGAAGTCCGTTTATGAAGACAGGCTTTTATTGTGATGTGACTAGGTAAGAGATTTAAGGTCACTTTCTATAAAATGTTGAGCAAAAGGTCAGATATGACCGAAAATTACTGTCAGTCTTTTTCCTTCTGTGGTATTTCAAGAGAAATTTAAGAAAGATTTATTCCTTTCTGCAGAAGTACTTTAATCTGCTGCAGGCAATACTTATAAAGAAATCATTTCCTTAGCTTCTTGTTCTGTTGATGTCCGTTCATTTGGTAGATGTTTTCACTCCATACTTATTGCAATCATTCGATACCCGAAGTATTAGAATGAAGACATAGGCGCTGATTTTTTCTTGGCTTAACTAGTATTTGGTAAATTCATTTACAATAGGATTCAATTTTCAAATAACCGGGTGCTTTAAACCGTGCTATTCAAAAGGTTGGTCCCTGAGCCAATAAGCAGCTTGGCAACATATGTAATTTTACACACTATTTCTTTCACCAAGAAATGTTTTCTTCAAAAAATTACGACCTGGACTACGCAGTGTGCTTTATGATTGACATTCTGGCTCAAGCTCCTTACTGTCCAGGCATATGAACCAGCAGCTGGTCCATAAATTTTTTTAAATTTATTTCTTATTTAAATCTCATATAAAGTATTTTAAGTTAACTTAAAAAAAAAAAAAAAAAAAAAAATGGCCCTGCCCGGTTGGCTCAGCGGTAGAGCGTCGGCCTAGCGTGCGGAGGACCCGGGTTCGATTCCCGGCCAGGGCACATAGGAGAAGCGCCCATTTGCTTCTCCACCCCTCCGCCGCGCCTTCCTCTCTGTCTCTCTCTTCCCCTCCCGCAGCCAAGGCTCCATTGGAGCAGAGATGGCCCGGGCGCTGGGGATGGCTCTGTGGCCTCTGCCCCAGGCGCTAGAGTGGCTCTGGTCGCAACATGGCGACACCCAGGAGGGTCGCAACATGGCGACGCCCAGGATGGGCAGAGCATCGCCCCCTGGTGGGCAGAGCGTCGCCCCCTGGTGGGCGTGCCGGGTGGATCCCGGTCGGGCGCATGCGGGAGTCTGTCTGACTGTCTCTCCCTGTTTCCAGCTTCAGAAAAATGCAAAAAAAAAAAAAAAGAAAAAAAAAAAAATGGATGAGGCCCTGGCCGGTTGGCTCAGTGGTAGAGCGTCGGCCTAGCGTGCGGAAGTCCCGGGTTGGATTCCCGGCCAGGGCACACAGGAGAAGCGCCCATCTGCTTCTCCACCCCTCCCCCTCTCCTTCCTCTCTGTCTCTCTCTTCCCCTCTTGCAGCCAAGGCTCCATTGGAGCAAAGATGGCCTGGGCGCTGAGGATGGCTCCATGGCCTCTGTCTCAGGTGCTAGAATGGCTCTGGTCGCAACAGAGCGACGCCCTGGATGGGCAGAGCATTGCCCCCTGGTAGGCGTGCCCGGTGGATCCTGGTTGGGTGCATGCGGGAGTCTTGTCTGACTGCCTCCCCGTTTCCAGCTTCAGAAAAATACAAAAAAAAAAAAAAGGATGAAGACCAGAGAATGTAACTATAGGTAAGAACCGATGACATCACTAAGAAAAGACATTGAACTTGGGCTTACAAGTAGTGAAGACTCCGGTGGCTTTGGGGCTCTGCTGGTTGCCTTTCACAGCCACGAGGCTTACTGTGTACTCGGACCCCGGCTGCAGGTTCCTCAGTGGGTATTGTGAGGCGGAGGGCCCCACGTTGTACTGCTTGGGCTGGCCTCCTCGGGTCAGGCCCACGGTCAGTCGGTACCCAGCTATCCGGGCCCGAGGTGGAGTCCAGGTCACGATGACAGTCGAGTCCGTTTCATTCATAAATTGGAGGTTACTGGGAGCATCCAATTCTAGAGAAAGAAAGAAAAAAAAAACACATCAAGAAATGTTTGGACCTCTGTAATTATCATACTGAAATTCTAACATGTGACTGAATTTTCTAGTTTTCTTAAGGTTGAAACAGCGTAAGTCAAAAACCATGGAAATATTGAGCCATTAAGAGGTTGAGTGCTTCATAGAACTTTGCAAAGCTCCGTGTCAGTCATGAGAAACTGCTGACCTTTTTTGCTTGGCTATGATTCTGTGGAAAGTCTAATTTCCAGCATGACTTTCTCATTACCCTCCAGAATGATACTAACATTAGGGAGAAGGCATTGAAAAAAAACTTGTAAACACCACAATTTATTCTACTGGGTCAAACAAGTTAAGGAAAAGGAAGAAGCCCACTAAGTGAGGGCAAGAAGAATAGTATGTTCTGCACGTATTATTGAATAGTCCTTTGATAAGAGTAATAAAAGTAATTTTTACATGATTCTGATTAGACAATAATTACAACGTATACTAGGAACTTCAGAATCATGGTAGGACACTGGTGAGTTTGCACTAACAGAAAGATACACAAATTGTGTTTTCTTCTTGAGTATGATAACTAGCAGTTAACCTGTGGTGATTTAAAATATTTTTAAGAGATTGGATGTGTTTACAAAGTAGTTAAGTGTAATAATTAGAAGCATGAACTTGGGAGTCAAAAGACAAAGGTCACTGTCCATCCAGCTCCATCATTTCCTGGATCTGTGACCTCACAAGTTGCAAAACTTTTATTGAGTATTATTCCCAATGAGGGTAACAATATGACCTTCCTCATTAGGTCAACACTAGGATTAAACATGAGAATAACACTTATAAAGAACTGAGCAGAGGATCTGGTACCTAAAAAGCACTACTGTTTTAGCAATGACTGAGTATTTCTTTGAAGAAACCCAGCAAACTAAATTGAAAAGACACATACATACACCATCTATTTACTGCAGCATTATTTACAATAGCCAAGATATGGAAGCAACCTAAACGTCCATCAACAGACGAATAGATAAAGAAGAGTGAAATCTTGCCATCTGCAACAATGTGGATGGACCTAGAGAGTGTTGTGCTGAGTGAAAGAAGTCAGAGAAAGACAAATGCCAGATAATTTCACTTATATGTGGACAGAATAAACAAACAAGCAGAAACAGACTCATAAAATCATTTGTAAATAATTCTACTACAAACATGTTAGGAGCTTACATTTGAAGTTTGACCTAGATGTATTTTTTTACACAAAAATGCACTCCAGTTTTTAATCCACGTTTCCATTAGCAAAGAAAATTAGGTTCTCTAAAGTCTCTCTTAGTGCCATTTTCACTGGCACACATATTTGGGAAATGGATTACCGTTTAGAGAGTTTTCTGTTTTTGAGCTCAATGTGAGTTTATGTCCGTTACTGTTCCTTACTGGTTGAGTATTTTCCTCTTTCTGACTGAAGACCTAGAGGTAAGTGGTGTGATGCATATTGATCCCAGGTTGGGAGTGAGGATGGAGAATTTGGGGTGGAGATAAGGTCGGGGGCAAGACTTACTGGTTGTCTGTTCTCCTGTTAGAGGCTTGCTCTCCCGCCCCTGGTTCACGGCAAAGACTTTGAAGTGATAGGTGACGCCGGGGGAAAGCCCCATGACTTCGGCAAAGGTGTTCCTGCTGACGGGCAGCCGCTGCCCGTGCTCGCCCGGCAGGTTGACGGGGATCACATCCACGCGGTAACCGGTCACCGCACTCTCGGGGGGTGTCCACATGATGGTGATCTTCACGTCTGTCACTTCCACAAACTGCAGGTCTCGGGGAGGGGGGACTTTATCTAAGAGACAAGAACCAGCTGGTCATTCACCATTCCTGCTAAAGATTGTTTTTAAAAGCCAGTTCCAAGTTGTATAAAACCTGTCATTCCAGAGCAATGCTGAGTTTCGTCTCAACCAGAGAACATGCTTTTTTTGCTTATATGTTCATGGTTCAGTCATATTGCTTACATGTGACATTTGAAGGTTTCATTTAAAATATGTAGGTAACCCTGGGTAGGTTGCTCAGCTGGTTAGAACATAACCCCAACATGCTGAAGTCGTGGGTTTGATCCCCAGTGAGGGTACATACAAGAGTCAATTAACAACTGCATGAATAAGTGGAACAACAAACCAATGTTTTTCTTTCACTCTTTCTCCCTCTCTCTCTCTCTCTAAAAATCAATAAATAAAAATAAAAAGATAATATAGCATATGTATGTCAGCAGATGAAGTGCCAACATATAAAATGTCGTACTGAGAAGTTTAAAATGAACATATAAAAAAAAAATCTCATCGAGACAATAGAAAAATATGTGGTGATTGTCATTTTACGGAATCATTTTAGAATACTTAAGAGCAACAGATGAACTAACTGTTAAGTTTCTAGGGAAAAATACAATGCCTTTATGCTGTCAGTTTTTAATCAGAAAAGTCAATAACCAGCCTTGTTATTTTATAATGAGAACATTTTAGCTAAATTTCATAAATTTAGGGATAAACTAATCTGACTACCTAGCATATAGGAACTGTTAACAAAGATAAAACACACACCCTGCTCCCCTCAGAGACAATTATTCTTTCTTCTTACACGTCTGGTCCTTGCAAGCAGGCTAACAGAATGAACACAATTCAAGGATGGTTTTGTTCTTCTAACACAGCAATTTTCAACTGGTGCGCCACAAGAATTTTTATAACATGCAATACCTGATTATTTAGTCAGGGGCGCTGGCCTCTTTTCCCTTAGATTGTCAAATAAAAAAATAATAACATCAGCCAACACAATAATGGCTGCCCAGTGTTGAATGAATCAAGATTCTACTATTTTGTTGTGTGTGCCCGATCAGCAAAGAATATATTTTTTGGTGTGCCACAGAATTTTAGTAATTAGTTTATGTGTGCAAAGAGATGAAAAAAGTTGAAAATCGCTGCTCTAACAAAACAAAGGTTCACACTATTGCCTTGTAACGCCCTACCAGGAGAGATAGTACAAGAACTGTCTCTAAGTTACCTGGACGAGGGACACCAGTGGTTTCCTGCTGGATGAAAACAGGAGTACTTTCTTGATTTTCTTCCACAGCATAGATAGTGATGTTATACTGCACACCAGGCTGCAGGTCACTGAGGGTGACGGAGTTGGCAGTTTCAGGAAGGTTGAGTTCTGTGCTACTACCTTCTACTGATGGTGAATACACGATTCTGTATCCTGCAGGTTCATAGGGAAAAAAGCAAGACACACTGTTTTATGAAACAGAGGTGGAAAAAGTCATCAATCCCCCTTTTCTAATAATTCTACCTCTTTCGAGGAGTATTCAGTGCAAAGATAAGAACAGCCACGCAAACCATTTTAGTAATAAAGACCATTCTTGAAGACCCAAGATCCTTTAGATGTCTAGTAGAGAAGCTGTGAGCTGAAAATATGTATTCATGTTGAACCGAGTCTTCTTTTTGAGCTCTGGATGATGGTAGCAATTACTGAACCGTGCTAAGCAGAGTTGTCGAGCACTGTCTATGTCTTATCAGAGCTTCAGAGACAGCAGGGTTACCAAATGAGCTAAATATGAAAGCAACTTACCTACCTCTTTAAGTATAAGTCTTAGAGTGAGGTTTTATAAAAAATTACCCCCCTTCTGCTATGGGAATGCCTGCTTTAATAAATGAATAGACTGGCTTTAGAGATTGTGTATGTGTGTGTGTGGGGGTGGGGGGGGGTGATAAAATGTATTTGAGGGGAAATGATCCATGAGAAAGCAGAGCTGTAAGACCTGAAAATAATCACATTCTTAATTAATATCACACACACACACACACACACACACACACACCTCTACCCTAGACAAGCAATTCTGTGGACTGATGTGGCATGCTGGTCCTCTGATCAGAATCTGCTGCCTCACCTCTTATGCCATCAAGACTAACATGGCAGCCAAGAAGAAGCAGCTAGGCTGACCTGTGATGGGGGCCTGGGGTCTGCTCCAGCGAACGACAATGGAGGTGTCGTCAACCTGGTCCACGGTAGAATCCGGGGGCGCGTCGGGCGCTAACAGAGAAAAGGCAAGAAAAACCGTCAGAAAGTACTGCTGGAGGTCTGTTTGATAAAAAGACCCCCTGGACAGCAGGTGGTACACATGTACCTGTTGTCTGGGAAGTAGACAGGATCAGACTCTGCTCTCCTTCCTCGGATATCTGATAGACGTTCACGATGTATTTTCGGCCAGGCAGTAGGTCGGGGATGTTCACAGAGGTCGCTGTGCTTGGAAGATCTTTGAAATAAAAGAGGATCAATTACTAGTCAAGAATACCAGTCCCTTCAAAAGACTTCACAGCTTATAAGAAGGATATTTTAAAAACTACATATTCATGAGGGGCGGGAAGACGAGAAGGAAAGGTACTACCGGATACTCAATAATAATCAATGCACAATGGGATTTTTATTTTGTCACTTTTCAAATTTATTCTCTAAAGATGTGTGATTTTTTTTTAATCCATCCCGAAATCTATATTTCTGATCTGTGTACTTTTTAGTATGTAGATTATTCAACAAGTTTTTAAAGGGTCCCTAATATGAGAATTTGAAAAGCACAAATGAGCCGACTGTGTACCCCTATAGCTAACATTTTACACTGTCTCTTCATACCGACAGTTACTCCCATAAAGAAAACACTCAGGCCCTGGCCGGTGGCACAGTGCATAAAGCTTCATTGCAGATCGACAAGGTTGCTGGTTCAGTACCAGTGTCACCAGATGATCCCAGTGACACCTGCTCCATCTCAGGGGTGCTGGCGAGGCCCTGTGGTCACCAGTTTGAGCCCCAGTCAGGGCACATATGAGAAGCAATCAACGGGTACACAACTAAATGGAACAACCAGTTGATGCTTCGATGTTTCTCTGTCTTTCTCTCCCTTCTCTTCTTTCCCTGTCTTTCTCTCTCCCTTCCTTTTTCTTAAGATCAGTGGAAAAAAGAAAGAAAGAAACACTTCTGTTGGTCACACCTGTGCCCAGGCGAACACATAATGCAGCTCGCATCAGGGACCAGGAAAACGTGAACATGGCATAGGAAAAGACCAGTTCAGTTCTAGAAAGGGTCAGTCATTTTCCTTTCTCCTACTGGAAGGCACTTTGTTCACACTCAGCTGTCAACTTGGTCCCAGAGCTCACAGACCGGCAGCCTAGATGCCGTCTCCTAAGCAGGGTTCACTGAGCCCCCCAAATCTGTCATAACGACTGACGGAGCATACCGAGGTACTGCGGCTCGTCTCCCTCTTCACTCAGCTCATATTCCACACGGAATCCTGACACGGTGTCCGAAGCGGAGACCCACGAGACCACAAAGCTGCTGGCTGTGATTTCAGTCACAGATTCAGAAGTAGCCACAACAGGAGAAAGGGGTGTGGTCTCTCCCGTCACCGTGTTGCCTAGAGAGTCACAGAAAGGAGAGAGAGAGAGCCTTCAGCCATCAAGAAAATTTACTATCATCTGTAGAATATAGTTTTGTTTTGTTTTTGTTTAAATGTGGGCTTCACCCATGAAAAAACATAAATCAAGAAAAACTCTTCCTGAGAAAAGCCCAACGCGGAGAGACGTAGGCACGGACAGGGTGGTCAGGGTACGTACTGCTCACGGCTGGGCTCGTGCTGGTGGTGGTGAAGTCAAAGCGGGTCACCTCTTTGTGGCCGTATTGCTGGACACTTATGAGCTGCCCCTCATATATCACATTTGGCCTCAGGCCTTTGATGGTGTATGAGTTCAAGTGGCCTGGAATGATGGCTTCCTTCCAACGGCCAGGAGAATTTTTCTAAGAATTTAAATAAAGAAGAAAAATCACATAAATATTCACAATGAAGGACATTTGGAGGTGATGTTGTGTGATCTTCAAAGGATGTGAAGGGACTTTGCAGTTCCAGCAGAGAGGAAAATCAGGGAAAATTAGGATCAGAAAATGGACCTGTAGCAGAGTTTGTTAATGTTCAACTCCCTCCTTCAAGTTAATGGTATTATTGTCCTCATTTTATAGATATAGAAACAGAGAGTTTTGTGACATGCCCAAGGTTACACCGCACAGGGGCTAAAGCAGGCATGGCCAACATACAGCCCGCAGGCCGATTATGGCCCGCGTAATGAGTTTATGCGGCCCACAATTAAATTTTTAATATTCTCCGCTACTTTAAAATCTCAGCTATTCAGAAGCGGAAGCATCTCTGATTATTGGAAATCAAGATATTTAAGAAGATAGTGATACGCGGAAAGAATTCTACGTGTGACTAACCTAGGGTTAACTTCCAATAATTGGTTGAATGGATTCGCAATACTTCTTTATTTTTTAAAAATATTCCATTATAAAGATTTACAACTTTTGTACTTGTCTGTACTTGATATGAACTGTTCGACATTTAGTGGCGATGTGAAACCCACATTCTTTTAGGCAGAGTTTGCCAGTGCGCACCCAAGGTCAAACAATTTGTTATTTTTGTGGTCAATTGTGTTGAATCAAGTGGCATTGTAGCATAGACAATAGCTGCAGTTGATAACTAAAAACGTGTCCAGGCTGTTTGTAAAACAAAATAATTGTTTTATTTGTGATGTAAGCCCTTCAAACTCATTCTATTAATTAAATATTGTTTTGATTGATTGCGATACAGTTTGGATATTTATATGGTATGTAATTATATTTATTAAAATAATATTGTATATTAAAATTCTTTCACTCACTTACATTTATTCATAAACAAATTACATAATAAAATTTTGTTTACTTAAACGAATCGTTTTTGTAATTATCATTTTTTAATTTTAATATTTCATCTGGCCTGTGAAAAAAGTTTTTTCTAATCTGGCCCTGGGGCAAAAACTGTTGGCCACGCCTGGACTAAAGCCCTTCTTTTTTGCCATATTAATTATTAAAGATCACCACCAACAAAATATGATGAACCCAAGTTTTGTCTCTCTAAAATTTTCATTTCTACAATTAACAGAAATATATTCTTTTCTGAAGTGAGGAAAACCACATATTCTATTTTCCATTGGTGGGATACAAATGAAGACTCTTTCCTTGCAGAAATAGTCAAAGATATAATACTGTTTCCTGAGTCAGTCCCTGATGCCATCACATACACGGTTCATCTACGTGATGACTCATTATTGGATCTGAACGACCCCATCAGAAGTGCTTAGCTAACTTTGGGCAAGACTGCAGAAGAATGTGATTTCGGTTTGTTTAGTCTTTGCTTCCAGTTTACGTTTCACATCTTGTACAACTTGATTAATATGTCATGGATCATAAAACTCACTGCAAAAGAACTTGTGGAAAAGTAATATCCTTGCTTCAGACAAAATGGGATCCCTTTAAGTTGTAAATGCTGTAGATTAATATTAAGTCAAAATATACTTTTAATGATCGTGATTGATTGTTTTATAATATACAACCAACCAGTTCAGTTCTTCAGTAATTCAAATAATCAGGTGTTTATTTATATTTTTGAAATAAATGAAAATGATGCTACTACTTTTTACATTTAAATTTTAACTCAAATACACTGTGAAAAAATTGAAATTAATCTACACAATTACCTCAGATTTCACAGTAAACCTTTTATTCAATGTGAACTTTTTTTTTTTTTTTTTTTTTTTTTTTTTTTTTAAATTTGAACTTTATTTTTTTAATTTTATTCATTTTAGAGAGGAGAGAGAAATGGGGAGAGAGAGACAGGAGAGAGAGAGAGCGAGAGCGAGAGCGAGAGAGAGAGAGAGAGAGAGAGAAGGTGGGGAGGAGCTGGAAGCATCAACTCCCATATGTGCCTTGACCAGGCAAGCCCAGGGTTTCGAACTGGCGACCTCAGCATTTCCAGGTCGACGCTTTATCCACTGCGCCACCACAGGTCAGGCAATGTGTGAACTTTTTTTGGTTAACTATCAGAAGAAAATATTAGAAAATAAAGTCAGAGGTGACATATATTTTTTAAAAAACCTTAAAAAATATTTTGATAGTGGGTGAGAATTTAATCATTGTAAACATTATGTGAAGACTTTTCAATTTAATGTATATTTTATACCTACCTGTAAATGTCTCTTATTAGAGTGGTCTCAAATAATACTTTAGAGTTAAGTTTAAAGTAAATAAAATTGGTGATTAGATGAAAATATGAAAAACAAGAAGGTATTAGAAAAAAAAAGTTTAGAAAAAAAATACATTGTCTACCTTAACTAGCATTGTTAGATACAAAGTTCAGTGTACTACTGACATTCCATAGAGGATAAGAGAAAGAAAGAGAATGATTACAACAGTTTGAATTTTTTCTGTAGCGTTTAAATATAGCTGCACGAGTTCGTCAAGTAGTTTTTTTTTTAATTGCTAGAATTCAATAGGTGTGATTTAAAATAAAGTTTTCTTCAGTGTTTAAAATAGTGTTTCTCAAATTATGAGTCATAAATTTTGGAGATAGAGCAGGAAAAGTTTTAGAAGATAAAAAAAAAATAACTAAAGCCAATTAGATCAACAAACATTCTCTTAACTATGATTCCTGAAGTTCTAGACAGTTTTAACTAGAAAATTACAAGGTTCATTCTTTAAATAAACAAACTACCATTTTTTATCTATTCTCCTCTCTCAGCATTTCTTTTCCTTCTATCTAAATAACTTCAGAGGATCACAACTCAAGTTTTAAGAAATGCTAAATTAAAAAGTAAACCAAAAGATTTTTTTTTCCAAATGATAAAATAGATTCCAATTTCTTTTCCTTTGATGGAGTTATGAAATGTATGAAAACTTTAGATTCTCCTCCTACCCTGGGGCAGAAGAATTTTATGCATTATCATTTCTAAGGCCTAACTAAGATCTTTCTAACATAAAGAACTAAATTTTCTAAATGCCAAATAAAAAAAACCCCAAAACTAAAAATATATGTGAATGGATTGATCATATATTTTCTTATTAAATAAATATAAATGAGATATATATATATATATACATATATATACACACACACACACACACACACACACACACACACACACACACCATGAATCAGATCTATTGGCTCAAAAACTGGAAAAAAAATGTTCAGAATTTGTTCATTTCAGGAGATTCTGTGCCCAGGTTTGTAGGTGGCATACTCACAGGTTTCCATCTGAGAATGTACTTGGAAATGTGAGATGGTTCTGGAGCGTTCCACTGGATGGGGTGGGAGTTGGGATGGCTGGGGGTCTCCGTGATGATTACTTGGACAGGACCAGATGCACCTGGAAATGAGAATGTAAGATTTAGTTAAGCTTTGGTTTTCACTCACTTCAACTTAAAACTTAGTGCACAGGGATGGGCATCATTAAAGACAGTTTTGCTTATCAGTAAATGTGAGTATAATCGGAATTATCTGGAATCAACCTTTTACAGACTGACTTTGAAAATCAGTACAACAAATCCTTTTTTAACTGATCAATTATTGTTTATCATGAGAACTGCAAACAGAACTTTTTACAGCAAATAAAATACATTCTTTAAAAAACGCCTCTTAGCTTGCTTTCTCCTCCACTTTCACAGGAAGAATTAAAAGAAAATAATGAAGCTATCATAAAACAAATAATATAATACACACTAGAGATTTCCTTTATTTATTGTATTAAGCTTCTTTGAAGCAAATTCTGGCTTGTGGAAGCTTTCATCAAGAATGAATGTACCACTTAAGAAGAAAACAACATTCCAAAGGCCATATGACATGATGTAAAACAAACAAATTTCTAAATAAGGTAGACTCTTAGACAAATAGACAAAAAGACTAGTTAAGGACAATTTGTCATCAGTTTAAGCATCTTATCATTGTGGGGAAAAAGTGTTATCTCATTTTTATGCAGTAAGTATAATATATTGTAAAATCATACTATTGTTTGGTTTCTGAAGATTCCCATAAATGTGAGTTTTTAAAGATAAATATTCAAGCAAAATTTTAGAGATATGATGATTTCAAGTACTACTTCCATGTAAATCAGTAAATATAGGGATATCGTGTCCTTAAATTATTTACAATACCTGGCATAAGGTTGTTGAAATATTAATCTTTTAAAGAAAGCCTACTGTAATTTTCTCAGATAAAAAGATAACTGATATGTGTTTTATGTAGTTTGGAAATCATGATTTCGAGGGAGAAAATTTTATAGTGACATAGAATATACAACACCAGGAATGATCCCTAATGTAAACCATGGACTTTGGGTGACAATGAGGTGCCGATAAGTCTATGAATGGTAACAAAGGTACCACTCTAGTGGGGACACTGATAAAAGCAATGCATATGTGGAGGCTGGGAGTAGATGGGAAATCTGCCTTTTAATTTTGCTATGAACCAAACACTATGGTAAAAATAGTCTTTAAGGTAAAAAAGTTTATGGTAGTTAAATGTCTATTAAAATGATTTCTAGAAAGGCAACACAAATGACCCTGACTGTCTAGTCATGCTCCTATGTCCACCAAGAGAAAAACAAAGGAGAAGGGAGGGAGAAGAAAAGAGTGACTTAGTGATTTTCACCTCAGTGACAGAGCAAACCTACAGAAGTTTCTTTCCTTCCTAAAAGTTCAAGCACATGTTTGAAATTCTATGTGTTCAATGTTAGGCTTATGCTGCTGCTCACCTCTAAGAGGACTGCACTTAACAGTAAAGGGGATGTCATGCATTTAACACTCTGTCCAGGATGTATAAAGATACTGTGCCCACTCTCTGTACGGTCAATTGAATTCCCATTATCACTATACACTACCTTATTCGACATATATTGGAAAACAGAAAAACCTGAAAATTCTGTCATCATTTACATTATTTAGATTGAAATTTTTGATAATCCTTTCAAAACTGGTTAGGTGATAAAACTTTTAGAATGAACCTAACTGAACAATTATTCCCCATTGTGAAAACTTTCTTCCCTCTTTTATTCAATATGATCAGGCTAACAATAAAATAGTTGTAAAGAAATGATATAAGCCTATACCTTAAAAACCAGTTTAAAATAACAGAAAAATAAATAATTTCCAGTAATGGTGACCCTGGAAAAGTTAAACATTTATGAGTTTGCAACTCAGTTCTTTTTTTTCTCTATTTAGTTTGCTGAAATCTGTGCCGACCTAGTTGTTTATTGACAAACCAAATGCCCCTTATCTGCTGTTCATTTGAACAACTCAACCAGTCCTCTTCCGGAGGAACAGATGGGGCAAGGCTCAGAAACAATCGACTGGTAACCTGCCGTTCCTTATTCTTCCCACACTCTTAAAGCTCCACATGCAAGACATGGCTCTCTGAGCAAACCAGAGATCCAGATAAGCTGTGTACTGAGGGGAAATGCCAGTCCCTTCTCCCCTAACTCTCCTCTGTTCAATGGACAGGTCTGTTACCCTTTTTAAAGAGTAGAAACAAGATCAACATGTATAACTCCAACACAGAAGGACTCTTGCTCATCTAAGCTTCATCTCTGACATGTCCACCAAAAATGCTTCTAGACCACAGCTGTGTGAAGAAGCTTATGTCAAGACAGAAAAAGTTCTCTCAAAATTATGGTGGAGGAAATCACTTTCAGCAGATTGCCACACCATACCAATAACAAGCATAAATGCCGAAACTGGAAGGCATTGTCATTTAGGAGTTTCCACCCTTTGACAACATAATTAAAGGAAAGAAAAACCCAATTATGTATACTTTTTGAACTTATGGTAATTCTGCAACTAGATTTTTAAAAATAACTAAATTAAAAAAATTTTTTTCCTAATGATTCTTACACCCAAATTCACCATGAAATACAACTTATAGCCAAGTCAACCTGTGTTATAAGCCTTCCTAAAGCAAGGTCATTGTGGCAGCCCCCACAGTGTCTAATGCTTGGGGAGAGCAAAGGTCATGGTAAGAGTGTATCTGGGTGGGTGGTATTTAGGATGATAGATTGTTAAATCTCTTAGTGCTGGAAGGAACCCTATGAGTAAGAGCTACAATCTCCCCATTTTATAGATAAAGAACTAGTGAGTGAAGCTGGATGTGCATCTCTTTAGAAGCACAGAGAGAGCTAGACCCACTCCTTGGTGAACACTGACCTTGGCTGAATTGTTTCCTATCTTTTTATCCAGGAGAGTGAACTTCTTATCATGTTATGGAGGGACTTGGTTAACTCAATCTTAATTTCTGTCACTGCAGATTCTGAGGCCCTGAAAATCTCTCTCTTTATTTCTGAAAGTAGCCCGTGTTTTTAGTCTAAAGTTAACAGTGGCATAGGAGGCTGTGCCCTTCAGTAGCTGCTCAGATAACTGATGCCTAAAAATCAGACTTTCATAACTCAACTCAATTAGTTATAATTAATCACTCAGTGGAAATTAAATTCAATTTTTTGTTCTAAAATGAATTAATGAAACCATTATTAATTCATTTTAATAATGTCCTATGACCTGAAAAAACCCCACAGCAATAGACATTTGAAAGTATGTATATTGAACTCTGTGGGCAGAGAACTGACAGTGTTACTCAACTCTTGACCCAAGATACTTTGGCCCACACTCCAGTTGATCAAACAAATGAAAATTTTGACAAAAAGAGAGCCTAACTGAAAGTCAAACAAACATACCCTCTATTGTATTTTATACAATTTTTCTGTACAACTTCCTTGTTAAGAACCATAACAAAAAACTCTAACCCTCTATTCTCAGCATAGCTCACTTTATGATTTCTATTCTCAGAGTGTTTTAACCTAATGGAATGTTCTACAGTATTAAGAAACTAATTATGTTCAGGCATATTTTTACCACCTTCTATAACTTTTACTTGATTTGGAGAAAGGAAAATAATTTTAACCAAAAATTCAATTGATTATTTGATAGGGACATATAAAAAGGTTGGGAAAGGAAGGAGATTCCAACTTAGACATCGGAGTATTAGCAAACACCAATGCTACCCTGTTTTTATAACCGAGGCCATAGTTCTCACTTTGCAGTAACAGAGTTTCTCACCTGGATAGGCATGTAATGGTTGGCAGTGCCATTCCCCAATGCCACGGCCATAGCAGTAGCACTGGTACCTGACACCATGCACATACTTCTCCCAGGAGTCTCCAATTTGATAAAATGTCCGGGTTTCTGAATCTTGGCATTGGTCTAAAATATGTACAAGGAAAAGTTAACCAGCCTTGAAGACAGAAAGCTACAAATTTAATTTCATTGTGCTAGAGCAGGGGTAGTCAACCTTTTTATACCTACCGCCCACTTTTGTATCTCTGTTAGTAGTAAAATTTTCTAACCGCCCACCGGTTCCACAGTAATGGTGATTTATAAAGTAGGGAAGTAACTTTACTTTATAAAATTTATAAAGCAGAGTTACAGCAAGTTAAAGCCTATAATAATAATTACTTACCAAGTACTTTATGTCGGATTTTCGCTAAGTTTGGCAGAATAAGTCTTTATAAAACAACTTACTATAGTTAAATCTATCTTTTTATTTATACTTTGGCTGCTCCACAACCGCCCACCATGAAAGCTGGAACACCCACTAATGGGCGGTAGGGACCAGGTTGACTACCACTGTGCTAGAGCATTCACTCATTAGTTTTAGTAGAAACTTACAACTCTCCCTATAAAATCTATGCCAGTAAAAAAAATTTTGTTCATATTTTTTTACCATACAGAAAAATTAGCAGTTCAAAAAAAAAAAAAAAGAAACTCATTGGGAGGGATGTTGGAATGTTTAATTTTATAAAAGAACAATATTTCTAACTAAAAATTATAAGATTTAGATTTTAGTCAATATCAGCATGTTAAATATTAATTTGAGAAAATAAATAACATATTTTACCCATATTAATGCAACTGACTCACCATTTGAATAGCAAGGACAAAAATATCACTTTATATACTTCCTCAAAATTCAGAAGATTTAATTTTATACATAAATAAATAAACTAGATTTTAACTGTGAATATGTGCTGAACAGTTTCTAAGAAAACCTCGCAGGCTTCCTTCTCAGCTTTGGCAAACTCAGGCCAAATGAAATCGAGTATCTAATCAATTTGTTTTCTTAGTGAGCCACCTGTCTCTTTTAGTAAAGGAGTATTAATGGATTACCTTAAAGTTGGTAACGCAGCTCTTTTAAGGGTCAACCTTCACTATTTGCTTAGCTCTATCATAAAGGACAGCCAAGAAAAATAAAGTATTTGGAGGGAGGTACTTACTGGCATTATCATTTGCCCATGTAACTGCACAGTCAGCAGGGGAAACTTCTGTTTCATAACTGAGACTATCTTTATGATTCAGAATCAAGGCACGCATTTCATTTAATTTTTAAAAATCTGTATTTGTCACCAAACACAGCAAAAATAGATGACTACCAATATCAAGATTATATGTATATGGGTCCGTGATTAGAGGAAAGACTTTACAAAGCTCTTTGAAAGTCACAGATCAAAGTCTGGATCCAACTTCAATCATGTAACATCACATAGCTCTCCTTATATGAAACTTGCTATTTTCAGTGGCCAAATCCATCTGGAGAGACAAAGCTACTTACCAATAGGATCACACTTCCATCTGCCCCGGCCCTGACCAAAGCAGGTACAGTTCAGCATGTGTCCCTCTTCATGACGCTTGTGAAATGTGTCATTCACATTATAAGTGATGTCATCGACAATGCACTGATCTATTTAGAAAACAGTGGGATGGGTGGAGGACGTTAAGTTTCAGGGATGAAGTTCTCAAAAAGCTATCCTTTTCAAAAGCACACTGTTCCTTCCACTAAATTATCAAGACCTCCCATTAAAATATCTTTTCCACTGACATAGAATAAAACATTTTCCAAAGCTTAGTCAGTAATTCAACTTCTCCACGTACACAAAAAAGTCTCTCTCATAAACTTGTCAGTGATGGAAGTCAAAGTATATACCACTAAAAACTAGTAAAATGGTAAAATACATCTTCTTGTGAAAAGCCAATATTTGAGCAAATACCTGTCTTCTCACTTTTGGAAAAGCTCTTGCTTGGTTGATAATGACCTTTAGGTCTCCGCTTATGATAAATGGGAGGAGGATTAAACACACTTAGATACAGTGCCCAGCTTGGTGTGATGATCGGATATTTGGAATGATGGTGTGTGTAGGGGGGTGATTTTGGACTTAGGAAATAAAATGACATCTATGGCATTTGTACAGTTAAAAAAGATTATGCGACTGGGGCTGAAAAGCTCAGTTGGTTAGATTAGAGCATCGTCCTGAAGCGCAGAGGTTGCCGGTTCGATCCCCAGTCAGGGCACACACAAGAACAGGTCGATGTTCCTGTCTCTTTCTCTCTCCCTCTTCCTCTCTTGCTGAAATCAACAAATAAAAATCAATGCCCTGGCTGGATAGTTTGATTGGTTAGAGCATCAATAAATAAGTTTTTTAAAAAAAATTAAAAAAAAATAGTATGCGAATTCTGTTCCTGACTCTCTGAGATCCTGAGAAAATCACTTTCTCTCTTTGGATATCAGCTCCTTCAACTATAAAATGAGGAGCTGGTCTGCATGCCTTCTTACTTGGTCACTTTCAGCTTTGCAACATCATATGTGATTCTTCTTCTTCTTTTTTTTTTTTAAAGATTGTATTTGTTGATTTCATGGGGGTGGAGGGGTCTAGAAGTAGTTGCTTCACTCTAACTGTCCATCGGCTGCTTGTCATATGAGCCTTGGCCGGCTAAGCCCTGGGGTTTTGAGCGGGTGACCTCAGTATTCCTGGTCACCACTCTATCCACTGCACCACCACAGGCCAGGCTAATTCTTATTCTTCTTGGACTGTGTTACCCATTGAACACACAAAAATGTTTTCTATAAAAAGAGAGTAAGTTCAAGCCAATGTCAACATTCCAGCTATATGGACTATTTGTTAGCTCAGAGTTCAGCCTAAATCTTACTTTTCTAAAAAATTTTTATTTATTGTTTCAAGGAGGAAAGAGAGAGAGAGAGAGAGAGAGAGAGAAAGGTGGTGGGGAGGAGCAAGAAGCACCAACTCATAGTTACTCCTCGTATGTATGTGCCTTGAGCCAGCAAGCCCGTGGCTTCGAACCGGGGACCTCAGCATTCCAGGTCAACGCTGCATCCACTGTACCACCACAGGTCAGGTCTAAATGTTACTTTTCAAATGAAAGAAATAGAAAAACTAAAATAGTTTTAATAAATCAATATTGCTATATTCTCTACCTGGGTCTAAAAGGAAAAAACCGATAATCTCCTTTAATTTGGCTCTGCAAGGATCTGATTTTAGAAAAGTCTCTTTTCTTTACAGAAATTCCTCAAACTTTTCTAGACATGAATCCAATGGCCTAACTAGACACCAAAAGATCAAATGACTGTGTCCTAGCCTTTGAAGTCATCCTTTTGGCTCAGCCTAAGAACTGACATCCTGGAAATATTTCAGAATCACAGAATCGCCGTGCCAGCTTTTCGTAGCCGGCTGTCTGAAATGTGAAACCCATCCAGCACAGTAGGCCAATGGAATGGTATTGCATGTTTTCTCCCGCTTTTGGTTAAGTACAAGTTTTCACATCAAAGTTGCCCTCTCTGTACCCTTTGTCCTCTCAACTGTTTTCATTCCTAAGCAAGCATACCTCGGAGCTGGGAGTAGGGAACACAGTTCCATTCCCCACGACCGTTCCCCAGACATGTGCATCTCATCATGTGTCCCATGTCATGCTGTTTATCCCACTGATCTCCAACGCGATACATGACCCCGCTGATGGTACAGATTTCTTCGTGAGCTGTTTGGGAATGGGTGAGAAACGCACACTTGATAAATGGTCACGAGGCCTTAAAAGGTATGCAGGGTTATCAGTCCAGATTGATTATCCTCAGAACTCTCACATGGAAAGAAGTCTTGTGTGCCTCAGAGAAATTGCAGAGCTGCTCTGTCGGTGTTCAGAGCAGAGCCTTGAGTACCAGAGAGGAAAACAGAGTCCAAAGGTGAAGTATGTCGTAGGGAACAAATACAGGAAAGGTTAAGGGATGCTAAACCACCATGATGCTTACACAGTCACACAAAGCGCTGGCATTAGTCTAGAAGTCTGGATTTGGCTACTGCTCGTAACTATTTCTAGTTGCAGTTTATTCTAACGTAAAAGGAGACTCTGTCCGTGTATAGAGTTGTAAGCTTCCGGGTGTTTTTCTTCTGAACCCAACATTCACTTTGGTTGAAATGAGAGAAGTAAATGTAAGAGTAGGTTGTTCTTTTTTTCTTATGTTTTGTTGCCTCATAGTCAATGCAATACTCAGGTTCTTGACTCTACAACTGAAAAATCAAATGTAATCCACGGGGTTCTTAAAATTTAAAAACAAATAAAAGGTACTGATTCCCTTTTCTCCATTCATACAAACTAGGACCCTTATCTTCCTTTTAAAAAAAGATCTCTTACCTTGTTGGAAAACAGAGTTTTGGTCATTTGGGTATTTAATAAATGATAGAGCTTATGCCTCTGAAATCAAAATCATGTGTAAATATTGTAGGTCTGTGACGGTCGGTCCTAGTCAGTTACATTCGAAATATTTTAAGTTACTCAGTTATGTGCTCTTTACAAAAGACAAATTTGTGCATAATGTATTAAGTGTCCTATGCATTTTAAAGAATCTGTTTTTATCAACAGGATTTTTTAAGTATATAAATAATTAAATAATTATGTAGTTCTTATATATGTATCACATCATAGAGGTTTTTGTGACCTCAAAATTAAGTCTTAATGAGTAAAGTAGTAGTAGTACAGCAGACACTTGTTACTCCGTAAATGGGTGTCTGCGAGGACTTCAGCTTACCAGCCATGGGGCAGAATCCAAACTTCTGGTCAGCGTCATAGTTCTCCGTGGTCCCGCACCACTTCATGTTGTCTCTCCTGCCCTCGGAAGTACAGTCAGTGTAGTTGCGGTTGTTGTATAGGAAGGGGAAGTGACACAAGGCTCCATTGGAATTTCCACCTCGAGTTTGAACCAAAACTGCCCAGGACAAAACACAAATGAGAAGAAAAAAAAGTTTACCACTGAGCTTTCCAATGTATAGCGGGGAACGGCTACAGAACAGTTCTGAGAGAGCCAGGTTTCTGCAGCTAATTTACAGACTGTCTGTCTCAGAATCAAAGATTTGGCGTGTTCACCTTCACCTTCACAATAGATCTAAGTCCAATTTTCACTCTCATTTTCCGCACACCAAAAAAATTTCAACGATTGCTTTGAATAACACGTGGTTTCAACCAGAAGAGAAGCAAAAACGCTCAGTCATCTACCCCGTGTTTTCTTATACCCTGTGGGATTACATCCGGGCTCTAACATACAAGTGCCTTTAATCACGTCATAATCCCGTTGCGTCAAGAATAAAGTAACCGGTGACCTTCTCCCTTGCTGTCATTTCCCAAGGGTGCTAGGGACCATGGAAAGATCTTCAACTGCTAAGTCAGCTCCATGTCTCTTGGGTCTAGACTGCAGAAAAGTGATACTTCTTGGGCAATCTCAAAATTAACGGCTAGATTGCTGACTAATCAAAATAAGGCAGGAGAAATGGGTCTTGCTCACTGCTGTGTTCCCTTCGTGGGACACTCACCAGTATGGTCGGTACAGAAAGAATATTTCTTGTCTTGCTCATAATTGGAAGTTGTGCTGCACCAAAGATGTCCATCCTGTCGCCCTTCTGTGGTGCAGGAGTAGAAAGTCCTGTCATTGTAGGTGAACGGTAAGACACAGGGCTCCCCGTTCGAATTGCCACCGTAAGTCTGCGTCACAGCTACAAGCAGAACCAGAAGGGTCTCAGTAAACAGAGTTGCATTTATCTGCCACTAATAGCTGCTTATTTATGTCTTGAGAGAATGAGCTTATGCTGTGGAGATAGGTGATCATCTGGTTCATTTTGGCCATAATGCATGACTAGCAAGAAGCCATGTCTTTTGTGGATAAAATAACACCTAAGTTTCTCTGAAGATGTCATTTGTCACCACCTCTGCTGCAATGCCTCAGTTTCCCCATTTGTAGAGCTATAATAATACATGTTAATTAAGGATGCTGCTCAACAGATACAGGAGAAATATGCATGAATGATTCTGTTGGTTGCATAAGAATGAATACATGAGACCATCTTAGGGGAAAAGTCAAGTGTGCCAGTTATTATTGCTGTAGTTACTAACTACCACTTTTGTAGTCCAGCATAGATGCATGAGGCTGTTAAGGAAATTTAGAAAGTTCCAGAAATTTGAGGTTTGGAGCATAAAATGTGGACGATTAGTTATTCAGCAAACAGCCCTCTTATAACAATATTTTAGACAAAAATAATACAGAGCAGTTGAGTCTGCGCTACAGAAGAGAAAATGGATAGATTAAAAAGATCAGAAGAAAATATACCAAAGGCCAATCCTGGCTGTTATCATTCATGGTAAGAGTATAAGCCTTTTGTGTTTGTTTTATTGTTTTACATATATATAATTATATATATAGAGAGAGAGATAGATATAGATATAGATAAAGATATAGATATAGATAGATAAATGAATGCATTGCCTTTCAAAAACTAAATAATAAGAATGTTATCATTTTGTGAGCAAGTAATGCAGACCTGTCTCTTGGCAGCTGACTCCATTGCCCAGGCACGTGCAAAGCATCTGCTTGTTTCCCTGTGTCTTCAGCCACTGCATCCCTACTGAGTAAACCACACCGCTGTCTGTGACACAGTGACCGTATGGGGCAGGCTGGGGGTGAGGCGGCGCCTGGTAAATGGCCATTCGAACATCTGAGAGGGTGCCTGATCCTAAAGACATGAGAAGAAAAAGTCACAAAGTTGGACAAGAGAAAATAACTAGTTCCTGAAGTCAGGATCATTAGGGTCTGGTAAAGATCACTCTGCCATCCATGTTGTTACTAACCTGGAACTAGGAAGAAAAGCCCTCTCGTTCAGCATTAGTTTTTGCATTCAGCCTAGGTAACAGTCCACAAAGCCCACTATATGGGCTCCACTTTCCAGCTCATCCGAAGCTATGAGATTATATACTAAACCACAGACGTTATTCTGTCACTCAACAGACTAGGTAGCTTCAACAACGCCTCACTCATCCAGGAAGTTCTTAGTTCAATGCCTTCATAAGCCCAATATATCTGGACATTCTTCTTCCTGACCTTGTTCTGAGACATCCCTGCCATCTGTCTCACTATTGGCTCATCAGAGCACGGCCTAGGCCACCATACTGGATTCTCCAGAAGTTGGCTCTCCTTTCACATTTTGATTCTCAGGATTATTTGTGAATCTGTTGTGTGTAGTTTTTTTTTTTCTAGAGCCAATCAATCCTCTTAAAATACTTTTACTTGTGTGGATCTTTTCTTTAAACTTTTGGAAATCTGTTCTCCTCAAGGGCAGGCCCACAGTGGGACAGAGACAGGACTGAGGCTAGAACAAACTGGTGGACTAAAGTCAGCATCTCCCTAAGCGGGAGCTGAAGATAGTTCATGGACAATGGTTCCCAAAATCATACATACTGGGAGAACAAGGCATCTGTGTTCATTTAGCCCACCCAGGAGAGTCACAATGCAAAGGAACACAGATATCCTGTTGGGGTAGGTTCCATGTGGTTTGACCCAGTGTTTCTTAGACCTTTTAAGTAATAAGGCCTTTTTAGTGTCATATTAGTAATATTAATAAAATAGGTAACATTTATTGAGTGCTTATCCCATATAACCCCTGACTATGCTTTTAAATTAAACTCTTTCAATAGATAGATATTTCTAATTATTTCCCTTTTGGATTACCAGCAATTTTACTGACAATAATCAAATAACTCAAAGATAAATATCAAATCTAATCTAGTTCACCTGCATAAGTGTTCAGAGCAACATAAAAACTCACCAAAAAGAGAAAAACCCAAGTAATTAATACTTTTTGCTAAACGACTGATTGCTAAGCACATTATACAGTGAAAACTTAATTAAACATTTTAAGAATAATAACAGAAGTACACACCCTTGATTGTTATGTTTCTTTCTTCCAATTCTTACAAAAGAGGCTATAAAGCAAAGATCAACTTTTTGGTACCAGAAATAAAACTTTTTTTAAAAAGAATACTTAGATACTATACCATTCATTTTCATCTCGAGGGCCCCTGTGAATTTCTCAAATTGTGAAGAGCAATACATGAAGAAAACGTGCATTATTTTAGGGAATAAACAAAGTGTGTGGGAACATGGAAGCTGTACAGCAAAGGTTGTTTCCACTACATAAAGAGTCAGAAAAAGAAAGTGTATTCCATTTTGAAAAAAAGAACAAATGTACTTTTTTCCTTTTTCCCAATGGAAGAATCAAGTAATCATAAAGCTCATCACAATTCTCTCATTTCCATTTAAATGCACTTTAGATATTCAAAATGCACATACATATGTGTGTTTGTGTGTAGCTATATGTATACAACATATACAGATCTATATTTATCTAAATTTATATATGTGTATATATAAATTGTGTAGATTTTATGATATTAACATTTTTTAAACATCAACTTAATCTTTTGGGGCTAAAACTGTTTCCTCCAACCCAGATCCATTTTTATTCTATTTTCATATAAGTTTAAAACTTAACATTAAATAAAGTTTGAACAGCGAACAATCTGTAAATGAACTCAGCTTACTAGCCGAAACACTACAGATCATCCGTAAAAGGCTTGTCAAGGGAAAAATGGATTTACAGAAATGTTTTTGGCAACACTCTCCATTTCCGGCCCTACTTTCTCTGCGCCTCACCGGTGGACGTGGTCTGCAGGGACGCATGCCTTTCACACTTCCACTCCCCTCGCCCGTTGCCTGTGCAGATGCACTGGAGTTGGTTCCCCCGGTTATCCTTCTTGCTCCACGTATCTCCGATTCTATAGGATGTCCTGGTGTCTTGATCGTTACATCTGTCTGTGTTAGAAAGGAAGCATTTAATTAAATATGTAAATCAGGCCCTGGCCGGTTGGCTCAGCAGTAGAGCATTGGCCCAGCGAGTAGAAGTCCGGGATTTGATTCCCCGACAGGTCACACAGGAGAAGCGCCCATCTGCTTCTCCACCCTTCCCCCTCTCCTTCCTCTCTGTCTCTCTCTTCCTGGCCAAGGCTCCAGGGGAGTAAAGTTGGCCTGGGCACTGAGGATGGCTCTATGGCCTCCACCTCAGGTGCTAGAATGGCTTGGACGGCAACAGAGCAATGTCCCAGATGAGCAGAGCATCGTCCCCTGGTGGGCATGCCGGGTGAATGCCTGTTAGGCGTATGTAGGAGTCTGGCTGCCTCCCCGCTTCTCACTTCCGAAAATACAAATAAATAAATAGAAAAAAATATATATGTAAATCAGGTAAAGCTTGGCACACACTCAACTGACACTTAAAATATATATATATATATATATATATATATACACACACACATACAGTAGTTTAAAGCTTGGTGAGTTATTTTTTAATGATAAATTTCTATTGTTATAATGTCACACGTGTTAAACTTCCAAAAGATGGGACTGCATTTGTTCTAGCAGAAAGAGAACTATATAGTTTAAAATAGTTACACTTCTCTGTTTGCCAAGTTACTTTTTCATCATCATCTATTATTATTATTATTATTATTATTGTTATTATTGTTATTATCATTTTAGAGTTCTCACATTGTTCTTTTGACCAAATTCATTCACTGGCTTTCTGTCATCACACAAATACACACCCACATTGATCCACTACCAGAATAGAGGTCCCATGAAGATATTATGGCTGGTTACAGCTTTTTCTCACATCTCCAGCTAATCTTCCCTTGCCTGACCTGTGGTGGTGCAGTGGATAAAGCATTGACCTGGAATGCTGAGGTTGCTAGTTCAACACCCAGGGCTTGCCTGGTCAAGGCACATTTGAGAAGCAACTACTGGGACTTGATGCTTGTCGCTCCTCCTCCCAACCTTTCTCTCCATGCTCTTTCTAAAACCAATAAAGTTTAAAAAAAAAAAAAGTTGTCTTCCCTTGAACCTCCATAGCACTATTTTCAGCATTCATCTTGAAGCCCTTAATATTGTGCTTTGTAAGAGATGACTGAACAAGCCTCCCTCAACTCCCTGACCTACTTTCTAAGTGATCTTTGAAAGGTGAGCTTATGTCCAATTCTTTTTTGCATCCTTCCACTATTTTGTACAAAGTAGGGACTTAAAAAAATTTCATAAAATATACAGCTTTTCTTGGAGAAAACTTTTCCAACTTGCTATTAAAAGAGTTTTAAATAATAGATAAAAGTTTAAGTCAGATATCTAACTTATATAAAGCTAAAAACATCACCACAAGGTCTTGGAAATCTGTTGATCATAATAACATTTTAAATGCAAAAGATAGCATGAAGCATCAAATTTCTGGGAAAGAGTTGGTCAAAGTTACTAATATTTTCCATGAGAGATTTCTTTGTTATAAGCAAAGAATTCAAATTTGAATGATGAACATTTTAAGCTAGATAAATAAAGTAGGTTCAAAATACTTAGATTCGATTTTAAACTTATTTTTAACACGAATAGTTAACGGCTAATTTGCTTCTATAAACTCTATAGTTGCTATTAGTTTGAAGTTTCCAAAAGGGGAGTCTAGA
The DNA here is from genome assembly GCF_036850765.1 of Saccopteryx bilineata. Taxonomy (NCBI): domain Eukaryota; kingdom Metazoa; phylum Chordata; class Mammalia; order Chiroptera; family Emballonuridae; genus Saccopteryx; species Saccopteryx bilineata. The sequence continues at coordinate 21,132,750 of NC_089494.1, read as the reverse complement.
ACTCCAAAGGTAACAAATAAGGCCACAAGGCAGTCTTAGAAGGCACAGTAAAGCCATCGAAGGGTAGCTTCTTTTTACCACATCTAAGCTCATTGAGGACTTTGAGTAAGGCTCACTGTCCTCAACCCCAAACAGACACATAATTCTAACCAGTGAAATAAGCACTTGTTATTTTCATCAATTTTGCTTACGAATATGTCTTATTTAAATGTGAACACACACACAAAATACTTGAGCGCTTTGCTGCATTCAGTGTCAATAGTACTCATATGGCCTGACCTGTGGTGGCGCAGTGGATAAAGCATCGACCTGGAATGCTGAGGTCGCCAGTTCAAAACCCTGGGCTTGCCTGGTCAAGGCACATATGGGAGTTGATGCTTCCTGCTCCTCCCTTCTCTCTCTCTCTCTCTCTCTTTCTCCTGTCTAAAATGAATAAAGTCTTTAAAAAAATTTAAAAAAAAAGCATTTACATGTTATTTTAATGATTTCTTTGCTCTTGATACCTTAAAAATATCTTAGTGATAACTTAAGAGTACAGTTTGCAACCAATCTTTATGTCCACAGCACATTTGGCATTTAAATGAATGAATTAAATGAATTAATTAGCTACTTTCTTAGTAGCTAATACTGAAAGTCCGTATTGAACTAAGAATTTTTTTTTACTTTAGTCTTTCTTGAAGAAGCAGAATTTGTTATGCAATTTTTCTTGACATCTAAAAGCACATTGGTAGCCTGACCAGGCAGTGGTGCAGTGGATAGAGCATCAAACTGGATGCAGAAGACCCAGGTTCGAGACCCCTGAGGTCGCCAACTTGAGCGTGGGCTCATCTGGTTTGAGCAAAAGCTCACCAGCTTGAGCCCAAGGTCGCTGGCTTGAGCAAGGGGTTACTCGGTCTGCTGAAGGCCCATGGTCAAGGCACATATGAGAAAGCAATCAATGAACAACTAAGGTGTTGCAATGCGCAATGCACAACTAATGATTGATGCTTCTCTCTCCATTCCTGTCTGTCCCTGTCTATCCTTCTCTCTGACTCTCTCTCTGTCTCTGAAAATAAATAAATAAATAAATAAATAAATAAAATGAAAAATAAAATAAAAGCACATTGGTAGATTGGATGTGTTCCAAGTGACATCATATTACACTTCTCTCTAGGAATTCAGAAAATAATACCTGGACTCATCTTAACACAAAAGGCTAGAACATACTTCTAGAGGTACAGGTGATGCGTCCACTGCCTTCTCCCAGACAAGTGCAGTCCACCATCATCCAGCCTTGATAAGGCTTTTCCCAGGTTTCCCCGACAACGTAGGAAGTCCCAGCAGCGTGGTCAAAACATTTCTCAGCTGTAAGAAAATGTGCAGAAAAAAAGAGGGGGAATAAAGAGAGTTATTTCAAATTGTGCAATCTCCCTGTCATTTAAAATGTATTGTGTAAGCAGAAATCCAGCCACATGTTTTTAAGTGGTACTCTGTTCAGGAAGAAAGGCATGCCCTGTAACTAAGCACATGGTAACCAGAGCGAAAGAAAGCTCAAGTAGAGCTGGCAGGCAGAAAGTCTGTTCCCCTAACAAGTCCATGGACTGTGTATAATTTCAGCTAGTACTATTCTTCTCCATTCCAGTATCTGAAACAGAAAGGATCTATGTATGTATCCAATCTGTAGGAGACTGAATATGCAAAATCTAATGTAATTGTGAATGACTAATTATGAATGCCTAAAAAAATGACAAGCCTTTCAAATGTGGATTTCTATAAAAACACACAACACAAAGGAAAAAAAGTCTCTGAGTTAAACAACAATAACTAGAGTAAAATATATAAACAGAATATTCAGATTTGTATCAAGAGTTCAACTGAGCCTGACCAGGTGGTGGCGCAGTGGCTAGAGCGTCAGACTGGGATGCAGAGGACCCAGGTTCGAGACCCCGGGGGTCGCCAGCTTGAGTACGGGCTCATCTGGTTTGAGCAAGGCTCACCAGCTTGGACCCAGGGTCACTGGCTCGAGCAGGGGGTTACTTGGTCTGCTGTAGCCCCACAATCAGGGCACATATGAGAAAGTGGTCAACGAACAACTAAGGTGTCGCAACGAAAAACTAATGATTGATGCTTCTCATCTCTCTCCATTCCTGTCTGTCTGTCCCTATCTCTCTCTCTCTCTCTCTGAGATAGACTCTCTCTCTGTCTCTGTAAAAAAAAAAAAAAGAGTTCAACTGAGAATTGAGAACAAAAGAAACAACCATTTTTATTTTGAAAAAAAATACTAAGGTTTGACAGAGCATGAACAATTTCGCGTTTTGCTCTAGTGTGTTCTGATAAAAATGTCAAAATATCATTTCCTTTCTTTCAAATAACTTATATCTTGACCAAGGAAAACCTGAGGTTAAATATATATTAGGCAAAAGAAACAACTTTTTCCTACATGTTTCAACCCTATCTTGTGTTTTTGAAACAAAATTAAGACTTATAAATAGTTGAGGACTTTTTGATCTGATTCTTTAAGACTATGGATTATAAAACATTTCTTTAAAGGAAAATCCCCATTTCATTATTTTATTTAATTGGAATTCAAATCTTTTGTCCATGTAGTTTGGTTCACCCCAACATTTTGATGGTTGCGTTCCCACCCCTCATTAACCTCCTAAAAGTCACACACCTATGGGCTTGCAGGTCCATTCTCCTTTCCCGTTACCAAGACACACACACTCTAACATGTAACCGCCAGTCTCATGTGGTCTCCTCCAGGTGTCACCGATCTTGTAGGACTGACCCCCTTCATGGCAGCGGTCTGTTCAAGATAGGAAAAAAATACATGTTAAAGAGAGTTTGTAGTTTACTTGAGGCACTCCTTCCAGTAGAATTCTTTGTGTTGCAAGTAGATTTTATATTAACATAGCATTTAGTTTTTGGGTTTTTTTTTTAATACATCTTGTAAGTACAAGTCACTTTAAAGGCTTTAAAATGCTAAAGAGAGTGGGACAGAGAACAGTTTTCCCATCAGAGACAAGGAAACAGTTAATAGGCCTGGTCACTTGGGGCCATTCAATTAAATGTTTTGTTTAAGCACAATGGAAAACCATGGAGAAAACTGAATGGCAAAAAAAGAGTCATAAATCCCAGTTCCCCAGAGGCATCACAGGAAATTGGGTCTAAAACAGAAAAGAAAGGCTGGCAGGTATGTCCTCCACACATACACAGCAGGTTGAGCCTCAGACTAATTCAACAGAAAAGTCACATTGGGGATAGTATTTCAGCTTTCGGGAGTGTGCAGAGTTTGTATTTTATCCTAGGTTAGAAATGTCATTTTGGCAGAAAGCATTTTGTAGAAGTCTACATATCAAGTGTGAAAATTCAGGTACTTTTCTAGGCTGTTAAACACGATGGCATATCAAAAGGCTAAACTATCCATTAGACTGTAAACACTATGGACAACGGACTCTTTAACGTTTGCCAGTAAATTTGGATAAACCCTAACATTAAGTATGGGGAAAGTAGATTAGGCCTCTTCACACGGGGCTGACTTGTTTGTTCCTAAGGACAAAGTGACTTATACTTAAAGGATGAATTAAAACAAACAAACAAACCACTAAATGCTGTACTAATATAATCTACTTTGCAATGCAAAGAATTATACTGGAAAGAATGCCTGAACTAAACTGCAATTGATGAGAGTCAATCCAATCTCCAAAGTACCTTGGAAACACTATTAGGCTAATCATTCTACATTATCCCTGGGAATAGAGAGATCTGCTTCTTGGTTATAAACTACTGGTCACAAAGAAACCAGACTGTTTCTGTGGGACACAAACAAGAAGAGCCGTCCACACAATGGGAGGTTCACTCTGCATGACCATCTTCTCAGTCACTGCAGATGACCACATGATCAGTCTGGTTTGAAGACGCCCAGGTAATGTAAAATGGGCAACACTGATTCTGCCTGTGCTCAGAGACATCTTCCAGAAGCACAGGAACCAGATGGGTGACCATATAAGGGTACCTGGACACCTGGGATAAATCCCAAAATTAAGAATATCCAGTCATCAAAACCAGAAAATGACAATGACAGTAATGGGGAAATTCACATTTATGGTATTGTAGCATTGCTTTACAGAATATCTATCTCTCTTACTTGCAATGGTACAGCTTATTCTTCTTCGTCCAGCCCCAATGCAGGTACAGTCCCAGATCATGGAGTCTTTGGGGCGTTCATAAGTGTCCCCCACCCGGTAAGTGTTTCCAGTATACTTGTCAAAGCAAGTCTCTTCAGCTGAGGGGAGAAAGTCAACATGAGCCCCACATAGGTAAAAGCTTTTCTGTTCCACTAATTGCATCCAAAGGAGAACTCACTGTTCCATTCTATGGGTTGCATGGGACAACAACAGATTTAAAAATTGGAGTGGAAGACCTACATTTGACCATAGGCTCTAAGAAAGCCTTGACTTTTGACCTTTGACAAGTTGCCTAATTTTCGGTCAATTAATTTCTATTGTAACGGATTCTTGGGTCCTGGTAGAAAGCCGTTTGAAGGACCTACCACCTTAGGACTGGCTAGTTGATGAAGGAAGGACTTCAGATTCAGCTCTCAGACTCAGAAAGTCAAACCAAGGTCCACATCAAGAACAAACAATTTGAATATCCCAATCCCACCAGGCACAGTCACTTGTTAATCCTACTATTTTCAGTTTAGCTTTATCCCTGCTTCCTTGTGCCAGTTGCCAAAATTTACAAGAAATATATTAATGGTCATAAAGAATGAGAACTTTGAAGTGGTTAGTGGTTTTGTGTAAAAAAAAAAAAAAAAATCACTTTACAATATAAAGCCCAGAGTGTTTTCTGGCCCATAATCTTATAGTTTTAAGATTTAAAAGTACTTTCTAATATATTAAAATTTTATAAGTAAGCATTTTTAAAGATAGAATACACAAAATCATTTTCTCATTAAAACCTTTGGGAGAGTAAAACAAAAAGAAAGCTTTAGGAAAGAATTGGGGATACATTCCTTATTTTGTTTTAAAGGTAAAAGTAGCATGTAAAAAGCAGTATTAAATATTTTTAAAGAGGAAAGGACAGATCACTCTACTGAAAAAAAAAAATGGTGTACATATTTTTACTACCAGTGCTAACTTTAATTACCCAGCACCACTTTTTCATCTATTACAAGATACTAACTACCACTTACGTTCAGGTTTACTCTCGCAGTTAAAGCCCCGGCTCCCTCCATAGCAGGTACAAACCAAGGTATTGCCCAGGTAGGTGCGTTCCCATTGTTGGTTTATCTGATAGTGGTTCCCATTGTCAAAACAACCAGCTGTAAGTAAGTGAACAAAAAAAGTTATTACATTAGTATCCTGCCCTTTTCCCAGATTATGGATTTTTTTTACACAACTAAATTGATGAGTCTAATCGACAAACAGAAAAATAAGTTAATCTTCAGGAATAAGGAGAATTAAAAAAAATATTCCACTAAAATGCAGATGTAGAAACTAGCTATCTAAGAGTTAAACACACTTTGTACACGTAGATATTTAAGTATTCCCTTTTCTCCTTCTTTTTTAACTTAGCTAGATTTATACAATGATGTCATTTCCATCTGGCCAGGGGTCTACATCAAAGAAGTGGAAACATTTTGAAAAGCAGATAACTACAATTGCATTTAAAAATATGCAAGGAACTTCCATTCTCTTCTTGGGTAGTAAGTCCAGAGGGCAACTTGAAGCAGTTTCCTTTCGCCAAGGCAAAGGGAGGGTGTGTCTTTGAAAAACTGGACTAGGAATTCCAATCTCTGTTCTTGGGGAAGCGTCCAGAGGGGCCCCCGAGGCAATGTGAAAGAAATGACCTCTCCTTCAAAGTTACAACACAGCTCTGTAGCTACCTTCTTCCCACCTCGTTTTGAAAATATTTAACCAGTTATTTAGTAACACAGAAAATAAGAAAGCCCACACTAAGCCCAAATGAAAATGTACAGGCAATGCATTATTTTTTCTCTTTCAAGGCAAGTTTTGAAGAATTCACAGCAAGACGACCTGAATGTATAGAACTGATAACAGCACAGCAGGACATTCACAGAGCCTCCGTTTTCCAATATATTATCTTATCCGAGGCCCTCAGAAGCCGCCTGCTCAAACCAATGTCTTTTGTGTCCACAGCCGGTTTCTCTTACTTAGGCGTGCACACACCACGCGCGCGCGCGCGCGGAAAACTTTAGCCACAACTTTAGTGGGCTTTACGGTCCCATCCCTGCGACAGCCTGTTTCAGCCTGCAGTCAATACTCACGCTTGTTTTGGCTGACAGCCACCGGGGACTGGGGCTGAATGATTTGCTGAGCCTGCCTCTTGCTCCTCCAGGCTCCGGTGGAGGGCACCGCTATCCCCAGGGAAAAGACGGCCAGCAGCAGCAGCCCGGGCCCCGGGCCCCTGAGCATCTTGAGACCGTGCGGGGAAAGACGCCCTCACCAGAAGGCAAGTTGCCACCGAGTTTAGTTTTCGAGACCTGCGGGAGGAGTCCCTTCCAATGCCTCCTGGGGGTTGACGCCTAAAAGAAGGTTAAGATCACAGGATAGGGAAAGGGACAGGTAAAGGGAGAGAGGGGAAGGAGAGGACGGGAGAGAAGTTGTGGCTGCAGGTCCCGGCTCGCGCCTGGGGCTCCCTGTCCTCCCCTGGTACAGCGCAGCCGGCGCGGGCGGCCGAGCGGGGACAGCCCGGGCTTATATGGGACGGTCCCCTCCCACCCCCCGCGAGGCCCTGGGCGTCTGGGAGGAGGGACCCGCCCGGCTCTCCCCACCCCTCCTGTGGCCGCCGCCGCCAACGACCACGAGCCGATTGGCCCGGGCTCCGGGTGACGTCAGGGGACTGTGGGTTCGCCGCGAACAAAAGAGATGCTGATCCCCCGCCAGGATGGGGCTAGAGAACTTTTTTTCGGTTTCCTTTGCGGTCGTCCAACTTTTTGGGGGCTGAGGGGGAGGGATGGGAAGGACTGGGAAAGGGTAGACGGGAGGAAAGGGAGGGGCTGCAGTTACGCGAGGCGGAGGGGTTGCAAGTCCTCCTCCCTCCCGCTTCCCCCGCTTCCCTTTTCTTTCTAATTAGGGTAGGGGGTGAGGACATTTCGTCATCCTTGAAAAAAAAAAAAAAAAGTCTCTGCTCACAGGAGTATATTTTGGGGGGAGGACAAAACCATAAAGTAGCCACCACCTCGCAGCTGGAGGAACGGAGACTTTGCAGCCCCAGGGTGGGGCTGGCTGCTCTCTTCCCGTTCCCGGGTCTACTGTGCGCCGACCTGGGACGCACTTCGGTTTGCCTGCCCGGCTTTCAGTTCAGGACGCTCCCCTCGCAAACGCCGTACCTGCCCGGCGCTGCGAGGGTCCTCGCAGGGGAGCGGAGGGGGAAATTCATCCTTGAATGAGCTCCTGCTAAGTACCCGGAGTTCCGTGGAGTGCTTGGCGGCTCCAGGGGAAATTCAGAGAACAAGGGTTTTTTTTCTGAAAGGACCAAACAGCAATTTGCTTTATATATATATATTCAATAAATAAATATGTATATATTTATGCAGGGAAGTCTTCCTTTTCTGGGGATGGGATGCCATTTCCACTTGAAAGTGCAATGTGTCGTGGTCGACCTGAAAACTGGGAAGTTGGACCGGCTATGGAGCAAGACCTGCACGCCTTTGCTCCTGTTCTCCGTGCCGGTTACACACAAAGCAGAGATCTTGTTTGATTCACTTTGAAAGCTAAGAAAAGACCGTTTTACAGTCTCGCCTTCCTACAGTCCCTTTCTTGCTATTATTTGACATTTTCTTTCTGTAGAAATCAGTTAGGTCGCAGAATTCCCCTCCCCCAACCCCGCCGCCAGATTTTTACAATTTCAACGGATCTACTCCAAGAATGTGAAAAGTTCCCATTTAGAATTTCCCCGGCTTTCCCTCTAAACCCAGAGGGTGGACACGGAATCTGAGAAGCCTCTAAGCGTTTAGCAACTCATCAAATCAGTCCTTTTTCGGACAGACACAAGTCACACTTGCTTTTAAAGTTCTTCAAAAGGAGGAGTCCACAGCCTTCGTCAGTCAATTTGGAGAGACCCAAACTTAAATCTTTGCCTTCTAGTTATGTTAGTAGTGCAGGCTTCCCATTTGCTTTGAAAACTTATGAAAGCTACTAGCAATATGTTCATTTCTACAAGTACTGTTTTCTCCGAAAGATCCACCTTCAGTAACTGCCATGGGGTAGTTCCAGCTCTATGGTCTATATAATGCCTAACACATCAAAGACACAAAACTAACATTTGTTTCTATTAACGCAGGGAATTCTTTTTATAAATCACTATTTTACAAGTAGTGTAAAAGAACTTCTTGAGGAGTTTGTGTGACCAACATTGCAAGTTGAAAGAGGGCCACCTATTTCCCCAAATTTAGAGTCCTGTCTAGGTTAAAGGGTTTTTTAAATAACTTTCTCATCCTCACTTGACCGAACAGTTTTCTCTTTCACATATAAAAGGACCTCTTGTAAATTCTTAATAAATTTCTGGGAAGGCGGATGTTCCTTCCAGAGGTAAGACTACCTGGAAGTCAGGATGTAAGCAAGATAGACCTGAAACCAAAGCTTTCTTTAACACACATAGATTCTAGAGGAAGGAAATAAGTGGTTAGAAAAGTATTTTGTCAACCAAACTCGTGGGAAGTTGATATATTTACTGTACTCAAAATACATTAAAATAATATACATATGAGAACTTGGAAGGAAAAAAAGCCCATCTTACATATCAGAAGAAATTTTTATATTTCAATCTCATTGAAATAGAATTTGTTTAAGGAAATAATATATCTCTCATGTCTCCTAAGCACAAACTTAATATTTAACTGAATTTTATAGGAATGCTTGGGAGTTTATCTTTTACTTGGAAGGCTTTCTTTTATTTTAATGTTGGACACAGAGACATTTTCTTAGTTACGATAACAAGGTGTGAGACAGTATTCTTTCGTTATCAAAATCCCTTGTAACTATGTAAGTCTGTTAGCTCTAACTAGAGAGTTAATTAAATCTAAGACCACACTGACTTCGTTCTAACTCAGCAGACCTGCCTCGTTTCCAAGATTCCCTTTAAAATTTTAAAGACTATTTTGACAGAGTAGGCTCTTCAATAACTAGTACCGCTTCTGCTTTCATGAAACATCTTTGGGTTTTTTTTTTGTTTTTTTTCTTATCTTGAATGGATAGGGAAATATAACCAAACAGACAGAAAATAGATGCATAGTGCCTGGGGCTAGGACTGGGAACAGGAATTAATTGTAAATGGGCACCAGGGGTCTTACTGGGGTGATGGAAATAAATGTTCTGAAGCAACATTGTGGCTGTGGCTGCACAAGTTGGTCGAGTTATGAAAAATCTTGAGTTGTACACTTAAAGTGGGTTGATTTTATGGTATGTAAATTATACCTCAATAAAGTTGCTTTCAAATAATTGGCTTAAAAGTAGTAATTTTTTAAAAATTCTTTTTTACATATACTGTCTCCTGAATTCATGTCAGACACACTCCCAGGTGGCAACAGCACATACAAGGTGTCCTGATTTCTTAGTTTTTCTAAGAGGAAGTTTGCCTTTAATACAGTAGTGATTTGTTTCTCCTACACCAGTGACTCCTTACAAAACCTAGCATTTGTGTGATGGTGCGTATGCAGTAGAAACGGAACAAATGGTCATTTAGGACTGTGTGTTGTTTCTTCTTGAAATTGCCATGGCAATAGAATTTTTTTCCAGAACTTAAGTCAACTTAAATTTTCAGTAACAAAAAAGAACACATATATTTGTGGGTGGTGGGGGAGTGAGTGTTATTTGGATGTTTTGTTATTGGAGAAGGTTAGTGAGGAAGGAACATGAGCAATTATGGAAAACTGAATTGAACTGACTTCATTTGAGTTGAAGATTATGGTTAAACACAGAAAGAAATGACCAGATCTAGTCACTTTGAAAGGATTGGAATGAAAACAATTTAAGGGATATTTTATCTTATTTTTTATTTTTATTTTTTAAATATTTTATTTATTGATTGTTAGAGAGAGAGGAGTGAGAGAGAGAGAGACAGAGAGAGAGAAGGGGGAGGAGCAGGAAGCATCACCTCTCATATGTGCCTTGACCAGGCAAGCCCAAGTTTTCCTTTTTTTTTTTTTTTTTTTAATTTTATTTATTCATTTTTAGAGAGGAGAGAGAGACAGAGAGGGAGAGAGAGGAGAGAGAGACAGAGAGAAAAGGGGGGAGGAGCTGGAAGCATCAACTCCCATATGTGCCTTGACCAGGCAAGCCCAGGGTTTCAAACCAGCGACCTCAGCATTTCCAGGTCGATGCTTTATCCACTGCGCCACCACAGGTCAGGCCAAGCCCAAGTTTTCGAACCGGCAACCTCAGTGTTCCAGGTCGACGCTTTATCCCACTGCGCCACCACAGGTCAGGCTTAAGGGATATTTTAAAAGGCAATTATTTCCATGTACAAAAAGGGTTTCCTTTTAGAATAATTAAATGCATTACAGAAAATACTCCTCCCAGACAAATCCCTTACTTATTTAAAAAAAAAAATCTTATCCCTGATAAGAAAACTTCTTGACATCATGGGTTACATTCAGAGGCAGGTAGGGTGTTTTTCCTGAAAACCTTTGGTTTTTATCTTGTTCTTAATCTTCTTTAGTCCTGTTAGAGAAGCCAATGACTAGATGACATTTGGAGCTTTCTGACTTAAGAACCTGGAGTATCTTTTTCTAATTCATGGCCTTCTATAGGAAGGTTCCACGGAGATAAACTACAACAGTTTTGTTTCTCATCTTGATTTTTTTTTTTTTTTGGCATGAACTTTGTCCTATCTTTTTTCCTTGAAAACAACCAAGCTTGCAAAACTGATACTCATTAAGCACAGGTGTGAGAATGGAAAATAAACACCTTTTGGGCATCTCAGTAGGTAGAATGTCTGAGCAGTTTGTCTAGAACTGACAGGGCACCTGCCAACCTGGAGAACATACTTAATAAGGGTTTTAAATTATGCCTTGGAAGCCAGACAGTTTTTACTTAATAAACACTTTGTTTATATTTTAAGTTACTTTATTATTTAATCAGCACTTTAAAAAGCTTTAATCTTTGCCCTTTGTTTTCTGTCAGGAGATCTCTTTTCTCATTGAAAGGATAGCAACTTCTGGCCCTGGCCGGTTGGCTCAGTGGTAGAGCGTCGGCCTGGCGTGCAGGAGTCCCGGGTTCGATTCCCCACCAGGGCACACAGGAGAAGCATTCATCTGCTTCTCCACCCCTCTCTCTCTCCTTCCTCTCTGTCTCTCTCTTCCCCTCCCACAGCCAAGGCTCCATTGGAGCAAAGTGGGTCTGGGCGCTGGGGATGGCTCTGTGGCCTCTGCCTCAGGCGCTAGAATGGCTCTGGTTGCAACAGAGCGACACTCCAGATGGACAGAGCATTGCCCCTTGGTGGGCGTGTGGGTGGATCCTGGTAGGGCGCATGCAGAGTCTTACTGCCTCCCCATTTCCAACTTCAGAAAAATACAAAAAAAAAAAAAAAAGGATAGCAACTTTCAAAAGTTTTAGCAATGGCGTCTCATTCACCCAGTACAATGAAACTAACCACTGTGTAGCTGGAACACTAACTAAAACTACAACACAGAACATTTTAGTTTTCCAAGATAGGCAGTGGTTTCTTAGAAAAGAATAAATTTTTGAGTGCAGTCACTCATTTTTCCAGTATTGTTTATTTTATGTTGGTGGCATTGAAGGTTTGTTTTGAAAGGCTAAAAACATTTTCTAAAAAGCAGAAAAGATTTTCTTTGAGTATTTAAAATATTTTCTATCCTTTTCACATAATTTCAATATTTTCCTATGTAGCTAATCATGAAGGTTGTGTCAGATGCTCTCAAATAGCCATAAATATTATCATTTCAGTAAACTTTTATGCCCTATCTAAAATGAACTTTTATGCTGACAATACATGACTGTGTAATGGGCGGTCAACAGACACTTTTTCTATTGACTGCTTCTATTGATTAGTTAGAAGAAAGACAAATTCACTTGAATTGTAAAATTAAAATAGAAATATAATTATCATTTTTAATGAACCATTGTCTAGATAAAATTAATATATTTTCTTATTAGCTATGAAAGTTTTACTGAGATGAAATGGGCATTCAAAATCACTTCACTTTAAACATAAAAAACTAAGGCAAGCTCAAGTACTTGTACCAGGTCATAAAAGATTTCAGTACCGGAAGACAAAGACATTGAAAAGGCTAGATTTTATTAAGCACTTACTCTAAGCTAGACTTGGTATTAAGTGCTTCATATGCATCTATTTATTTATTTATTTATTTATTTAATTCAACCATCAACAATCTTCTGAGCAAAGTACTGTCATTTTCTCACTCTTACAAATGAGGGTACAAAGCTTACAAAACTAAGTAGAATAAGGTTTTTTGGGCCAACGGCTTTATAGAAATTGTGATATCCCTTACTGATCTCCCTCTGGAACAAAGGAATGGGCCAAGCAATTGGCTAATGGATCTTATGGATGACTTCGTGGACATGTGACTAATTTATTCAGGAGATGTCACACAGAACCTGTTATATCAAGGACAATTCTCTCGTAGACCACTCTCCTACAAAGGGTCTGACCGTGTTTGGGCATTTTCATTCAGACATGGAAGATCCTTACCACCGACTGCTGGGTTGCAAGCTTGACAGATGGTCTCAGCACTAGGCACGGAGCACTGCTGGGTAAGTACTTGACGCTCATGAATGAAAGGGTAGAAGGGCAGAAGATAAATGCTCTCACATTTACAGTTAGTGATTATTTACCCAGCCAGGCACATGACTACGTGCTCTGCAAATGTGGTTTTAGTTTATTTTCAAAGCAACTGCTAGAAATAAATATTAATAGCCCCATTTAGTCTCTGAGGGTCAGAGTTATGGAACGGTTCTTAAGCTTTTGCAATGAGAGTGGGACAAAACTGGACTTTATAATCAGGGTCTTCTTGACACAATAAGTCATGTTCTTCACCAAGACACGCAAGGCTTCCCCAAAGAGATTTTTGTCCCATGTAAGTTATAAGAAATTTGAAAAAAAAAATAGCTGCCGGTTACTTTCTTTCTTTCTCTCATCTTCATGTGCTGCCCTTCATCGTCTTGCTCTGCCCTGGAATGAACCTTCGATCTGTCCAGCAGGCTTCTCTGCTGGCTGGGGGCAGGAGGACAAAGAGGTCAGGTGTGACTTCTCAAGCCTGCTTCTGGCATCAAGGCCACAGTCTGGTGACTGCTGCCTCCCTTTAGAACATACATTCTCAAGGGGAGCAGTACTGACCCCAAGGGGGTGAAAACTGGTTCTTGCAAGATAGATGGTGCTAAACAAACAAAACTCAATCCTACCTGGTAAAGTCTTATTCCTTAGTTGTTAGTTCATCACTTGGTAGAATTTTAATAAGGTTTGATTGGGTGTGGTATGTGGGGTACAGATACTAACTAAAAAGAAATGGAGAGGAACCCTGCTCTGGACCATTAGCTCTTACCAGGCTGTTCTCTGAGCCTGACAAGTGATGGTGATGGTGGTAAGCAGCCCAATGGAGAGAAAACTTCCTCCATACCGGTCTCTGAACTCAATATTCCTTCTTTTTAAACTTTTTTTTTAGATTTTATTTATTGATTTTACAGAAAGAGAGGTGAAAGGGAACTAGAAGTATTAACTCAATATCTTTACTTTAATTGTTCATTAATTGCTTGTCATAGGTCCTTGACCAGGCAAGCGCAAAGTCTTGAACTGGTGACTTCAACATTCCAGTTCAACGCTCCATCCACTGAGCCAACATAAGTCAAGCCTAAATATTACTTTTTTTATCCCGTGATTGTGCCCATACTTTCTTAACAGTGTCTCCACCAAAGTCTTGTCATGAAAATCATTTGAGTTTTCTTTCCGGTTATAACTCTGACAGTCCAAATGCTGACAGTCTAACTATGACATGAATTGTTCACATAAAGCTATGGTTTAAGTTGTCAATTGTAGCAAAATTGATTTAGGACATAGGAATTTTTTTTTGAACTTAGCAACTGACATTACTTGGTGGTTTCTCCTTGTATTGCACATGCCTTGAGTGGTCTTTTTCTATCTTCCTGCACCCCCCTGCACCATCCTGAATGTGTGCACTTGAATACTGTATCTTTCCCAGAGTGAAATGTTGTGAGGATTAGAGCAGTAACATACTGATCATAAAACAATAAAGAAAAGAAACCAGGATTTTATTTTTAAGTATATACGATTTGCCTTAACTTCTTAACTACCTTGGACATAATTTGATTTGTCCACTAATTAATCTAATTTATGCAAAGAAATTGTAATCAGGAGCTTAGATGACAGATTGCCATATCAGAAACAGAAATTTATCTTTAAACGTCTCCATAAATCTAAAAATGTCATATATATAAAAGCTAAAAATGTTTACACTTTTTTTACATGTGTAAAATGCAAGTTTTGCTTTTGAATGCATTGTAGATACTGAAATAATTTAGCTGAGAGCTTATAAAATCATGGAAAACTTTTACCTGTTGTTAATTCCCAGATCTTGCCAGTATTTAGTGCAGATAAATTCCTTATATAGAAATAACTTCTTGAATAACTTCTTGGACAGACCTGATATATTATTAATTATTCACATCTCAGAGACTTTCTGTCAAAAACAAGCAAAAATCTCTTTTTATTTAATCTTAGAATACAGCGATATTAGAAACACTATTTCTCCCATCCAAGTACTAACCAGGTCCAACCCTGCTTAGCTTCCGAGATCAGATGAGATCAGGTGCGTTCAGGGTGGTTTGGCCGTAGACAGGAACACTATTTCTGAAATGCTTTGAAACTCCTAGTGTTCTGTTGATTTTTCTTTTGCTTTTTTCAAAGACGTTATTCATTTTAGAGAGAAGAGAGAGAGAGAGGAGGGGGGGAAGAACAGGAAGCATCAACTCCCATATGGGCCTTGACCAGGCAAGCCCAGGGTTTTGAACCGGCAATCTCAGCATTCCAGGTCGATGCTTTATCCACTGCGCCACCACAGGTCAGGCAGTTCTGTTGATTTTTCAACTTATTTTACTCATTGTTTGAAAACAATAAAATCCATTTATTTTGGAGTTAATTTAGACATTAAAAATAATTATTAGCTTTGTGTGATCAGTCTGTTTTTTTACATCTTAAAGATGCTTGATACTTGCCTGACTAGGCAGTGGCACAGTGGATAGAACGTCGGACTAAGACTCAGAGGACCCCGGTTTGAAAACCCAAGGTTGCCAGCTTCAGCGCAGGCTCATCTGGTTTGCTTGAGCACAGGGTCGCTGGCTTAAGCAAGAGGTCACTCGATCTGCTGTAGCCACCCCCCACCCCTCCACCCCCGTCAAGGCACATATAAGAAAGCAATCAATAAACAATTAAAGTGCCACAATGAAGAATTGATGCTTCTCATCTCTTTCCCTTCCTGTCTGTCCCTATCTGTCCCTCTCTGTTTCTCTCTGTCACACACAAAAAAGATACTTGGTATTTTATTCTCTATTTTTTACATCAAAGTGCTCATATTTTCATCAATTTATACAAAATTCTTGAAAGATTCTTGATACTTTACCAACTTACACATTCAATTAATTTTTCCATTTTCTTTGCCTAATTAAATTTTGAAGTAAATAATACAAATATTTATAAAATCAAATTATAAGCCCATTTCAGTTTAGAAGAGAAACAATAAGTAAATATAATAGAGAATTACAATTAGAACATCAAGTTCTGATATTTTGTTAACATCTCTGAAGAACTGAGATTTTCAATGTAGGCACACAATATAACACATTAGAAGGTATTCTTTACTCATTAAGTTTTTGTCTTTTGATTGTTCTCTTTTAAATTTGGGTTTTAATTATGGACTAAAATTGCTTAGATAAAGTTACTACAGACAATTTACTGCAATATTTCAGCACGTTTTGATTCTATTTATTTCCAAATCATAATAGATCATTTAGAGGGAGCTATAATTAGTGATTTTTTTATATTAAAAAACTTGGATATATTGTTTTCTATAAAATGTTTTCTTTAAATTTTAAAATTAGCTTTATTGAGGAATAATTGCCATATAATCAGCTGCACATACTTAAAGTGTAGAATTTGATAAATGTTAATATGTGCACACTCAAGAAATGAGAAAGTAAATGTCTCAATCACTCCCAAACATTTTCTTATACCCTTTCCTTTGGGAATTCCACCCTCTTGCCTCGCCTTTTCCCAGACAACCATCTATCTATTTTCTGTGACTGTGGATTACTTTGCATTTTCTAGAGTTGTATATAAATGGAACCATCCAGTATATATGACCTTATTTGGAAGTAGGGTCTTTCAGAGGTAATCAAGTTAAAATGAAATTATTAGGTTGGGCACTAATCCAACATGACTGGTGTCCTTACAGAAAGGGGAAATTGAAGGAAGACATTACACAAGAAGACCATATGAACACGAGAACAGATCAGGGCAATGCTTCCACAAAACAAACAATGCCGAAGATGGCCAGCAAGCCCCCAGAAGCCAGCAAAGAGGCATGGAACAGATCTTTTTATCACAGCCCTCAGAAGGACCAAGCCTTACTGAGACCTTTATCTCAGACTTCTAGCCTCCAGAATTGTGAGATAATACAGAGCTCTGTTTAAGCCAACCAGTTTGTTGTTTTGTTACTGCAGCCTTAGCAGTCCAATACAAGTACCTATAGTATTAATACTAAGAAGAGGGTTAGGGATGAATTCAGATTAATATGCAGAGCTTTAAAAACACAACATAAAATGCTTCAAGGCAAACTCCTAGTCAGCTGAAGGGCTGAGCTGGTTGTCTTTTGACTCATGATTTTTCCTGCAAATGTTTTTGTGCCAAACAGTGTGTGCCAGGAAGAAAGGCGGATGAGACAGACGTAGGCCTTACTCTTAAGAAATATAAAATTTAGTAGCAAACTGGCAGGGATGAAAAGGATTGATTTAATATATTATTTGCAAGTGTGTCTGTTAGAAAAAAAAAGTATACATGTACACAGATTTTAGGAATATAAATTAGTGCATTCTTTCAAAAAGTATTTTGGCAACATTAAAAAGGCACATTACTATAACAAGGAAGATAGGGTACATGCATTTCCTCCTGAAACCATTAATATAAACCACTGAACTAACATGATAGTTCAGAGAGAGAGAGAGAAAAAAAACAGTAAAAACCACAAAAAGAAAGAGAAAGAAGAAAGAATAAAGACAGCAAATAAGAGATAGCAACAAAATCTGGAAGAAGAAAAGCAGACAAAGTGACAACTGGGTTCACAGAATACTCCAATAAGAAGCGAGTTGATTTACATTCAGGAAAATAATCAGAGTTACAAGGCACTCCTGAAGGGGGGGAGGAAAAGCGAGACTGAGAAGCGTCTGTGAGTCTCTAGATAAGGAACAAAAACACACTGCTTAAATCTCTTTCTTGTTCTACCAAGCCAAGGGCTGGCCACCCCTCACTCCCCTAGTCTAGGCAGGAACGAGGAAATACTCTCAACGTGGTGGTGGGAAGGGTGTAGAGCAGGGCCAAGCAGGAGGGTTGAGTGAAAGTCTCCATGTTGACTCTCCATGTGGCAGATTAGACAGTTTCTCTAGGGACTTAATCTCTCTGGAGACAATGGTCTGCAGGTAAAATAGAGAGTTGGGTCCCAACGCAGTCTCCCACAGTGGTGCCAGTCTATAAGTGCTAACGTGGGCACAGTTGCCAGTCAGATCTTCAGTACCTGGATTTTAAATGTGGATAGGCAGCCCAAGGTCACCAAATATTTGAGGAAAGTTCTTAACATAAAGAAAGATCAAAATATACTTACAGAAGACAAAACAAAAATATCTGAATAAGAAGAATGTAAAAAAAGTAAAAGGTGAGAAAAAAAAACCCCAAATCAGTGACTTTATAAACAGAGAGATATTACATAAATTAAAAAATGTAATCTCTGTATATGTATAAGCATTCAGAGGACAAGAAATAGTCTCAGAAAATAAAAAATAGGGTAGCATAAACTCTGAGTATTGATTTTACTAAACATTATGGTGGAGGCCCTGGCCAAGAAGTTCAGCTGGTCCCAATACGCCGAGGTTGCAGGTTTGATCCCCGGTTAGGGCACATACAAGATTCAACCAACAAATGCAGTGTTTCTCTCCCTCCCTTCTTCTCTCTCTCTAAAATCAATAAATTTAAAAAATTAAGAAAAAATTATGGTGAGATTGAGAAGATGAGAGTAAAGGAAGTATTCAGGTTGGAGGTAAGAGGATGGTGGAAAGAAAGCTGTGGAAGAACAGAGTGAGAAGAGCTGTGTGTCAGACATGTTTGTCATGCTATTTCTATTTTGTCAATAATAAAAAAATGTTTAAAGAGCAACTAAAAATAATTAAAAACTAAAATAAAATTATAAAACAGCAAAATAAGAAGAAAAAAGAATTACCAAGACAGTTGATTTAAACTGAAGATTCCTTAATTATTTAAATACTGGAGATAGGTTTTGTAGTTTCCCATATCTCAGCAGTTTTCTAAGTTGGAAACAAAATGAGAGGCCAGGATAAGTGAGAGGATTCCACTACCCAAATCCGATAGGAGTCTTTGGCAAACGAGAATAATTTTAGCTCCTTGGGAAAGAAAAAGAAAAAGCTTATTCCCAGAGCCAAGATACCTCAATGGATGCTGACCCGGGAGACACCTGAGCCATGAGGAGACTGTAGGCGCTAGGTCAGAAATCAGAAAGGAGGACTCGTGATTATTTCCAGAATGTGTTCATGATTGAATGTATATCCATTAAAAATATTCAAAATTATACCATCGTTACACTGCATTAAGTAAAATTAAATGATCACTCAAATCAAAATGCTCATGACTTTTTTTAATGCAGCAATTCCAAATATCTGTCTTTTTTTTAAAGACACTTAATCCAGAGACGGGCAAACCTGGGGCCAAATCTAGCCCACCTTTTGTGTTTTGTGCAGGCTATGAGCTCAGAATGGTTCTTAGGTTTTAAAATGCTTTAAAAAAATCAAAAGAATAATATTTTATGGCATGAGAGAATTATATGAAATGCAAATGTCAGTGTTCATAAATGCTGTTTTATCGAAATACAGATTTTCTGCAGCTGTTTCTGTGTTACAATGGCAGAGTTATGTAGTGACAGAGACCAAGTGGACCACAAAACTGAAAATATTTACCACTCGTCCCTTTGGGAGGGAGTCTGCAGACCCCTCGTGTAGGACCATCTGAGTAAAGTATCCTTTCAGATTGTTATAATATTTCTCTTAATCTTTTTAGTTGTCTTTCGCACACCCAATCGAAAAACAATTCTATGTCTCAGCTTTATCATGTCTTTCTAAAGTTATTTAAATTAGTTTTTCATAGAAAATCCTCTTTCCAATTCTATTTCAAAAATTCAAAAAATATATTTAACTGAACTTTATGATTATATAAACAAATAAACTGGAATAAACAGTTTGGTACCCAACAGCTGACCCCTGGTACACATGTAACTCAGCTGATAGGAGCAGAAGAGCACTGGCGTGTTGGGAGCGATGTGGTTTTGAGCATAGCTTGGACATCACTAGCATGTTTTATGGAGAGAAAGCAGAGCACAGATTATTGTGGTGAGTGGGTCGAGGAGAAGATGGTTAAGAGAGTTCATATTGAAATTGCAGTCTGACGGTTTCAGCTGTTTGGGTTTCTCTTCCCAACTAAAGTGTAAACCCCCTAAGGGCGGAGATCATCCTTACAATTCTTCTGAATCTTTCTTCCAAGCCTGGAGCCCTGAGTTGAGCACATGACAGACGTTCAATCAATGCCTGTTGGAAGGTCAGATGGCGAAGCTTCTATCAGCCAGAGGTGGCGATTCCTGGGGTATGTCAGTTCTCACAACCACATAGAAAGGTTTGCTCAAACACTGATTTTAGACCCTCGATTTGTTTTGATTTGTGATGCTGTATTTTTTATTTTTTTTTTGCCATTCTCCCAAGTGACATGTCAGCTTTCATGATTTATGTTTATGCTTTCTCATCTATCATTTCAATATTGGACTTTTGCCTAAGCAGCAAGATTCAAAGACAACTCTCCCGTCAGAATTGCTGATGTGAGAGAAGACCATAAGGTTCGAATGACCTTGTGGCTCATAAATCATGAGTAAAAATGGGCACACTATTTATTGCTCGCAACAAAGACAGGAAGGATGCTGTTGCAAACCTGCTCAGTTTTGGTGACATGGGAGAGCCTGCTGCACACTATCTAAAACTCGAGTTATAAGTTGCCGTTAATGTTGACAACAAAAAAAGGCTGTCTTAAGAAGATCCATTATTATATATAATTTATATAATTCTGTTTTTATTTTTAGCTACCCAAGAATATGATTAAGAGTCTATTGTAAGCCCTTGCCAGGTAGAGCATTGTCCTAATACACAAAAGTTGTGGGTTCAATCCCCAGTCAAAGCACATACAAGAATCAACCAATGAATGCATAAATAAGTGGAACAGCGAATCAATGTCTTTCTCTCTCTCTCTCTCTTTCTCTTTCTCTTTCTCTCCCTTCTTCTATCTCTAAAATCAATAAATAAAATTAAAAAAAAGAATCTCTTGTAATACACTCTAGTCTAAGGTTCCTTGTTACTCTAAGAGTAAATTCTTTTGTGTGGAAAATTAACCCAACATTTAACCTTTCAGTGTATAATTGCTATCAAATGCCAAATGTGTGTAATCTGTTATAAGAAGCACTGATTGAAATTAGGTTATTAATTTTATTCTTTGTTTGCCTATGACTGCAGAAAAAGTATTTTAATCACCCTATTTTGTATAAATAAATAGATAAAATTATATTCACCTGCATCATTAATACATCACAAAGATGCTTATGAGTGCTTTACAGAGTGACATTTATGGCTTTCGGCTTTATGTTATTTATCGATTAAATTTTTTTTAATAATGGCACTCAGGTCCCTGCTTTGCCAGTACATCTTTATGTGATCTTAACTATGCTTTAATCTCTTTGTGTCTCAGTTTCCTCATTTTTAAAATGAGTGAGTTGAATTAACATATTTCTTATTCCTTGATTATGTGATTATAAAATAGCTCTTGTCAATTACAATTTTTAAAAATGCCTGAATATATAAAATAATGACACGCTTACACTTTCTAAGTATTCATGCACATAATTTGCATATGCCCAGAATATTGGTATATATACATATCTTAGCAAGGAATGTGGATTTGTATCCTAAGCTTCTGTTCTAGCAAGAATAAAAACTATGTTTCTCCCTTCTGTCTAAGTAATCCAAAGATTTTTATTACTCTACTTCATGATTTCCCAGTTTTGGGGTCCCTCGAGGTGGGAAATACAGATGATCAAACAGCCACCTCTTTCCTGCTTGGACGCTAAGCGATGCGGGCTAAGATGAAGTGATTCAGCAGGGAACAGGTGGACCTGCTCACTGTCCTCCCAGGTAGCGAGGCTCATCTGCCGGTAGCAGGCCCCAATGGACTGAGTGACCCACACAAGGCCAATTGCATGAAGGAGCAGAGAAGCCATAAAGCTCTCCGTGAACAGACTTCCTACCTATGGGAGAAAAAGGGCTGCAGGGTGGAGGCAGCCTGTCTGGTTATTCTTCCTAAACATACAAATTCAGTAAGGTGCTTCACTTCTCCAGAGGAGAAGCGAAAGGAGAAAGATGTCGGAGAGAGTGGTTAGGGCTGTGGTTAGGGAAAAGCCTCAGAAACAAGGTGAAGATGTTCCCTTTCGAAATCTACGATTATAATCATTACTAGCTACATACTCTAGAAATTAACGTTTGTGAATTTATTTAAATCTTAGAAAGTGCCAACATATGATATATAAAGCAATTTAATGTAACTTTCCAAGCAGCTTTTTGTCTGTAATGAAACCACTCAAGGTTCTAGGTTTGCAGGTACTCTTTGCAAAGAGGTGCATGCACGCCGTTTAACATTTATTTTCAAATTTAACTATGTTAGTATTAGTATTGCTTACTTTGATATTTTAGTTTTAACAGTTCTATTTGGAGTAATTAAAAAAACACTTGACTTTAAAGGATCTATAACTCATTTTCACAATCTGAGTTTAAGTGTTTAAGAAGAACCTTTAGAAATGGCTCTGAATGAATTTGAAGAATGAAATGGTTCTTGAGATATTTAAGACTATACTATTTGGAAATTAAAATCCTACTTGGGGGAATTGCTTCTGTGAAAATATATATCAACGTACAATGTAGTTTGCTGGAATGAGTATGTTATCAGAATTTTTATAATGACCTATAGTTCAGTAATAACTAGTAAGATAAGAACAAAATCACTGCAATCTTAAGTACATTTTGACTTTCATGACAATAGATAGAAATTATAGGGTAGTAGATTTTATTTTGACATAAAGATGAACTTCCTAATGGTAAGAGCTAATGGGCTGCCATAGACAAAGGCTGTATAATTACTTGGTGATGGTTCTTAAAGGAGACTCATTCATGCTTGTATTGTATTGGGTGGCTTCCAAATTCTCTTTCCCTTCTAATATTCTATAAGAGCTACTGACACATGTAGTGATGTCAACCCTTTTACAGTTTTTTTCTTTTATATTCATTAATAGAATATGCTGAAACTACCAAGCATGCCTCATCTTACAATAATAAAAAAGAATCTGAAACATTTAAAATCACATAGGGACAAACAGAACCATCTGAAATTAATTTTTACAAATTAAAGTGTTAAGAACCATCACTATTTTCTAAAGAGATTAAAAAAAGATCTCTGTAAGTGTGAAGTGTCTTATTCTGTTAGTATTTCATTGTTAGTTTTGAAAACAATTTCTGTGTATTACTCCTTAGTCAGTACATTAAATTATAATGGTAAAATTACTTGGCATATTCTAAAATTTGTAAGAGGACGCTCATGAACAAAGACTGCCCAAAGAACAGACTGTAATAATTTGGAAGCATGTTCTTGGGGACGTGCTAAGTAGATGGATTTACGTGACATGTCCACAGTTTATAAAGTAACCACAGCTTCTTGTTGTCTGGATAGGTGGAGCAACATTGATTTACAGTCCTTGAGGCAACAATGGTCCAGACACATGACTAATTCTTTACTGTATCTTAGAGTTAAGCTTCACCAAGAACACATTTTCTAAGTTGATAATAAATGCCACACCCTTAGTGACAACTAGGAGGAGCTATTTGGTCTTTACTCTGTCTCAGAACCCTCTTCCTGGTGTCAAAACATAGCACCTACTTGAAATGAGTTCACATTTTGTATCTTTTGGTCCACATATGTGAAGGGCAAAGAAAAAAGCATACATTTTAAGGTATTTGAAGAAAACACAATTGTTGAATTCTTTATGCCAATGAAGATTCATTCCTCTGACTTATTTTGGTTCTCAAATGCTTCCATAAACTGTTTAGAAAGGATGGTTTCTTGAATTGTCAACTCAATCCTGAGCTCTCAGACCAGAGTCTTGTTTCTGTACATGGGAACTTTCTTCCTTCTACTGCTCTTTTACTTGGCAGATATCAAGTTTAAAAGTGTTAACCTCTCATCTAAACTGTAAAACACCTTTTCTCTCTAGTGGCCTTGCCAAAACAAAGTCCCCCACATTACTCTACATCAGTAGTCCCCAACCCCCGGGCCAGGGACCGGTACCGGTCCCTGGGCCATTTGGTACCGGTCCGCAGAGAAAGAGTAAATAACTTACATTATTTTCGTTTTATTTATATTTAAGTCTGAACAATGTTTTATTTTTTTAAAATGACCAGATTCATTCTGTTACATCCGTCTAAGACTCACTCTTAATGCTTGTCTCGGTCACATGATACATTTATCCATCCCACCCTAAAGGCCGGTCCGTGAAAATATTTTCTGACATTAAACTGGTCCGTGGCCCAAAAACAGTTGGGGACCATTGCTCTACGTAACTGAATCATTAACTGTTTGCATTTCAAAGGGCGATCAGTGTAAGCCTGAACATTGCAATGTTCATTTATTAAAAGAGTATGACATTAAAAAAATTCTGCTGGAAATAGAGATGGTTTCTGACCTCAAACACTTTAATTTTACATTTGAGAACAAGCAAAAGCTAAAGTATAGCTCATGATTAGTAACAACAGCAGTTGAAAACATGACTAGAGGTGGGAGATGTTTTCTCTGGTGTAGGACTGATGAAAAGGTCAACATATACATTCTATTTATTTATTTGGGTGTGTGCATTTTGGGGGAAAAAGGACAAGATTGTGAGTAAAGTCTGTGAACATTTATTTTTGCTGTCTTCCTAAGATGTCAGGTCTATAAGAATCCATCAACTAAATAATATTAGGTTGACCACAACCAGATAGTATTAGGTTGAACTGACTGAAATAATTATTTCTGTAGATCAAAAAAGTGAATATTGACAACTTCATAGGGGTCAATCAATAAATAAAAATCTGCATTCATTCTTCTATTTTTGTGTAACAAATTAAAATTGAGCAGCTTAAAATAACACATTCACTATCTCACAGTTGGGTAGATCAGAAGTCTGGATGGGCTTGACCAGATTCTCTGATTAGGATCTCACAAACTGGAGGAGACTGGGGTGGGACAGAATCTTATCCAGACCCTTTGCAGAAGAATCTGCTTCTCAAGCTCAGTCAGATTGTTGACAAAATGTAGTTGTCAGAGTTTGGTCTCAGAAACTGGCAGTCACTCTCTAGTCCTTGTAATAAATGGTCCCCTCCATCTTCAAGCCAGCAACAGTGTGTTGAATCCTTGTACCTCAAATCTCTCTGATGTCTGCTACAAGCCTGAGAAAGTTCTCTCTTTTAAAGGATTCATATGATTTATTAGGGACATCCACATAATTTTTCTTATTAACTCAAGTTAATTGATTATTAACCTTAATTCCATCTGCTAATCCCTTTGCCAAATTGTTACTCGTCATTTAAGAGGGGGAAATTGTGGGCACCATTTTTGAATTTTGTCCACCACATATATTAAGCATGACTCTAAATGTCTTGGTTGTAAAATCCTTAATTGCCATAAAGTTATTCGTGACCTGGAACCCTTTTCCAGGTACAAGTTGTCCATGAGAGGATAGGCTATATTTTCACAACTAAAAATGCTTGAAGAATTTTTCTAATGTATTAAATGTAGTCAGTGATCTACTAATGCATTTCAATTTTAATCTTTGTTCCATTCTAAATTATAAAATAATATTTTGTTTTCCATGAGTCAGTATTAAAAAAAGCTGGAAAGTATTATGGTAAAAATAAAATTAATCTCATTTTGCAATATATATATGTATCAAATTATTAGATTATATATCTTAAACTTACAGAATGCTATATGTCAATTATAATCTCAATAAATATGGAAATTAAATTAACATAAATCTTATAAGAATCTGAGAATGTACTCCAGAGAGCCCGTTCTATATTTTTTATTTGGCACCACTTTATTTATTTATTTATTCATTTTAACCAGGCATCACTTTAAAAAATATCCAAGATTTAAAATCATTGGCACATTTATGAAACTTAGAACTTACAAAACACCTCTGCTTCTCAATTTTGAAAAAAAAAGTATTTATTACTCTTGCAAATAGAGATGGTGATGATTCTATTTCTGGTTTATGTGATAGATTAAATTCAATAACATATTAAAAGTATGCCTGTCTTACAAGTTGTGGGGGCTATGCTACGAGAAGAAAACACAGGCCACTTTTATAAGACCCCAATATTGCAAATGTAATAATGTTAGCAGTAACAACTATTTATTGAGTTCTTACTATTGCCAGAGACTATGCTATAAATAAGTGGTACAGACTAACAGTGTTGTCAGAGGCCAAGGAATAAAGTGTGGGTTTGAGAATCAAACTGTTTGGGTTCACAGCTATGCTTAATCATTAATTATATGACATTAGACAAAGTTTCTTAGCCTCCTTGTGCTTCTACAAAGCAAGCATCATCTTGAATAACCTGCCTTGTTGAGTGGATTAAGTGAGATGATCTAGAAAAAAAAAACATTTTTCATGGTGCCTGGCACATAGTCATTGATCAATGAGTAACACATTGTTATGATTAGAGAAAAAGGAGACAGAAAGAAAAAGGAAATGGAAGGAAATTGATATAGGCAGAGTGATTAAAAATTTATAAAGGAGATGAGGCTTGATGTGGATTGAATTAAATTAAACTTCTTATAATTAGTGAAGAAGAGAAATGTATTTATTCTAAATTATTTCATATTTACCAATAAAGAGTTTTTATTTTATAAAAATAAGTAACTGATTATGTCTGTCTCTTTGGACAGCGAGTGGGACTAGAGGCAATCCATACATTTTGCTTGTTGGCGAATGTCAGATCTGTGTAATTTTATTTTCTTCAAAGATACGTAAATAAGTGTCTAGTCCATTCAGGCTGTTATAACAAAATACTACAGACTGGATGGCTTATAAACAAAAGAATTTATTTCTCAAATTCTGGGCGCCAGCATGGTTGGATTTTGGGGAAGACCCTCTTCTGGACTGCAGACTGCCGACTTCTTGTGTCCTCAGATGGTAGAAAAAAACTAGAGAGCTGTCTCGAGTTTCTATTATAAGGTTGCTAATCTGATTCATGAGAGCTCCATCCTCATGATCTAATCACCTCAAAAGGGCCCCGCCACCAAATACCACCTCGTGCATTAGAATTTTAACATGTGAATTTTGGGGATACCAACATTCAGATCACAGCAACAAGCAACAAACCAAAAAGGCAAACAAGATCAATAGGCTACCATGCTACATTGAATTAGCATGCTTGTTCCTGATACCTGAGGCTTAGCCAAGGAATTTGGTAAACCAAGTTTGAATATTCAGCTAGACTAAGGAGGAACCCCATCAACACTCTTTCATCATCTTTTTTGGCCCCAATACCTTAGTCATTCCCTTCCAACATAATCCAAGCTCAAATGAACAAAGACTAATGATTAATTTGCAAACCTCAGTCAGAGAATGAAGAAAGGATGTAGCCAAGTATAAAAAGCCTGGTTTTATTGCCACTCAGTGAGTCCATTCTGCAAACAACTTTCTGTTTATATATTTTTTATCTAAGAACAACTAATCTATGGCCTTGGCTGGGTGGCTCAGTGAATAAAGTATCAACCCAGTGTGTCAGAGGTAGCGGGTTCACCCCTGGTCAGGGCACATAAGAGAAGTAATCAGTGAGTGCATAACTATCAATAGATGGAACAACTAAGGAACAACAAGTTGATGTTTTTTTCTCTCTCTCTCCCTTCTCCCCATCTCTTCCTCTTTCTCCCTCTCTCAGATCAATGAAAACATTTTTTAAAAAAGAACTGAATAGCCTGACCAGTGGTGGCACAGGGGATAGAGTGTTGACCTGGGATACTGAGGTCCTAGGTTGGAAACCCCAAGGTTGCAGGCCTGAGCACGGGCTCATCTGGCTTGAGTGCAGGCTCACTGGCTTGAATGAGGGGCCACCGGCTTGAGTGTGGGATCACTGAAATGATCCCATAGCTGATGGCTTGAGGCCGAAGGTGCTTGAAGCTCAAGGTTATTGGCTTATTTCCAAGGTTGCTGACTTGAGCAAGAGGGTCACTGGTTCAGCTAAGGACCGCTGGTCAAGGCACTGTATGAGAAACAATAACAACTAAAATGACACAACTACGAGTTGATGCTTCTCATCTCTCTCCCTGTATGTCTGTCCCTCTCTCTCTCTCTCTCTAAAAAAAAAAAAAAAGTACTGAATAATCCAATGGCCCTAGATGGCCAATCCACAGAACACTTAACTAATAACCAATTAACTAATTAATGATCACATCTTTTCCTAATATATGACCTGTGATAAGATAAAGGAACTTGATTTTCCTCTGACTAACTATTTCTTCTCCATTTTCAGTACATGACTTTTAGTTATGCCTGACCTCAGATTGGGATTTTGACTTTGGTCTGAGTAATCAGAGCACTGAAATACCCTCGCTTATATTATTGGTTCATGGACTCACAATCCCAATGAGGCCAATAAAAATCTTTCCTGAGAATTTTAATAGAATCAGTTAACAATTTTGCTTCCTTTTGGGGTTGTTGAAAATCATAAAATATAAGTGTGAAACTACTCTTATATAAATTCTCCTATGGGAAAAGAGGCTGCTGGGAATGAAAATAACCCAAAGGAAATGAACTTAGAAGTGGATAGACTCGTACCATGGCCAGTGGTGCAGTGAATAAAGTGTTGTCTTGGAGTGCAGACATTGCTGGTTCATCCCAGGGTCGCAGGCTCAATCCAAAGGGCATCAACTCGACCCCAAGGTTGCTAGTTTGAGTCTCAATCAAGGCACATATGAGAAGCAATCAACAGGCTCACAACTAAGTGGAACAACAAAGTTGATACTTTTCTCTTTCTCTCTCTCCCCGCCTCCTCTCTATCAAAAATCAGTGTGTGTGTGTGGGGAGAGAAATGGATAGACTTAATCTTGAAGATGTGCAGTAAACACCACCCCTCTGGACTTCACCAGTAAACTATTTATATTTTGTTTAACCACGTTTGAATTTTTATTTCTGTCACTATCAACTAAACGAGTTTTAATATAGATTCAATATTGCCACACTAACCATCATATTGATTAATTAATTTTAGTCCTAATTATATAATTCCAGTAGAAAAAAAAATCTACTCTTTGGTTCACTAAACTGTGTTTCGCATTAGGCAGGCTCATAGAGCACAAAAATGCTGGTTATTGGGACGTGCCCCCAGGCTAGGCAAGGAGAGACTTTATCTCAAAGAAAGAGATAAAGCCAAAGTCATTTGGTTCAAACTCTAGGAACATTCTGGAAAAGAGTAATTATAAAAAAGAAGTGCTCTAATTATTACAGAACCACATCAATTAAAATGTGTAAGTTTTACAATCAGAGAATACGAACATTTATTTAGAAAATCTTGCTCTTGTGTTAAATTCAGTGGCTGCTAGAAGTTTTTATTCCTGAAATAACTTTCGTTAACATTTAATAACGGAAATCCATGCAGCAAAAAAATGTTTCCTCTAAATCATCTGAAATAAGAGAAATCGTGCTCACACAGTACATGGAAAGCCAGCGCCAGCTTAGTCATTCTTCCTTTCCACGCTTCATCGTCTGACACTCCAGCCAAATTCCTCCAACCATTCCCATGCTCTGTTCTCTGTTTCCAACTACCTCTTGCCCCAAGGCACACTCATGCCACAAAATCGTCTAATATATTGCTATTATAGATCTTAGAGATTATAAAGCCTTAGAGATTATTTAAAGAAGCTTTATTCTGGGATGATATGTTTTCAAGAAGTCAATAATAGTGAGATATAAAAAAAAGGGAAAAACCAAATTTTATCAGTCTTTCCCAAACAACCTGATATTACAGGTACATATCAGTCTTAGTTCAGACTGTGGATAGTTGGGTCCTCTGTATCTAGACTTTATTCTTTTTTTTTTTTTTTTTTTAAATAATTTTATTTTTTTAATGGGGTGACATCAATAAATCAGGATACATATATTCAAAGATAACAAGTCCAGGGTATCTTGTCGTTCAATTATGATGCATACCCATCACCCAAAGTCAGATTGTCCTCTGTCACCTTCTATCTTGTTTTCTTTGTGCCCCTCCCCCTCCCTCTTTCCCTCTCCCATTTCCCCCTCCCCTCCATAACCACCACACTCTTATCAATGTCTCTTAGTTTCACTTTTATGTCCCACCTACGTATGGAATAATGCAGTTCCTGGTTTTTTCTGATTTACTTATTTCGCTTCGTATCATGTTATCAAGATCCCACCATTTTGCTGTAAATGTTCCGATGTCATCATTTCTTATGGCTGAGTAGTATTCCATAGTGTATATGTGCCACATCTTCTTTATCCAGTCATCTATTGATGGGCTTTTTGGTTGTTTCCATGTCCTGGCCACTAGACTTTATTCTTAAGTAGATCTTTTCTTTTCTTTTCATTTTTTTTCTTTTTTCTTTTTTTTTTTTTTTTTTTTTTAGAAGTGAGTGGTCAACCTAGCTCAGTAATTACAGGGTGGAAAAGACCTCGGAAGTTCTAGTCCAACCTCATGATTGTACAGAAGAGAGATCTCAGGCTCAGAAAATGGAAACCAACAGTGAAACGAAGAGGGAAGAACAGACCTGGAAGGAAAAACAACTTGAGCAAAGATATGTTCAGGGACAACAGCTTGACAGTGATTTGGGTGTGGCTTTGGATGCTTGAGAAGTTGACTGTAAAATTCAGAAAGTAAATTATTGGGTCCATATTATAAGAATTTTTGAATGTCAATAAAAAGAATTTTTAAAAAAATCTTATAAAACATACAAAACTAGAGAAAAAGCGATAATGAATGCCATGTAGTTATTACCAATCTTCCAAAATGATCAACTCATGGCCAATCTTATTCTATTTACACCTCCACTCCTTCTCTCCTTCCATGCCTTCAGATTATTTTAAAGCAAATCTCGGTCATAATATTAATTTATCTCTAAATACTTCAGTATATAGCTCCAAAAAATGATTTTTAACTTTTTTATAAATAAGAGGAAGCCTTTGAATATTTTTTACTAAGAACCACATTGTGTGGGATGGACCAGGACAGTACAGAACAACATAAGCGCTTAATACTCCTCATTGTCATTGTCACATATGCTACATAAAAATTATTTCTTAGTTTCCAAATTTGAAAAGTGTTGTTTGGTTTCCTATGCTGGTATTTAGGGTAGAAATAATTTATACATTCTTGGCCAAGAGAGCAATTTCCCTTTCGGATGTTTTATCATCTTGATATTTCAGTTTCATGCTTCGTAATTCTTTTATTCATTGAGGTGTAGGGCAATAATGTAAGTGTGAATTTTTCTATTTCCACTTATATATTAAATATTCATCTTTTATTTTATTATATTGCTTATAAGGACATTTTGAGTACTAGCTTGATGTTTATGGGAAAAAACAGCTTTCTTAGCTCTAAAAAATTGCCTTTTGAGTTCCTCTTCTCTGTAAGTAGCAAAATACGTCACATAAATTATTCAGGTAATATGAAAATAAAATAAATATCTTTCAAGTCACCATCTAAGAGATCATTATTCTGTGTACTGAGTCCTCTTTCATATATACACTGAAAAACCAGGAAAGATTGAAATATTTTCTAAATAAAAAAAAGCTTTCAACATCATGCTCCATACAAGGCATTGGGAACAGAAACCAAAATGAACCCTGTCTGGCCTTAGGGTTCATGTTGAATATTTAGAGTGGGAAATACTCATTTCAGGGTACATTTTTCTTTATTCCCGTCATCCTGAAGCAACAACAACACTGGAGAGGAGATAAGAGAGTCCGTCTGGCCAGTTGGCTATGCCGGCCTTCACACTGCTGAAAGATTTATAGGGTATGGCAGAGGTTTCTAAATCCCCAATCCATACAATACATCTTTTGCTTTTAATTTATGCTCTGAAGATTTATACAAAATGGAAAGACCAAATAACTCACTTTCCAGTTAAAGTGCTCATATTTCCACGTGGCATACTGTTATGAATAAAATGTCTGCATTACATAATAGTAAATTTTTCATGCTGATGTTCGTGTCTGCTGTAAATTTATAATCAGAAATGTCACGTGTTGTATTACAAGAAATCAAAATTACATGGGGTTGTTATATTTGCTTCCTTATAGTGCTTATTGGAAGCTTTTCTCTTCTGCTATTTATCTCTGTAAATTGTGAGGGAGTTTTCACAGTAAAACCCAAGTATAGAGGTAAAAATTTTAAAAAAAGAGAGCTGACAAAACTTTAAAAAAAAATTTGTCTAAACATCACAATAGTATGTACTATATTTTTTAACTCTACCTTATCTTTTGGGTGTATTTTTCTCTTTCTGTCTTCAGGGGAATTTCACCCATCACATTTTTTATTTATCTATCTATCTATCTATCTATCTATTTAAAATGTCAGCTTTATTAAGGTATAATTGACAAAGTTGTAAGATATTTAAAAAATACACCATAGTGATTTGATTATGTATACATTGTAAAAGGATTCCCCTTATCTAGTTAATTAACACATTTTTGGATGTATTTTTCAAAGCAAAAATAATTGATAGATGACAGATAATCAAGAATTTTCATGGTCAAATTTCTCCTAGTCCTTGAAAGTTTCCACAGACCATCAGGAAGTGATATGAACAAGTGGTGACAGTCATAATTGGTCAGGCCAATATATCATGTCACCAAATGTTTGGCTTTTACTATGGCAGTCACGCATGTTCACACACACACACACACACACACACCTAGTTGTCTAGAGAAATCAGCCCTAAAGCATCAGAGTTGTACCCAAACCTTTCCTGAACTTCTAATTAACCCAGAAGTAAGGTAGGAAACCTGAGTTCTTGCTATTGAGCTCCCACTGGTGGGTTGTGCTGCCTTAGGAATGCCATGTTGTTGTGTTTTGTTTTGTTTTTTCAGTGATCCACTTTCCTTTTTTTGGAATACTATTCAGCCATAAGAAATGATGATATCAGATCATTTACAACAACATGGATGGACCTTGATAACATTATACGGAGTAAAATAAGTAAATCAGAAAATACTAAGAACTGCATGATTCCATACTTAGGTGGGACATAAAAACGAGACTAAGAGACATGGACAAGAGTGTGGTGGTTACTGGGGGAGGGGAGGGGCACGAAGAAAACCAGATAGAAGGTGATGGAGGACAATTTGACTTTGGGTGACAGGTATGCAACATATTTAAATGACAAAATAACCTGGAGATTTTTTTTTGAACATATGTACCCTGATTTATTAATGTCACCCCATTAAAATTAATAACAAAAAAAAAAAGAAAATAAGAAAGTGGTTCACTTTCTTATTTTCAAATATGAAAGAATTTTAGTTGTGGAAACAATTTTAAAAGAGCCCGCACATATCAGATAGCAATTGTTATTATTTTTATTTACCCAAATCTGGAAAATCAAGACTGATAACAACCGTTTATCTACAAAAATGTATTGAATATCCATTCAATCAATCATTCATTCCTGTTGCTGGGGATTTAGTAGTGACCCAGACTGAGCTCCTGCTCCACTGGATACAGAGCGGGAGAGTCACACATTGATGAGTGTAATTTTAAGTGCCACAGATATTTTGAAAGGTGGGGTAGAAGGCTCCGTGGGACTGAACGAAAGGGCATGCTAACCAAATGCAGGTAGTCAGGGAAGTCCTCCCAGGAGAATTGATACAAGAGTTGAGTCTCAAAGGATGATCTGAGTGAAGAGTTGGGGTACAGCATTCCAGGCAGTAGAAACAACATGGATAAAAGCCCTGAACCGAAGGAAAGGGAGATGCATTTGTGGAAATGAAAGGAGATCAGCAGGACTAGAGTAAACGGTGTTTCCTGGCATTTTTCACATCACTGAACACAAGAGTCAATGGACCAGCCTCTGCCTCTGGCATTTCCCAAAGGGCCCCAAATCTTGGCTTATCTGCAGTCAATTCACAAAAAGGCTTTGAGCTTTGGCAAACCAGTTGAGAAGCTCCACTTTGGCCTTTAAGAGAGGCCTTGGCATGAAAGGATGTTGACAAAGTAGACAGGGGCCAGACTGGGGAGGTTGAGTAGGTGAGTAGGAAGTGAAAAATAAGTGCAGGCAACACCTTCAAGATTGTCTAAGATCACAGAGGTCTTGTTGAGGATACCTGACTATACTAAGGAAAACGGAGAGCCATGGAAGGGCTTTAAGGCAAGACAGGAGTTTGTATAGAAAGGGGATGTCACCTGACATGCCTTTAAGAAATCCACTTGTCTCTCCTTCTCTTTTTTTCTTTTTTAAATAAATAATTAAATAAATAAACAAACAAACAAATAAATAAATAATCCATTTGTAGGTGTTGTAGGTCTGAACTCAGAAAAAATTCTGACTCAAACCCAGTTCTTCAGTTTTATGCTGATTCTAAGAAACCCTGATAGTTTTCTTATATCTTCCTTTCATAGCATTAATTTCTGTTGTTTGCAATGAAAAAACTCTAAGTAATGTGCTAGTGGAAAAAGAATAATGAAGATCGCACTCTCACACTGATTTAGATGAGATAGACATTCAGTTTAATTTATTAAATAAAGAAACAGAATAAAATGAGCAGTTTACCAATATGCATCCCTATTGGGAGTATGATCAGTAGAAAGATTATACATACATTGACTTCAAGAAGAAAAGAAATGAAAAACATTTTTTTAAAAAAATGGAACAAATTCATTGTAATTAAAAATTACAGGTTGTGTAGAAAACATTTGTAAAGCCAGTAGCCACAGCCACCACCACAGCCGCCTCGCCTGTGCAGGTTCGCATTTGATTCGGACAGATGGTAATGAAACAACAGAGTCAAGAACTGGTGGGCCATTAGCTTTAATCCTAGTTTGCACCCGGCAGGTAAGAAATATACACAGTGGGAAACACTTTCCTTTCCATTCAGGGCTCCCAAAGCCACTTACTTATCTGAGTTTCCTAGAATCAATGTTTTCTACCTCATCAGCCTTATTCACCTCTGTTCCCCATCTCCTTCTCTCTGCACAAACTGGCTTCACCTTTAGCACTCCGCCATCTTGGCTGCTTCTCCTCTCCTCCACGTGCCCTTACTCTGCTCTCCTTTCTCTGCTCTCTCCTCTAATGCTAATCACAGGAACCAAGAGAGAGAAAGCTCCTGGTCTGTCCCATTTTATAGTGTAGAAATCAAAACCTTTAATCCAATATACAGACAAGGAAGTCTCTGATACAAAGTCACTTAGGGTTGGAAAGGCTTAGGCTATAACGACCCTGCCTGTTTACAGCCTGTCCCCCACACCCAATGCAAACTATAAGTGAGCAAACCTATATATCATATTTACAAACTTATTTGACCAACAACATTTCAGTGTTAATACCAGGCACAAACTTTAAGAAATATCTATCATGACACATCAAGTCGTATGTATTAGACATAAAGTTGAAAAACTGAAAAGCTGTCAGACTTTTTGTCTCATTTGTACAGTCACTAAAAGTTTTTTCTGAATATTCTAGGAAACTAATTTTGGGGGGAAACTAATAAAAAAACATTTTCTTTCCATTTATTTAAGAGAAAGAGAAAAGGAGAAATCAAGAGAGAGAGAGAGAAAGAAAGAAGATGGGAGGAGCAGGAAGCATCAACTCCAATACGTGCTTTGACCAGGCAGGCCCAGGGTTCCGAACTGGCGACCTCAGCATTTCCAGATCAATGCTTTATCCATTGTGCCACCACAGGTCAGGCTAGTTGTTCCATTTACTTGTGCACTCATTGATTGCTTCTGGTAGTTGCCCTGGCCTGGGATTGAACCCACAACCTTGATGTGCCACTTTATCCACCAAACCACTCAGTCAGGATCTGATAACCTAATTTTTAAAGTTAATATTTAAAGTTTTACATCAGATAACATTTGATAGTTAAAGATAGAGCACAAATGAGCTATGTAAATGACGTCATTTTATTTGGCTTCCTTTTTTTTCCTCTGAGTTTTTTCTAGTTCCTTTGATAAGAACTAAAAGATGAATTTCTCCTTAATTTATATTACTCCAGTAGATTACTTTTTCATTTTGTCTACTTCAAGATTGAGATGGTAGCATCCCTATAAAATATCTCTTACTACATATATTCATGAAAAGGTTTTACTAAAATTAATGAAGTGAAACCATCCAATTTTGACAGTGACTTTTAGAGGTAGTTTCAACAATGTGCAAATAGCCCAAAGAATCTACTGAACTTAAACAAAAGAAAGAAAACCTGCAAAAGCACATAAAAATCATGCACTCTAAGAGTTATTTACACATGATTTCTTTTCCTAAATCCAGGCATAAGTATAAACTATTTTTTACCCCCAAACTTTGGGAAATTCTTCCTGTTCTATGCATGATTATGTGTGGATTCAGTCTAGACATACAAACCATTAAGTAACCAATTTCACAGATAAATGAGTTGTCTGTGTTTAGATTTCCTGTTGGTCTCTTAAAACCTATTGTCTTTTTCCCCTGTGATCGCCAATTATACACCACAGTGGGTATCTCATTTCAGAGACGTGACCCGTGGCTCTGATCCTAGTTGAGAACATTTCCAGTAGAATTCTTACCCTCTGCTGTTCCACATGATTTTCTTCTGCCTAGAACAATTGTCTCAGCTTTACAATTGAGTCTTGATAAGGGAGTTTTTAGGAAATTCTCCTAGGACGACAGACCTATTTGTTCTCCTAAAATGTTAATGAGATGAATATAAAATCCGTTTTGAACTGTTACTGCTGTTAATTTCTAATTAATGGACCTTTTCTTTTGACACCTTCTGTAAGGAACCATATTTAATTTTTCTATTACATTTCTTTAAGTTCCCGTTAACATCCTTGAATAAAAAGTGTCACTCTTTCTAAAATTTCACATATGAACTACTAAAGTCACTGCCACAGAAGATTTTTAAATCAAATATATATTCAAGTGTGAAGAAAATTAACTTGATGTAAAAGCTCAAAAACAAACAAAATAGCTTGCGCGCGCACACACACACACACACTATGTGTATTTACCCACCAAGCCATCCTTTTTGTTTTTTATTTGAGAAGGTAACATTCTAGCTCTTAGCCACACCCATCCACCTGCCTCCTGAAGGTATCTGACAAGAACGTCTCTAAGAGAGTAGGGCTGGGAGTAGCTACCTTCTTTGTCTTCAGGCCAGGGTCTTAAACTTAATGCTAATAGTTTGCAACTTTGAAATTTACATTTTACCCAATATAGAAACAAATTAAAAAGCAGATGTTTTCATGACTAAGACTCAAGAAAAATAGCTCATTCCTGAACAATATTGATCAGGTCTCTTTCAATGCAGGGGTCCAAAATCTAACTCTAATTGGCTTGAGCAAAAGAGGGAATGTGTTGGCTTCTCTAACTGAAAAGCTCACAGGCATGAGACAAAGCTAGACACAGATGCTTAATGTCTGTCATCAGGACTCAACCTCTTTCCAATACTCCTGGCTCTGCCTTCTTTTCATTGGCTCATTATCAGGAAGCATATTCCCCCCCGCCCAAATACAGCGATAAGATGTAGACCAGCAGCTCCATGTTTCTAGTCGACTCAGTTTTGTTTGTTTGTTTCTTTTGTTTTTTTTAATCTTATTTTTTTTATCTTATTTACTTCTTATTGTACTAATTTAGTAACTCCAACAGAAAGAACACCTCTTTCCCTACTGATGGGATCTTTGAAGGGTCCAGTAAATATCCTTCTTTCATGCTTAGGTTCTGAACTAAGTGAGAAATTAGACAAATAATAAGGGGCCCAAATATCACCTTTATTACTGATAAAGGTTATCACGTGACATTAGATGTCCACTGGCCTTCAAGTCACATGGATTTCCTAACATGCACCACAGAACTGAGCAGATTTTTCTACCTAGTCCAGCGTCCAGGAAGGATTGCACTCGGCTGGGTCTATCCAAGGGGCTTCTGTGAGCGGGCTGCCCAGTGACTGTACACAATTTATTCTTTTTTTTCAGCAAGAGAGAGACAGAGAAAGAGAAAGAGAGAGGGACAGACAGAGAAGAAGGGAAAGAGATGAGAAGAATCAATTTTTTGGTCTTGCACCTTAGTTGTTCATTAATTGCTTTCTCTCATGTGCCTTGAGCAGGGGCTCCAGCTGAGCCAGGGACCCTTTACTCAAGCCAGTGACCATGGGGTCATATCTATGATCCCAAACTTAAGCTGGTGACCTTGGGGTTTTGAACCTGGGAGCCCCATGTCCCAGTCTGATGCTCTATATATTGCACTACTGCCTGGTCAGGACACAGTTTAGTCTTTTCAGAGTTACCAAAGAGATAAGCCATTCTGCCTCTGTGAAGTAGGGAGAGGAAGAAGAAAGGCCAGAACTGTTACAGATAGTGGACTAACTTCCATGTATAAAGAAATGTCACAGATGTGGGGACAGTTTCTACTAGTATTCCCTGGGGCCTGGTTTTCTTAATGCACTGAATTAACCATTAAACCTATGGGCAGCCAGGAGAGCGGCCGCCTCCCCGTAGGAATGGTCTGGCAGCACCTTGGGGCCACTCCCAATATCAACCACCCTTCTAACGAGGTTTCCCAGAACCTCCAGCGTGCAGGGTAGATCTGGAACCCAGACACCTCTAAGTGGGTCAGAGTAACACATTAATTCAACTAACTTCAAAGCCAGCTTTGTGTCTAAGTCGGAATGCTCACATCCCAATCTATTTCCCAACCCACATGATGTCCAGGATCATCTTTTTCAGTCTTTCAGAGATCAAATAATATCATATACAGTCACTGTAATAATGAAACGTAGAGACATCCCACTGGTACAATTCCAGAAATGGAAGGATTTCGCAAATGTAAGTGTAATAGTCTTTCAAGGATCATAGTGCTAGGAAGAAATTATAAAGTTTCCTCTTAAAGGAAAATAGATAGATGTTAAAATCTAGAGAAGTTAAGTTTTATAAATAAATGTCATTATCCTTGTGAGCTACAAGACCAACGTTCAAAATTCTTACATTAGAATTAGTGCTCGAAAGCTACTCTCCAATTTACTACTCAGCTTATTAGCCTTGGTGTGTGGGGCTCTGGCTATCTTGGGAGAGGTGAGGTTCTTTGAGCATGTGCAGCTTGGGCTACTTTTTTCAGATAAAGGTGTGGTTCTTTTAAGACCTCAGAAGTTGCATTAGTTTAATGTTTGATCTCTCACTTTCCAAAGAACCTAAAGTAAAGCGTAAATAAGACTCAAAAGATATCCATAGCATTGGCCTCACTCACATTCATCATTTCTAGGAAACAAGATAATAGCCAAACTCCTAAAGCAGTCATTCCCTGCAAATTACATACCCAAAACTGAGTACTTTATGTTACCAAAATGCATTACTGAAACATGGAAGTGTTTGAAGAAAGAGCACTAAACGAAAATCTTGGCTTTAGCCTTGCCAAATGCAAGTCAGTCAATGCTGGTTACCCAGAATCCAGGGTGCATAAGAATATTATAATAGGGAGATTATTCTGGTGTCATGGAGTACTAGATTTATTGAGGTGATCTGCTACGTATATTATATATAAGTGTATAATTACTATGTTGTATATTTGAAACTAATATAATATACATCAACTGTAACTGAAAAATATCTTTGCAATTATTAAAAACAAAAAACAAACAAAAAAAGAATCTTAGGCCCTGAGCCAGATAGCTCAGTCGGTTAGAGTGCCATCTCAATATACCAAGGTTGTGGGTTCAATTCCCCAGTCAGGGCACATATAAGAATCAACCAATGAATGTATACATAAGTGGAATAACAAGTCTACTCTCTCTCTCTTTCTCTCTCTCTCTCTCTCTCTCCCTTCTTTTCTCTCTAAAATCAATAAATTTTTAAAAAAGAATCTTATACTGAGGAGATTATCTTAGATTGTCAGGAAGGGGGCCAATGTAATGACATGGGTTTTTAAAGAGGGAGGCAGGAGGGTGAAAATCAGAGGAGCGTCAATGACAGGAGCGGAGGCGGGAGTGATGTGGTATCTGTCGAGAGAAGACCACGAGCCGAGGAATGTGGGTGACCCCCAGATGTTGGAAAAGGCACGAGAACAGAGCCTTTAGAAGGAGCAGGTTGCTGCCAATGCCTTGATTTTAGCCTGGTGAAGCCCAGTTTAGACTTCTGACCGTTAGAATTATAAATAAGTTTGTGTTATTTTAAGCCACGTGATCATTTATAACAGCAGTAGAAGATGAATAGGACCCCTTACCTCTGAACTCCATCCCCCTCACCTGCTTAGCGTTCTCTGTGGTTCCTGTCACCCCACGCATACTACATATTGCACTCATTTACTGTGTTTCCTTTGTCTCCACCCACAGGCATGTTCCTCCATGAGGACAGAGACATAGTTGTTTGTTATTGACATCTGGAACAGTACTTGTCATATACTAGACACCTAATAATTATTTGCCAAATGAAGGACTGGTTTTAAAAATTCTATCACATCCTATCAGTCTTAGTTGTTTTTTCCTAAACAGTTTTAAAAAAACACTTTTTACTAAGAATAACATTTTCTTCCTTATAATAAAGAATTTCTTCATTTCCAGATCTTTCAAATGTAAAAATAATACGCAGTACTCTATTATTGATTTTCTTATAGTTTGGATGAAGATTAGCAGTTTCATTTACAAAGTACCCCTACATTTTAAATGTTTTAAAATGGAAAAATGTTTTTCACATTTTAGATTTTTTTAAAAAAGGTTCATGTGCCAAAAGCATTAGTAAATTTAGAAATTATGTTCTTACCTAATAAAGAAAACAATGTTTAAATTCCTGGCCAAATACCAATTTCCTGAACTCATGCAGCTTCAAATCTAAAAACTTCAAGTCTTCTAGTGAGAATTACAAAATATGTTTCTCATAGATTTAGGGAAAGTAAATCATCTTAGAATAGTTCCTTTCCTCCCTCCTCCCCTTCCCCATTGTTAAAGTCTTTTCTACATTTCACATAGTGGGAAATGACAAAATGTGCCAAGTCCTGGTTTTTATGTAATTTGCCATGATGTATTTTATCATTATGATCCCAGGTCCCATGTCGAGTTTATGGTATTTCACTTCCTGCCTATAAAATTGAAGAATATTACTTTCTCTCTCACCTTTGGTAAGTACATATGTTGCACTGTGTGTGGTCATTCTGCTCCAAGATTCCTTAACATTGTCATCAAGTCTGAATGTTACCCAGTGATAAAGAAGCAGTCTGCCTAGTTATTCCTTCCATTAATTTAAGAATATTTATTAAGTACCTGTTTTATGAGAGGTGCTACAGGTACAAAGACCACAGTCTCTGACCACCTTGAGCTTTCAGTCTTGTGAATATCTTCCACCCCGTTTTCAAGGAACCAAGTATCAGAGGTTGTCAGTACAAAATGAATTTCCACCAGGTGAGAAGGAAAATGTAGAAGAAAACATGTCTTTGGTAAAAAAAAATCTTTTATTTTTCAGAAGATAAATTTTTAGTGTGTAAAGCATATTATTTAAGCCTTTTTTTTACAGAAAGAAATACAATGCTTCTGCTTCAAGATGGCAATTTTTGCACGGGTTTGGATCCTTCTTTTTACCAAATTCTCATAAAAATGCAGAAGAATTTCTGAAATCATTGTTGAGGCCAGAGAAGTGTACCATTCATATGTTCAAATGGAAGGAAATCTGTGAGTGATATGCAAATAGGTTGGCATGAGTGATGGGCCAAACAACCAATGTCTGGTTTATTGCATAAGAAATAACCAGAAGCACAAATAGGTGGAAAAACTCCACTAGTACCTCGCAGCTCAGCAGGACAGGAGTTTGAGAGAAAAGGGAACTTTTAGAGGTGTTTGAAGTAACAATATCTATGACAATGGTCATACCCCATAGAGAGCTAGACTCCTGCCATTGCTCTTAATTTATCTGAGCTCACACTTGATGCAGATGGCCATTCCTGGGCAAAAAGCCATGGCTCCTTCATCTGGCTCCTAACGAGGGCAGTTGTGCCAGTGAGAAAAGAGAAATGATGCTTCAGCCAGCTGGTGGCCACAACAAAGGCAGAGGGAATTCTCTCAAAGTGAGGGGAGCTCTTGGGTGTAAGAGCTCTTGGCTTGAGTTCCCTCCATAAGCTAATGGGCCACCAATCTAAGAAAGCATGTAAAATTATCTTTCTTCTTTTATTCTTTTAATCAATGATTTGAACAGGTGTACTTGCAATTTCTGATGAAAGCATATTAACCCACAAGAATAAATGATACTTCTATTGCTTTTGTAAAAATGGTCAAACAGAGATAAGTCATAGGATAGGTATGTGAGAAAAGACTGTTATCAAAAGGAGGGATTGCCTGACCTGTGGTGGCACAGTGGATAAAGTGTCGACCTGGAAATGCTGAGGTCGCCGGTTCAAAACCCTGGGCTTGCCTGGTCAAGGCACATATGGGAGTTGATGCTTCCAGTTCCTCCCCCCTTTTCTCTCTCTGTCTCTGTCTCTCCCTCCTCTCTGAAAATGAATAAATAAAAATTAAAAAAATTAAAAATAAAACTTATATAAAAAAAAGAAAAGCTATAAAAAAAGGAGGGATTACTCTGAGAAAAGGTGTTCTTGTGTGGCAGTGATTAGAAGAGATTAAGGTCAGCTCAAACTCTTCCCCCTCTTCTTCCCCCATCTCCTATTCTTCCCCCAAAGGCATGTATCTAACTCAAAGGGTCCCCATAAGACTTGTAACTAGGGGAGCAATGGACAGTGAAAACTTGTCCTGGGATCACCCCCCAAAACTGTCTCC
Source organism: Saccopteryx bilineata (assembly GCF_036850765.1). NCBI lineage: Eukaryota > Metazoa > Chordata > Mammalia > Chiroptera > Emballonuridae > Saccopteryx > Saccopteryx bilineata. Next base: position 21,090,398 of record NC_089494.1, on the reverse strand, counting down.
AAGGCCCCCTCTCCTCTGACTGCCCAGTGAGCCAGAGCAGCCCTGCCTGGGCTCTCCTGTTGCTGCTTCTATCCTAACTCCTTCCTTATTTCACTGTAGCAGTCTCAGCATGAGAGAGAGAGAGAGAGAGAGAGAGAGAGAGAGAGAGAGAGAAATTAAGGTCAAAGGTCTAACACTTCATCCTCCACAATCAATTAAACAAATTACAGTCCCCATCAACATTAAACATTATAGCCATTAAAAACAATATTATTAGAAACTTTTGTCGTCATGGAAAGATTTTTACAATATACTCTTAAGTTTCCAAAAGAGAGGAGAAACCAGGTACTAAGAGTAAAATAAATGCATTGTGTTTATGGGTGTGAATGGGGAGACAGAAATGAGCATTAGCCATGAAAAGATAACCATTGGAAAATTATACACCAAAAACAATTAAGAGGCAAAAAGTTAATAGGCACTCTAGAATGTGATGTTAGATTTTATTATCTTCTTCTTGATGAGCTGTATTTTTAAATTTTTGACAACATGAACATAAATGTACATGCTTTTCTTGTGTAATTATTTCTCAGAGAGCTTACTTCTAAAAAACATGTTGGTTTGAGACAATTATATGGCTGAGCTCTGAACACTTAACAAAGAGATGGGTAATTTCTATTTATTTAAATATTCTATAACACAGGGAAGATGAAAAGTGTACCAATTCATTTTATGAAACTATTACATCCCTGTATATCAAATTTTAAAAAAGAGCTAAAAAAATTTACCGTGAGCCAATTTCACTTGTGAATACAATAAAAAATTTTAAAAGTGATAGCAACTTTTTTTTTAATATTATGCTAAAAAAGTGCTGTAGCCAAGTAGGGTTTATTCTAAAAAATACAAACATAGTTCAATACCAGCAACTTGGTTAATAATTTTTTTAATCAGTAGATCAAAAAAGAGAAACAAATTGACATTGAAGTGTCAATAGAGTTTGAAAACGCATCTGATGACACAATGTCCAATTTATTAAAGATAAATAAAAACAAAAGAAAAAAGAAAAAAACTCTTGAGACTAGAAGAAAAGTTCCTAAACAAGATAGAGAATATTTATAATTGGCAAATGTCCAACATTAAAACAATGAAACAGTAAAGGCATTTTTGTTAAGACAAAATTATCATTATTTGTAGAGATGAGTGTAAAGCCAGTAGCCAGGGCCACTATCACAGCCGCCTGGCCCATGCAGGTTCGCATTGGATTCAGACAGTCGGTAAAGAAACAATGGAGCCAAAAACTTATGGGCCATCTTCTTTAATCCTAGCTTGCACCCAGCGGGCAAGTAATACACACACTGGGCCCCAAAACCCTCTCACATTCAGTGCTCACAAAGCTACTGACTTATCCGAGTTTCCTAGAATCAAAGGTTTCTAGCTCACCGGACTTATTCACCTCTGTTCCCCATTTCCTTCCTTCTCCCTGCACAAACTCTGCACAAACTGGCTTCTCACTCAACACTCCGCCATCTTGGCTGCGTCTCCTGGCCTACTCCGCATGGCCTCTTTCTGCTCTGCTCTCTGCTGTCTCCTCTAATATTAATCTCAGGAACCAAGAGAGCAAGCTCCCGTTCTGCCCCCATTTTATAGTGTAGAAATCAAAACCTTTAATCCAATATACAAAATAGGGAAGTTTCTAATACAAAGTCACTTATCAGAGACATGATGGGATTGTACCACCCCACATCAAAAAGGGTGGGAAAGAACCCCAAAACTAAGCCCCAGGCTACAAGGATTCTGCCTGCCCAGAGCCCGCCCCCAACACACATTAATATCACCTGGGTGATGGCCTCCACATGGGCAGCGCCATCTTTAACAAAGTGAGCATAATATATTTTATCTGCCCAACAATGAGCTATAAACCTTAAAGGTAGAATATGTCCAGGGGTAGTTAATCTTTTTATTCCTACCATCCACTTTTGTATCTCTGTTAGTAGTAAAATTTTCTAACCCCCCTCCGCTTCCACAGTAATGGTGATTTATAAAGTAGAGAAGTAACTTTACTTTATAAAATTTATAAAGCAGAGTTACAGCAAGTTAAAGCATATAATAATAATTACTTACCAAGTACTTTATGTCGGATATTCGCTAAGTTTGGCAGAATAAATCTTTATAAAACAACTTACTCTAGTTAAATCTATCTTTTTATTTATACTTTGGTTGCTCCACTACCGTAGCCCACCATGAAAGCTGGAACGCCCACTAGTGGGCGGTAGGGACCAGGTTGACTATAGACTATAACTAAAAGATTTAAAACAGTAGGTTGGACTTGAATTAATAGGGTTGCTCAACCCCATTTAGACATTTTAAAACACTTAAATCTTTATTGTAGTTTGAGTTGTTATTCCTCTTAAACAAGTAACTTTCTTCCTACCCTGTTTATTTTGTTGAGTGGCACTGAAGTAATTGGCCTTCCCAAGTCTGCAGGGACAGGAACTGGAGGCAAAGGTAGTCATGCATGTGCTTCAAGAAATGCATGAAATTGAGCAAAAACCCTAGAGGTGGGGCTTGTGACACACGGAGCAACAGAAGAGAGCTTTAATCTCAATCTTGTCCTTTTATGGGGATGGCCTGTTGTTTCTGTCTTGTTTCTTTTCTTCTGACAGCAGGTAATTCCGATACCATCTCTGTTCTACAGTTCACTGCTGAGGATAGCAATCCAGAGTTAGCGTCAGACTCCACAGGTTCAAGGAAGGGCTCCATCCCAGTCACAGGTATTGCGTCCCCAAATGACCCACGCCTCTGTCTGACTTGGCTACAAAATTGGAGGTTCCTCACCCCCTTTCAGATTCAATAATTTGCTAGAATAGCTCACAAAACTCAGGGAAACATTTTATACTTACCAGTTTATTACAAAGGATAAAAATGAACAGTCAGGTAAAGAGGTTAGGTGTGGAAGGATCCTGAATGCAGGAACCAGTGGAAGGGGGTGAACTGTCACAGGACAGGGGACCTGGCCCTTTGGGTCTGCCTAGGGCCAGCAATAATATGTGGGTTCTTGATTTTGTGCTGGAAAAATTTCACAGCACAGGAGTAATTTCATTAAAGCTGGGGACAGTGAAACAGGGAAGGGCCTGGGATAGAAGCAGCAACAGGAGAGCCCAGGCAGGTCTGCTCCGGCTCCCTGGGCAGTCAGGGGAGAGGGGCCTTGGAGACAGGTTCAGGGGGTGAGCCCGCGACAAGCTGCCGCTGCCACAGCTCCCCTGGTTGCAAGCCTCATGGGGACCCTTGGAGTCTAGGACAGGGGTCCCCAAACTTTTTACACAGGGGCCAGTTCACTGTCCCTCAGACCGTTGGAGGGTTGGACTATAAAAAAAACTATGAACAAATCCTTATGCACACTGCACATATCTTATTTTAAAGTAAAAAAACAAAATGGGAACAAATACAATATTTAAAATAAAGAACGAGTAAATTTAAATCAACAAACTGACCAGTATTTAAATGGGAACTATGCTCCTCTCACTGACCACCAATGAAAGAAGTGCTCCTTCTGGAAGTGCGGGGGGGGGCCGGATAAATGGCCTCAGTGGGCCGCATGTGGCCCGCGGGGCTGTAGTTTGGGGACCCCTGGTCTAGGAGATACATGCCCGTGGGGGAAGAAGAGGAGAAGGGAAAGGAGAGGGCGTGCTCACAGGAGGGAGAGCGTGTTGGGTCCTCCCCTAAGGTCTTTTAAAGGTGGGTGCCAGGGCAGTGGGTCATTAGCCAATGCAGCTGGTCCTGAGGTCAGCAGTGGCATAGGCAGCCCTTGTCTGGTTTTGCTGCTTTTCTGGGCCTGGAGCTCAAATACAACTAAGGCCTAGATGTTATCCCCAGGAGTGGATGCTTTAGTGCTAGACTCTGGCCTCTTTCCTGTCTAAAGGTGTCTAACTCCACAGGACTAGCAACATGCCCCAGGAGAAAGGTCAAGGGAGGAGCTAGACTTCAGGAAAGGTCAGAAGGTCTAAATTGCATGACCAGCAATATGCTAGTGGAGGAAAGGTTACCCTGGGGGCAGGGTTCTTGTTTTCCCACTTTTGCCTGTTGCTAGGCAGCTGGGCCTTTCCACCCTGGTGACTTTCTGTGCCTGGCCTATAGTCCTTGCTCTGCTCCTGGTTGTCTAACTGCCTATCACAGTACTACTTCCTTCCTGGTACTTGATGTGTTTGACAACTTGGAAACTCCTGACCCAGTGTTTAAGGGTTTTTAATGGAGGTTGTTACACAGGTGTGATTGATTAACTCATTGGCCCTTAACAACCTACAGCAACTCCCAGAGGTCAGAGGGTGGAGCTGAAAGTTCCAACCCTCTAGTCAAAGGACTTTCTGGTGATGTGAAGGTAGCTAGGGCCCCCACCAGCCACCAGTCTTTGCATTAGCATATAAAAGAGACATCATTCGAGAGTCCACAGGTTTTAGAAGCTGTGTGCCAAGGACTGGGGACAAAGACCAAATGTTTACTTACTTATTTTTTATTATACCCTTTATGTTCAAGAAAGAAGCTTAGTCTCAACAAAGATTGTATTGCCAGTAAGGGGTGGGGCAAAGGTGGGCTGCCACAGTTACCAAGGAAAAGAAACTTCAGCTCAAGGGTGACGCCTTTGAATGTTGTGTGCATGCTATTTCCCTGAGAAGTTGGTCCGCTAGCACAACTGAATAAAGCAACAACAAAATTCTAAGATTTACCTACTACCTGGTATGCAGGAATTTATAAACTCTCTGACAAAAATCCCCTATAAAATAGACAATGCAAAAAAACTAAAGAAAACATTTAAAAGTATTGTAATTTATTTTGTTACTGAAAATTGTGAAGGCATTTGATTTATAGCAAGCTGTGAAATCAAGAATCATTTTCTAGAGGTGAAATATGATGGTAATAGAAACGGTGCGTAGCAGATTTAAGTGACAGGAATAAAATTCAATGAATTGAAAGACAGCTAGGAATTGTCCCAGCCAGAGACTTTCCAGGGTCCCCCAAACCTGGCTCCTTCCTCTATATACTACGTAGGTGTTGGTCAAATAAGTTTTTTGTTGTTGTTGTTGTTGTTGTTTTTTACAGAGACAAAGAGTGAGTCAGAGAGAGGGATAGACAGGGACAGACAGACAGGAACGGAGAGAAATGAGAAGCATCCATCATTAGTTTTTCATTGCACGTTGCAACATCTTAGTTGTTCACTGATTGCTTTTTCATATGTGCCTTGACTGCGGACCTTCAGCAGACCGAGTAAACCCTTGCTGGAGCCAGCGACCTTGGGTTCAAGCTGGTGGGCTTTTCCTCAAACCAGATGAGCCCGCACTCAAGCTGGCAACCTCAGGGTCTCGAACCAGGGTCCTCTGCATCCCAGTTCGACGCTCTATCCACTGCGCCACCACCTGGTCAGGCAAAATAAGTTTTTAAATATGATATATATGTTTGCTCGCTTATAGTTTGCATTGGGTGGGGGTGGGGGAACAGGCTGTAAGCAGGCTGGGTTGTTATAGCCTAAGGCAGGGGTCCCCAAACTTTTTACACAGGGGGCCAGTTCACTGTCCCTCAAGACTGTTGGGGGGCCAGACTATAAAAAAACAACAACTATGAACAAATCCCTACGCACACTGCATATATCTTATTTTAAAGTAAAAAAAAAAAAAAAGAAAACGGGGACAAATACAATATTTAAAATAAAGAACAAGTAACTTTAAATCAACAAACTGACCAGTATTTCAATGGAAACTATGGGCCTGCTTTTGGCTAATGAGATGGTCAATGTCCGGTTCCATATTTGTCACTGTTAGCCGTAACAAATGATATGACACGCTTCCAGAGCCGTGACGTGTGCATCCGCGTCACCGGAAGTAGTACTGTACGTGAGCGACACTGCTACATACAGTACTCCAGGAGCACAGGATATGGATGCTGACCACCAATGAAAGAGGTGCCCCTTCCAGAAGTGTGGCGGGGGCTGGATAAATGACCTCAGGGGGCCGCATGTGACCCGAGGGCTGTAGTTTGGGGACCCCTGGCCTAAGGCTTAGTTTTAAGACTAAGCTTTTTCCCACACCCTTGACTGATTGCATGATATGGGCGGTACACTCTCATGAGAAATCCAATTATGCCTTAGATAAGTGATTTTGTATCAGAGACTTCCTTATTTGTATATTGGATTAAAGGTTTTTGGTTTCTACACTATAAAGTGGGGCAGACCAGGAGCTTGCTTTCTCAGTTCCTGAGATTAGCATTAGAGAGGAGAGCAGATAAAGGCCACGTGGAGGAGGCCAGGAGAAGCAGCCAAGATGGTGGAATGCTGAGTGAGAAGCCAATTTGTGCAGAGTTTGTGCAGGGAGAAGGAAGGAGATAGGGAACAGAGGTGAATAAGGCTGGTGAGCTAGAAACCTTTGATTCTAGGAAACTCAGATAAGTCAGTAGCTTTGTGAGCACTGAATGAGTGGGTTTTGGAGCCCAGTGTGTGTTTTTACTTGCCTGCCGGGTGCAAGCTAGAATTAAAGGTGATGGCCCACCAGTTTTTGGCTCCATTTTTTCTTTACCGACTGTCCAAATCCAATGTGAACCTGCATGGGCTAGGCGTCTGTGACGGTGGCCGCGGCAACTGGCTTGACACTAGGTAACCTTGAGGTATTTCTCCATTTAATAAAAAATGAATCCTAATGAATACCCCAGTGATCATAGTCAACATACTGTATTATAAACTTTAAAGTCACTGAGACTATTCTTAACCCTAGAGAAATGATAATTATGTGACAAGACAAAGATGTTAGCTTGGCTAATGCTGCTATAGTAATCATATTGCAATATCTAACTATTTCATACCAACAAGTTTGTACAACTCAGCTTACACAATGTTATATGTCAATTATGATATATCTCAGTAAAAAATAAGTCAACATAAAGAAATAAAACAAAACTTTAAAAAGGGTAAAGATTAAGAATTAAAAAGATTCTGGGTGATATCAAGACCATAAAACATGTTTAATGGCCAAATAATTGTCAATATACTTACAAAACCTAGTGTGTATTTAAAACTATTGTGAAAGAGATAAGTAATATAAAAGTCAGCTATCATAGGTCCTAATTATTGGTCAGTTCTATACAATGTGATACGAAGTGAGAGGAAATATGAAAAGAGGGGGTTATAGTTCTCATTTTTCCTAAATGCTACATTTAAATTGAATTCATGATAGCATGTGATTTTGTTGTTTGATATAAAATAAATACAATATTCTAAATATGTAATAATTGGTGCATCATGAGCATTTCCAATTGGAATGTATGATAGTTGTTGCACCTCATGCCATCTTAGTGCACATACAAGGAATACAATCATGGATACTAATGGTAATCAGTGGACTTTGCAATTCCTAAATCATTAGTATTTTTTGAAGTATATTTTACCTTCAATTATTTAGTGAAAATACTGGCTTTGGGGAAACAAAAACTACTGAGTGGATTAAGAAGTTCCTATCTTGGCTTTGCTATCAAGTCAAGGCAAACATAAAGGTTATCTCATTATCGTTTATGCTCGATTATTAGAACAGCAGTGCTCAAGGTATAATATAAATTGTTAGAATACCTGTGCTCAGACCATAACGGCTACAAAGCCTTCCACTTTGTAGCTTCCCTTTGTTGGCTTCAAAGGCAGCAGCTGCAGTGAATTTCTGCAAACTGTTGAAGGGCTGATCTCAATGCACGATCACTCTTCCTCAGGAATGAAAGCAAGGGCTTTCTGAACATTCTTATCATCTCTCACTTCCTTGACTTTGTTCTTTCCACTCCACATTTATTGGTTAAGAAAAAAAAGAGTATTTGCTAAAATAGGCAAAGATCAAACAATAAATAAACAATTCCCCCAACACAAAACAACACTATTTCCTGGGAACTCTTAACCAATTTATACATCTGTGTAATGTTGGCATATACATTTGATAATGTTGGCATTGTAATTGGAAACGTAGTGAAGCTCAGACCTGCAGCTTTGAAATAGTGATTCTTCCCTATGCCAGGTACAGATTTTAACATTTAGGACATCTAGCTTTCTTTCTTTTTTTTTTTTTTTGTATTTTTCTGAAGCTGGAAATGGGGCGAGACAGTCAGACAGACTCCCGCATGCGCCCGACCGGGATCCACCCGGCACGCCCACCAGGGGCAACGCTCTGCCCACCAGGGGGCGATGCTCTGCCCCTCTAGGGGGTCGCTCTGCCACGACCAGAGCCACTCTAGCGCCTGGGGCAGAGGCCAAGGAGCCATCCCCAGAGCCTGGGCCATCCTTGCTCCAATGGAGCCTTGGCTGCGGGAGGGGAAGAGAGAGGAAGGGGGGGGGGGTGGAGAAGCAAATGGGTGCTTCTCCTATGTGCCCTGGCCGGGAATTGAACCCGGGTCCGCCGCACGCCAGGCTGACGCTCTACCGCTGAGCCAAACGGCCAGGGCAGGACATCTAGCTTTCTATTCCATTCCTTTGTTTGTAGTGGTTGTAGAAACCACGACTCTAGAAATACATCCTATCTTCTACTTAACGTGGAACCTCATTTCAGTGCTTTATCTAGGTGGTTGGCCTAGAGCTTGCATCCCCATTATTCATCTGACTGAGCCTGACAATGGTATTCACCGCCCCCTTTTCCACTTAATGATGAATTCTAAAGCTACTGAGTACCAATTAGCTTGCTGGCTGTAGGAGTGTATGTGCGTGTGTGTGTATCCTATGTCTGTCCCAATGCACAAAATTTTCAAGTAACTTAAGAGTGGGATACAAAAGCAAACGTTTCCAGCCTCCAAAATAATTTTTTCATGGGCCTGTCATTTTTTGGCTTTTGCTTAGGAATACTTTAGTTCACTTGCTTGGGTACAGTTGATTGAATACAGTTGTAACAACTAATAAAAATCTGTTATAAGTTAGGGGCACTTTACAATTGTATGCTATTGTCTCCAGTACAATGCATTATTTTCAACTCAAAATTTAGCCTTCACAAATCCTCTCTTGGTCTGAAGCCTTGTCTAATGACTGAGAGGATGAGGAGAGCAGTAACTCACTTTGGGCTGAAGAATAGTGTATTAGTAATATTCTATAAAAAGTCAACAGCCACTGATTCCTTCTCTTGTTGAAAATAGGTCAGACTTCCTTGTGATTAACAGGACTTCCTATTGCTACTTGGTTCTGGCCAATGATGGCCCCAGCAGGAAGTGGGTTGCCCCAGCAAGAAGATAGAGGCTAGAAAGAGTGTGAGGTCAAGGTATCTATTCTACCACCTTTCTGTCAGGTTCCTATGGGTTGGCTTTGTTCCTTATCAAAGACCCCAGCTCCTGTCAAAGAATCTCTCCAGGAAGTTTCCACTTATGCTCTAACGCTCCCTCCTTTTGTGTTTCAGACTGAAGACTGGTAATAGTTCTGCTCTATTGCTAGTGTCAAGGTTCTGTACCATGCTTTCTTGTTTCCCTTGAACCTTATATACACCTTTGTAAAAAGTGATTTTAACTAAACTCTCTTCAAGCCTGACCAGGCAGTGGCACAATAAATAGCACGTTGGCCTGGGACACTGAGGACCCAGGTTTGAAACCCTGACGTTGCTGGCTTGAGCATGGGTCCATCTGGCTTGAACAAGGACTCACCAGCTTGAGTACAGGGTCGCCAACTTGAGTGTGGGATCATAGACATGACCCCATGGCCTCTGTCTTGAGCTCAAAGATCACTGGCCTGAAGCCCAAGATTCCTGGCTTGAGCAAGGGGTCGCTGACTCAGCTGGAGCCCCCGAGCCATGGTTGTAGGAGAGAGAGAAAGAGGGGAGGGGGAGGGGTAGAGAAGCAGGTGGTCATTTCTCCTGTGTGCCCTGATCAAGAATCCACATGCCGGGCCAATACTCTACCACTGAGCTAACCAGCCAGGGCCTGATAAAATTCTTTTTATGGGCACAGATTTTATGTGAACAATAAAACTTTATTTATGAACATACATTTTTTAATGTCACAAAATATTGTTCTTTAAATTTTTTTAAGCATTCAAAAATTTAAAAGCTATTTTTACCTGGGGCTGTACAGCAACAGCAATGGGCTGGATTTGGTTGACAAGCCATGGTGTGCCAATGTCTGGTGGACGGTTTCCTCAATTTTTGCTTCTTTAATCTTTCCTTTGTTTCCTTTCCTCCTAATTCATTCTCTTTTCTTTCTTTCAACCTTCCATCACCTCACTGTTCATTCTTCTCTGTCCTTTCTTCTTCCTTATCTCACTTTTCTTCCTTTCTTCAAGCCTCTTAATTTTACATGAGCACTGTTGCCATAGATAGATTTTCTAAAACACTGATTCAGTCCCGGGCGGGGGAGGGGGGCATATGGGATTAAAATAATATTTAAAATGTGACATGGAGTCCTAAAATTTTTTTAAATATATATATAGTTATTTATTTATTTTTATTTTATTTATTTTTTACAGAGACAGAGAGTGAGTCAGAGAGAGGGATAGACAGGGACAGACAGGAACGAAGAGAGATGAGAAGCATCAATCATTAGTTTTTCATTGCACGTTGCAACACCTTAGTTGTTCATCGATTGCTTTCTCATATGTGCCTTGACCGCAGGCCTTCAGCAGACTGAGTAACCCCTTGCTGGAGCCAGCAACCTTGGGTTCAAGCTGGTGGGCTTTTTGCTCAAACCAGATGAGCCCGCGCTCAAGCTGGCGACCTCCGGGTCTTGAACCTGGGTCCTCTGCATCCCAGTCCGACGCTCTATCCACTGCGCCACCGCCTGGTCAGGCGAGTCCTAAAATTTTTATATGATGGCCTTCGGTTCTCTTCCTCCTCATGGTTCTCTGTACACCAAGTATGAAAGAGTAGACTTAGATCTCTGTACTAACTGAAGTGCCGTGACTAATGTGTGCAAGTATGTGGGTGGGTGATGGTTATTCCAGTGGTGCTATTTATTTTGCATTAACCTGTAATAATTGGCTCCTCAGTTGTTTATTCATATTTCACCTCTTATTGCAAATTCTAGGCACCTATTTGAGAAAATTGTCTTGACTCATAATTTTGGCTTTGCTGAAAGTAATTTTTAAAAAATTTCTAAGCATTCCAATCCATAACTTCTAATTTTAAAGATGATCTTAATCAAGTTTTGTTTGTTTAGCTTTCTTTCTTTTTTACCACACTTTCATAAATAATTTGCCTCAAATCTGCCAAACTTGACCAATAGTCTTTAAAATTCAGTTATTGAGGGACTTTTTAAAGTATACATTACAAAGACAAAAACCAAACAAATAACTTCCACAGAAAAACTCATTTTGTTCTTGTCAACAAATGTTTAGAGCATGTGTCCTATAAAACAATACCATTTCAGCATTTTTTTAAAAACAAATGCAGCACATTTTCCATTTGCTTTTTCTTTATTTCTTTACAAAATTACCAACTTAAAAAAAAAACAAGATATGATTTTACTATTGTCACCAGTTATGCAGAATTTTGCCCATAAATCCAAGATGTTTTTGCCTTTCTTCATGCATTTAAGACACTGATTAGATTTTTTTTGTTGTTTTATTAAGTGAGTCAGAGAGGCAGACAGACAGACTTCCTCATGTGCCTTAACCAGGATCTACCTGGCAAGCCCTCTACAGTGCGATGCTCTGCCCATCTGGGGCCATTGCTCTGTTGCTCAGCAACTGAGCTATTTTAGCACCTGAGGTGATGCCATGGAGCCATTCTTAGCACCTGGGGAAAATTTTCTGGAGGGGAAGAGAGACAGAGAGAGAGAGAAGGGTGAGGGGTGGAAAGGCAGATGGTTGTTTCTCCTGTGTGCCCTGACTGGGAATTGAACCCAGAACTTCCACATGCTAGGTTGATGCTCTACCACTGAGCCAACTGACCAGGGCCTGATTAGATGTTAAAATGAACTATTCTCATTCTTTGATAACTTTTTTCTTCCATTAAGCAATGTTGTCTGAATAAAAGGTAGGACAATCAATTACTTCAGCTGTATTTACCATTGTGTTGGTTACAGAAATCTGGTCTGTTTAAGATATCCTAGAATTTTTTTCTCCTTAGTCCACTATATGTGATAAAATGTGATATAGTACAATTAGCAAAATCTAGACAAAAGCAAAATGTTCCCAAAAGGCATGAATGCTTCATAACCACCTTATCCTCAAATGCATCCTCAAATATTGTTCTAGTGCTTATCTTCTTAGGAAACATATTGTCAGTTCACTGAATTTCACCAAACATCTAAATCATGTGGACTGCTGAGAAATGCTGACTATGAATCTGTGATTTGTTACCTACATAATCAGAGATGAAATGGTTATACCCTGGTTCCATGGTATTTCTTTTAGCACTTCAAACACATTATACTCATTAACTTAATTTTATAATAGCCCAAGGGTTTGAAAAAAATACTAATACCAGTATTTTCAAACAAGAAAGCAATAGGTACTGAGCAATAGTGTTTTGTAGTATAATTTACACAATAATATAAAGCTAATTATAAATATTACAATTTAGTCCATATACTTTTTATATTTCCTCTTACTTTATTACAAAAATTGTTCTAAAGACCACAGAAATAAAAAAGATACTGTCTATAATACAGGCTTGCATATACTTTATATGGAAGAATTTTATCAATGTTAGAGTAAGAGGAAAAGACTTAATCTCTTTGCACCTGAAAAGTAGTGAAAAACAAAACTTTCATGAGCCTCAAAGAAGCAGAGGCTGTAAGACAAGCCTCCCAGGCAGTGGTATTGTTCTGTTTGGGCTGAGTAAAAAATGTGCAGAGAAACAGTAGGCCTTTGTGGTTGATTGTGTTTTCCATGGATTGCTGCATCAACATATATCCCATCCCACATACTCTTCCACCGCCGTATCGACATGGCTTCATCTAGAGGTGGGGTCTGTTTTACCCCTAGAAGTTGGGTAGGTCTTTCTAACTGTCTCAACCAATAGAATGTGATGGATGTGACATTGCATGACTTTCAAGGTGGGGGCATAGAAGGAAATCCAACTTCTGCCTGGCTCTTTCTTTCTTGCTCAGGACACTTGCCCGATAGAATCAGCAACCATGTTATGAGGAAGGCCAGATCACATAAAAAGGTCCCCTAGCTAGGCTAACAGCTGCCATCAACAATTTATGTAATAGAGAGAGCCTTTAGATGATTTCAGCCCCTAAACTTTGAGCCACTCTGGCTGAGGTCAGTGGGAACAGAGAGGAATAGAGATGGCTGTCCTTAGTGAGCTCTACCTAAATCACAGATTTGTGAGCAAAATAAATGTTGGCATTGTTTTAAGCCTCTAAATTTTGGAATAATTTAATATTTAACCATAGATAACTGGAACAGCCTTCAACAACATAGTTGGCTGTTTTGTGGTGTTTTGAGACTGTAAAAATTACATTGCTCAAATAATTTGAGTTTCATTACATCTCAAAAACTAATGCTGAACCATAGCAATGCCTGGCATACTCAGGATATCTCTCCTTTTCATTGAATACAGCATTCCCCTTTTGTAATTACTTTGAGAAGAGAAATAAGTAGGACCGCTTTAGAGTAAGAAGTGGCCAAACATTGTTGCTTTATGGTTTTTGTGAGTCCTTAGAACTAGAAAAAAAAATTAATTGGCTTGTAGTAAAATGTTTCCATTAGTTCTGCTCCTGGGGGTGCACCAGATATACTGCTCACAGAAATTAGGGGATATTTTATAGCTTCATGTTCATTTTGAAATACGTATCCCTTCATTTTTGTGAGCATTATAGTGAGCAACATGATGGTGCCACTATGTACCTATTCTGAAGCAAAAATAATCCATATCTTACATTGATCTTTCTTTGTAATTTGAACAAAAATAATTTTTAGGGTGCTGACTAGTGAGCATTAAGTACAGACAGAGCAAATAAGTTATGTTCTTACTCTTAGATAAGTTATGTCCTTACTTATTGTGCAATTCTCCAGGTAGTCTGGAAACATATGGTTGTGACAAGTTTAAAGTTATTTCCCCATTTGTAACTCAATAAGATGACTCTGTAGTTGACCTAAGAGTCACTGAATGAGCTGCAGAAATGTGTCAAGATGTGTTGCCGACTTCTCAGATAAACACTTCAGTTAACTTAGAGGTCAGCACCACAATTACAGCCTGACTCTCTCCAGTTTTGGCAGCTTGGATAAGATTCCAGTTCACAAAGTCCTTAAACTTGATTAAGGTAAATTGTTTACAGCATACTAGCTGGTATGGCTGAAAACTTACTTCCAGGTGTTTTAAGGATTCTATGTCAATAACATAGTTCTTACATTGATGTGGTCCTGGGAACTCTCTATGGACTATTGAGCAAACATAACCTTTGTAGAGAAGGGGCTTATATACAGCAATGTAATCTAGTATTTTAACATTTAAATCAATTTCAATTCACCAGGCAAGGCTTCAAGCCAAAGCTTTCATGCAAATACTCTCTACAAGTGCCACAATAAAGTGGCCAGGACAATGTGATAACCATCTAGAAGAAAAAGCCAGGCAATAGAATATTTGATAGTGGAAACTAGAGCTAGCCTACTCAGTGTCAAATTCTGTCTCTGACTCCAGTTGTATGATCTTAGGGCAAGTTTTAATTTTCTAGTATTAGAAAGATGAGAAGCATCAATCATCAGTTTTTCCTTGTGACACCTTAGTTGTTCATTGATTGCTTTCTCATATGTGCCTTGACCGTGGGCCTTCAGCAGACCAAGTGACCCCTTGCTCGAGCCAGTGACGTTGGGTCCATGCTGGTGAGCTTTTTTTTTTTGTTGCTCAAACCAGATGAGCCCGCGCTCAAACTGGCAACCTCGGGGTCTCAAACCTGGGTCTTTCCGCATCCCAGTCTGACCCTCTATCCACTGCGCCACTGCCTGGTCAGGCGAAAATTAGTCTTTTTTTGGCTGCAATTTCCTCATTTCTAAATGAAAATGATAGAGTTACAATGTTTAAAGCAGTTAATAGATGTACGGCATGTACAGCAGTGCTTGGTATGCAGTAAATGCTCAATATCTGTTAACTATTTGTCTATAAGTAAACCATTGAATGTCTTAAATCATTCAAGATTGCCCCTTCTTTGGCCATTATAAAGTATTTGAGGGTTCTGGGCAGTTAATCATCCAATTTATTCAGGCAGAAGATAGGTTTTAAGCATATCGTTTACATTAACACTTTTTCTAGAAGTGTCACAATCTCCCCGGAAGTCTCCGGTAACAATCAGCTCTGGATATCAGGATTACATACTCTTCTTTTCCTTACACAAGCAACTATCGTGATCACTGAGAATGTGGCTTTAAGGAGGCAGAGATAGTGGTAATGATAACTCATGATGAAAGCCTGCAATAAGCTTCAAGTGAGGTTCCCATAGTATCAGTGAGAATTGAGCGGTGGAAGATTGCTGACTTCCGAAAGAAATCACGATGAAGATGGTGTTCTTGGACGCGCACCTCTGAGTCAGCCGCCATTATTTCTTTCCCACGATCCCTATAGCTTCCTCTGGGTAAGCTGAACAATCATGAGTAGGAAATTGTGCTTTATTCTCAACAGAAGCAACTGATTCTCACAGGGAAGTGAATATAGCATTCTACAAAGTAACATTTTGCTGAGATCACCAGCTCAATAGAATAATATTTTCAATAAGTTTTGAAGTGACCTTGCAATGGCAGACTTCTGAAGAGGAAATACAATAACAGTGTGGAGCCCCAGGGAGGTTTAAACCTTGCTTAGCTTTAGATTGCCTCTGGCATTGCACGGATTCATCTCCGTTGGCTAAACGCTGATAGCAGGGACAGAGTAATCCAAGAAGGTGCCAGTCGAAGTTCTCCTTCCAAAATTTCCCTCATTATTTGGATGCCCACTATGTCCTCTTTTTTTACGAGATTATGAATATTTTCCTTCCTTGAAAAGACATTAGAGTTTTACCATTGTCAGCAGTTATGGGAAACTGTGTGAAGCTGAGATTGTGCTTCCCTTTTATATTTCTGAGGTTCCTGTGAATAAGACTTTTCTTACTGAGCCCATGATTAACATCGTGTTTTTAAGTATTGGAAGCTTTTGCTAGTCATGTGTCAGTTTTGCTCTCATATACATTCCCTGCTTGTCTCTGTGTTGGAGAGAGCCCCATTTCCCCCCCTGATTCCCTTGCACTCTGCCATTTGGATAGGTTTGCTCAACAAAAGGTACAGATAAGAGACTGGAGATCAGGGAGAAGGGAGAAAAAAAAAAAGGTGCTGTACCTTCTTTTATTCCGCTCTGAGTAGCATCCCCAACAGGGTACTGACTCTTCTATGAATCCTACAGAGCTGTCCACCATGGTCCTGCTTGACATTGGGCCTTGGCTTTGAAACTTCTATAATACTGATATTTTCCTTCTGCCCTTCTGGTGATAATAATGGCTTCTACTTTTTCTAACCTCTGATTTTCTCATCATCCTCTGCTTACCTTCTTAAATCTTCCATTACCAGTGTGAAAAAAAAAATCCTATATTAAACTTCTCTGTTGGAAATGTCTAGAATAATTTTTGTGTTCTAACTGGACCCTGGCTGATACACATGTATAGACTCTTTGTAAGATGTTCAAAAGAAAACTATAGAATATTAGAAAATTCAAACATGTAAAGGTTAACAAAAATTCTAAATGATATTACTGAAACTATTTCTGGATCCTTGATTGAGTGTTTACAGTCATGCTATTAATGATCAGCTACTACTAGCAGAGGTGGGTTAAGGTCAGTTGAGGCCCCGGGCACAGAAGAAAATATTAGGCCCCTTAAAAAAAAGAGAGACAGGGGAAATAAAGATGCATGTTAACCATATTTTTAAATAAATAAAAAATATTATGTACTATTAATGTTAAAATCACACATATGAAACCTAACTTGGTGTCATTATAAAAAAAATATAAAGTTGGGGTTTTGCGGGGCCCTTTAGAAGTCACGGCCCAGGGCACTCACCCAGTGTGCCCACCATTAAATCCGCTTCTGACTACTAGGCATAGACAAGGTCAGTTATTGCAAAGAACTTAACCTTGGTAAGAATAGTAAGAAGTTTATTAAGTACAAACACTACATATGGGGACTTCTGAAGGTTTTTCTTCAGAGTCCTCTTATAGTCAATGCAGAGTATAACATAAAGCATTAGTAACCATATAATTAGATTAGTTCATAGTATAAATGATGTATTTAATGGTACCTTAGTTGACAAGAACTCAAATATATTCTCTATATTATTCCTTAAAACAAAAAGTTTATTTCTAATTTGGAATAAATTTTACAGTGTCTGGATATAGATAGAAGGATACAGACACACTCTTCGGTGCAATTTCTCAGAGATGTCATAAGAAATCTGTTATGGTCTTTTTGAAACTAAGACTTTCTATGATTTTGAATATCTTGGAAATTAATTCCTAATGTTATGCGACAGTTTCCTCCCTCAAGTATATTATAATGACAAATAAAAATGTGTCAACAATACAACATAGCTCTTGGTAATATCAATTATTTGATTATTATAATCTTGAAGAACTAAGAAGAGAGTTCACAGCAGTGAAGTAAAAGGGCTTGGAAAACATATTACAGAAGGGTCTCAACCTGCTGTTAAGACATTTCTATAGTATCCTCTCCCATTCACTCTGCAGGCCGCTGCAATCGGGCTGCCATGTCTCGCTCAGACCTTATCTTCCACTTCTCTGTTGGAAACGTCTTGAGAAGGCCATCAGAGATGTGCCATGTTAAATCCAGGAAAGTCTTCTTTTCTTGAAAAATCTCTTTCTTTTGAACCCTACTTTATCATAGAGGTAGTTAATTAAGAATCTTATTTTCTCTTCCCCAAACAATGTAATGACCTCCTAACATATCTCATGGCCTCTTCTGTTTTTCCTTCCTAAGTTATCCTCCACTTTGTCACAGCATAGAAGTCAACATAATATAGTGAAAAGATCATGGGCTTGAGGCCAGAAAGACCTAGGTTTCTTTTATGGTTTTCTTGTTTTTGTTTATTTTTGAGAGAGATTGGAGGGGAATAAGATGAGAAGCATCAACTTGCAGTGTTGCCACTTTAGTTGTTCATTGACTGCTTCTCATATGTGTCTTGACCCGGGCAGGCTCAAGCTGAGCCAGTAACCCCTTGCTCAAGCCAGCGACCTTGGACTTCAAGCCAGTGTCTTTTGGGCTCAAGCCAGTGACGTTGAGATCATGTTGATGAACCTGCGTTCAAGCCAGTGACCCCACGTTTAAGTCAGAGACCTCAGGGTTTCATACCTGGGACCTCAGCATCCCAGGTTGACACTCTATCCACTGCACCACCACCAGTCAAGCAAGATCTAGGTCTTAATCCCAGCTCTTCCATGTAAACAACTTGACACTGACCTCAATTGTGACACATCTTGTAAATGTGAATAATAGAACTGACCATGTAGAGACGTTTGCAGAATAAAAAATAATAGTGTCTAGAAAGTGACTTGTGTATGATACTTAAAATTCTTTGAAAATCAGTAGAGTTGTGAACATGTCTCTTCTCTGTTGGTTACAGGAAAAACTGCAGCTGCCTCAGCCTGGCAGCATACCCTGCACAAGCTACAGCTTCTTTTCGGTCTTGGCTTCTGTGCCATCATCCTATGTTCTGAAAACACAGATGGGCTTGTTGTATTTTTTTCATCACTTGGCCTCTGATTTATGCCTTCATGCATTTGCATACATAGTTCTCCATCTGCAATGTCCTTTGTCCTTCTATCTGAATGGCAGACTCCCAATTTGTTCTTCAGCACTTTATTCAAATATTATCTCCCGATCTGTTGGCTTCATTCTACTAGATTTTGAACAGCTTTAGGGTGTTAAAATGATCTCTTATTCTTGAATGTCCCACTCTTCATATGCTGGAATTTTCAAATGTAGTCTGCAGTTCCCCTAGTTAAAAAATAGATAATCTATAGAAACTAGCAGATATTGTGGAACTGATTTTTCTTATGGTCTGTTGACCCAGTGGTCAAGGGTATGTTATTTCCATGTCAAGAACAGAAATTTTAGTTAAAAATTTTTATTATAGTAATTATCATTACCAGTGAAGATATAAGATAAGCATACCCAAATTACAATGGAATGCAAATTTTGGAGAAAACAATTTATCAATATATATTTAAAACAATACTTAAAATATTTACAGTATTTAACCTAGTGATTCTATTTATAAAGCTATATTTAAAGAAAATAAAAATATACTGACTGGTGGTGGTTCAGTGGATAGAACATCAATCTAGGATGCTTAAGGCCCATGTTCAAAACCCTAAGGTTGCCGCCTTGAGTATAAATTCATCTGGCTTAAGCATGGGATTATTGACATGATGCTATGGTTGCTGGCTTGAGCCCAAAGGTCACTGGTTTGAAACTCAAGGTTGCTGGCTTGAGTCCAACTTCTCTGGCTTGAGCAAGGGGTCACTAATTTAGCTTGAGTTTCCCTGTCAAGGCACTTATGAGAAGCAATCAAAGAACAACTAAAGTGACACAACTACAAGTTGATGCTTCTCATCTCTCTCCCTTACTATGTCTCTTTCTTCCTCAGCTGAAAATAAAATAAAATAGAATAAAATATATTTGTACACAGATTTGTGCATAAACATGTTTATCATATATAGTAAGAAACTACATAGAATTAATGATCTAAAAATAGATTTTAATTATATAAGTTGTAATATATGCATACAATAAAATGCTGTGTAGTTATTAAAGGTTACATTTACTAAGCATTTATAATGAAACAAAATTCTTATGATGTAACATTAAATAAAAACCAGAATACAAAAGCACATTTTCAGTGTGACTAAAACTATATTGAATATCCTGTATGCATAGACTAAATGGCTGAAAAGAACTATGCTGCAATGTTAGTGATCATCACCATTAGACTAGGATGGCTATCTGCTGTAATTATTACAGTGTAATGAACCAACTTCTGTCTCTGTGGCTTAACAATAAATCTTTATTTCTTGTTATATCACAGAGTAATGCAGGGTTACAGGTGACTCTTCTCCATGCAATTATTTGAGAAATCAGGTTCTTTCTGACCTCTGGGGACTGAGTTGTTTTATGCATTCTCTAGGCAGGTGAAGGATGGAGGTTTTAGAGGTATGGCCTAGAATTGAGACACTTCACTTCCATCCATACACCACTGGCAAAAACTTGGTCACATGACCCCATCTAATTTCCCCAAATTTTGGGAACTGTATTTTCAAGAGGAAGAAAGGGAACTTGAATATTGGCAACATTAGCATGGGTTTCTTCATCCCCAAGAGGAAAATATAACAACTAATGTCTATTTCTTGACATTTTTTGTGTCAGGATTTTATTATTAACACCATAAGAAATCCATGCAATATGAACAGTCCTTTGATTGAACTGATGGTATTAAAATATCTAAATAGTATTGAGAAGTACATTGATTATCTCTCAGATCCATCAACTATTATTTAAGAAAATATGCTGTTGAGAAATCTGATTTTAAGTCACGTTTTTTGGTAGAAAGAGATAAAGAGGTGGAAATATCTTAAGACCTAAATTCCTGAAGCTCAAGCCCTTCCTGTTAACACTTTCTAGTTCTGTTGACCCCAAATTGTCTTTAGTTCATCCACAGTAGCCCTCTTCTTATTTGGGAGTAAAGAAGAAATAGAGAGAGGATGTTAAAGAAGCACAGTGGCCTCTTCCTTCAACCTGTCCCTTCAATGTCCAATGGCCTCTGGATAGTATTGAAAATATTAACTCCAAAACAGTTAGGGTGATGGCATTTTTCTTTCTTTCTTTTCTTCCATCCTTCATTTTAGCTATCCATCCACCCAACCACCTATCCAAGAAACAATGACTGAGGCTCTATAAGGAAACAGGAAGTATGCAGTGTAACTTCCTTTTGGTCTTCTATTTTTATCTGCTACCTGATGATGAAAGTCTTTCTCAAGATGTGCGCTGGAGAGCTGGTACTCTGACAGAAAGTATTTCTATTTGCTCTTTAACAGCCATTTTAAACACAGGATCTGCTCAGATCCCAGTCTGAGGTCTTGTCCTAACCACTGGCCTGTTTTCTCTGTATTAGGAGAACACTCCTTCATGCCATCTGCTTGAATATCTGATCATATTTTTGCTCTTACCATAGTTCTTTGGTTTACCTGTTGTCTTTATCCCCCTACAACTCTAGCTGGAGTGCAGAGTTGTTTATGATAATAAAATAAAAACCAAGCAACAACAAAATCGACACCACCTGCTGGTTGCCTTCCTTTTTTTTTTGCACCTCACCACCTCAATCTTTCCATTCTGAAAAGTGTGGCATAGCAGTTTAAAAAAAGAGAAAATATCAAGCAAAGCCCAGCAAGTCTGCCATAGGCAATTACTACTCAGAACAATGCAGCTTGCCACCGGAAAGGCTCAGAAAGACACTACAAGCCATAGCGCCAAACAACCCACGACATCCATGAATAGGGCTCCAGTGGAGCCTCAGTGAATGGAAGGCCTATGAACCATCGATTTTGCCATCTCCCGCAAGTCAGACCGGCTCGTCCCTGCACAGAGCAGTTGCGGCAGTGATGCTGCTGTGCTCCAGGCCTGTTGGTGTCCTCACTGGGCTAACCCGAGCACGGCTTCCTACACTCACTACGCTCTGCTTTCTCACTAGTGCGCAGGCAGTGAGAACTTTGTTACTACATTGTTCAAGGAAAACATGTTAGCCCAAAGGCCCTAAAGAAGAAATTAGATTTACAACTTGTTTTATTCTCTAGTACTCCACTTAAAATGAGAAAAGTCACATTTGTTGACCTCAGTTTATCAGACTGAGGAACAGAGATCTTACTACATACACTCCCTTGGTTATTAACATTTCACCATCATCACCCCCCCCCTTTTCAGGGTTCAAAATGTTACTAGAAACGTATGTGAAATATGTAGGAATCTTACACAAAATATGCAAAAGAACATAAAAAGCATTAATTTTTTACATTGAAGCAAAAAAACCCTTTTTTAATGTTTTATTGGGTTTTTTATTTTTTTATTTTTATTTATTTATTTTTTATTTTTTTACAGGAACAGAGAGAGTGATAGGGACAGACAGACAGGAACGGAGAGAGATGAGAAGCATCAATCATCAGTTTTTCATTGCGGTGCCTTAGTTGTACATTGATTGCTTTCTCATATGTGCCTTGACTGCGGACCTTCAGCAGACCAAGTGACCCCTTGCTCGAGCCAGTGACCTTGGGTCCAAGCTGGTGAGCTTTTTTTTTTTTTTTTTTTGCTCAAGCCAGATGAGCCCGCACTCAAGCTGGTGACCTCGGGGTCTCAAACCTGGGTCCTTCTGCATCCCAGTCCGACGCTCTATCCACTGCGCCACCGCCTGGTCAGGCTGTTTTATTGATTTTTAATTAGAATTTTAAACTCTTAGTTGAACACCAAAGTCAGTCTTGCCTAATTGAGTGGAATTTGCCGCCTCTCCATCCCGTCCAGTCTTTCTCGTCTCTGACCTACATGCTTGTGTGTACATGTTGGGTTATGCCTACAGAGCCAGGGAAAGCAGGACATAGGGCCTGATTATATGAATTTGGGATTATTTGATCAACCACTTAATATTATATTAAGGCAGAGAACACTGGAATTTCTAAGTTGTCTGCTAAAATAGGTCAAATTCTCTAAATTTTTTTTATTTTTTTGACCATACCCTCTGTTTTCCAGGAGACTGATTCAGGAATTTATTCACTTTCTTGGTAATCTGATGGCTTTATTGAGTACACATAGTATGTTATGCACTATGAAAAAGAAATTATTTTAGATTCAGCACACAATCAGCAGATTCCTAGCTTTTATTTAGCACTGGCACTTGGAAAAGGAAAAATCACTGCAATTACTGTAAAGTAATTGCTTTAGTATACTGGCAAACAATTATTTTATTTTATTTATTTATTTATTTTTTACTTTTAGTCAGCATTTCCTGGTGGTGATAATTCTGACCATGCCGTTAGGTAAGTAAAAGATTCCTTATTCTACAAAGACATTTTTTATATACAGATGTGTTCATTTTAAATGAGTGCACTTTGAGGCTATTCTAACCAGATATTTGCTGTTGAAGGCTGGTGTTTCTCAGAAGGGCTCGGTCACATGAGATACCAATGACCAGTGATTTACTCCCAGTGATATCGACCTGCTTTACAATATTTTCTAATAATGAGCAGTGAGCTATACTTATAAACTGTTCAGGAAACCTCACCCAAATCACCATTGGAACTGAGAAAATGGAGGAAAAATAATTGTCGCTTTCTGACAGTAGTTTGGATGAAAAGGCAAAGTTATTTCTCTTTTTAAGTCTTACACATTTTCTGGTTATCTCCTTGTTTCTCTGAGAGAGAAGAGGGGTCTAGTCATGAGAAGACACAGATTCGTCTTTTACCTTGGACGGGTTAAAGAGAAAAAGAAAAAGAAAAGTATTAGCGGTTCTCCTCAGCACCGAGCTGGCTTACTTTGGCTTCTGTTCTTATTTGCTCCGTTCTCCCGGCTTCGCCTTTTTTGTGCCTGTTTTTCCCTTTCTGCCTCTTCTGAATCATATGTTGACACAACTCATTGCGAAGCCTGGGGTTTGAAGACACTTGGACGCGAAGTCCAGGTACATAGAGATTTTTGTCTGATAACACCACAGACACTCTGCTGGCAGACTTCCTATACCCGAAGCATAATATTTTCAAACATCTCTTTGCCAAGCAGGTTGGCTGTGAACATGCCAGCCTTCTGGTGGTTTGTCAGAGCTGGGATGCTTCACTCTGTCCCTCTGACTCTTGGGCTTAATTCTCAGTGTAGCCACACTAATAAATATAGCTTCCTTTTGAAGTGGAGAGTCTAGATCCCTGCCACCCCACCCCCGCCAGGCTGTGAATGAAAAGAATGAACTACTTTATTCCAAGCATCATGTTTGATGAAATACAACTCATTTTAGAATTAAAAGCTTCACAAATCTTGAACCGTTGAAAGTTTGAGTCCGAGGTGTTGTGACAGCTCCTTGATCACTTGATAACTTTATTTCCTGTCTTCTCTCGTCATGATTTGAAAGTTAGATGTATCTAATGCTCATCATTTCTACTTGATGATTTCCAATGTGAACAGTGGCAACTTTCTATCCTTTCTCTTCTCCTCCCTCCCACCTTACCCTCATATTTTTACTAATTCTTTTCTGCTCCATCCACATGTGATGTAAGTGGATACTCAATTCAGTGAACAAGAGGGAAGGAAACAGAACAGGAAAAATAAAGGGGTAGAAGAGAGAAACAAAATGAATGAGAGGAAATGACAATTTTAAATTTCCTACTTTAAGATATAGAAAATTTCACTAGGTATAGACAATTTGGGTTCTATCATGAAACAAAACAAATAAAACTTTTAAGTTTATAAAGAAACTATATTTTAATACCAGCAAAAGATATGTGAATAAGAAGAACAAATGAGTCTCTTCTCTGTCTCTCTCTCTCACACACACGCACACACACACACACACACACACACACTGGTAGGATTTGGTAATCAACGTTTAACCATGTAAGAGCAAGTTGTTTCAAAGATAATGATTCTGAGTCAGCAGAATGTCTCTGTCTTTTATTTAGAACAGACATTGTCTGTTATTTGGCTTTTGGCATGTCTTAATGTCCCTTTTAGGTGTGGTCTCACTGAAGCCAAAAACTTAAGGCAAAAACAGACAGGCTTTCTCCTTTTTGATGTTCATGCTACTTTAGCACCAAAATACACCCAGCATCCATGTCAATGGTGGTAGAGCCTCCATGATCACTTAACTTTAAATAGACAGATAGATAAATAGATGGTACTTTCTCTTACTCAGCATCGGTCAGATTTTTATAAGAAAGCGCTTTCTAGTTTGGGGCTCCATATCTTAAGAGAACTCTGAAATTTAGAGAGGATTCAGAAGAGACTATGAATGTTGATGAGAGGGTTGGAAAATGGAACTTATGAGAAAGAGTCAAAGACATTGGAATTGCTTATCTTGGAGAAGAGAAGAAAGGTAACCTAATAACAGTCTTGCAATGTTTGAAGGTATGTAATAATATATGTAATGGTTACCAGCTGCTTTCCTCCTCCATCAAAGAGAATAAGAGGCCAAGTCCTCACACTGCATAGATCAAATATAGGAAAATGTTTCTTGGTGGTGGAGGTAACGGTGTTAAAATGATAAACTAGTAACTGTTGAATCTGTAAGACCTTTTTTTTGGAGTTATTTAAATATAGAATATTTTTGGGGGCTGTTTATTTTTTTGTCTCCTATTTTCTGGGAATTGTAAGATGAAATTTATGTTGTGGTGCTTAATGTCGCATCATGATTTACAGGTCTATAAGAACAGAAACTTATTTTCAAAGAATAAATGTAGATAATGGCCAAGAGGCATAGAATCTATGATCTACTTTCCACAGAAAAAGCGAAATCATACAAGGAGACATAAGTTTCATAAGAGCTTCAGCTGTAAGCTTTTAAGAATGGTGCTCTGCTTCCTCAGAAAAGTAACTGACAGAAAAGGAGAATCAAGAGATTAAAAAAAATAATAATAGATACTAAAATTATGTGGGCACTAAGAACCTCAGTTGGAATTATACTGGCACACGCAAAAAACATTCCAGACTTTTACCTTTTCTATTTTTCTTCTTTATTACAACTAGTTAATTCTTTCACGCTGAGCCACAAGTAGGGCCATGTCTATGCAAAGATTTCTGTGTGAATTAATGTGTGCGGGGGTCACCGGCTTGAGTGTGGGATCATAGACATAATAATCCCATGATTGCTGGACGTAAGCCTGAGGCTGCTGGCTTGAGCAAGGGGTCACTTCGAGGCACGTATGAGAAGCAATCAATGAACAACTAAAGGGATGCCACTACGAGCTGATGCTTCTCATCTTTTTTCCTTCCTGTGTGTCTCTCTCCCTCTTTAAAAACAAGAAGTGAGATTAATTACTATACTTACCAAATATAGTACCACGTTTTTCATGATGAATGTTATATTTTTATGTTCTTTTAGTTTTTATCATACAAATTTATTGTGTTCTGGGTTCACTAGTTCTACTCTCATCATTAGAAGCATTTTTTTTTTCTCTCCAGTTTTATTGGGAAATAATTGATGTCCATCATGGTATCAGTTTAAGGCATACATATGGTGATTTGATGCATGTACATTTTGAAATGAGTCCACAATAGGTTCGGCTAACATTTATCATCTCATATAAATACAATAAAAAAAAGGAAAAAAAACTTTTCCTTTTGATAAGAAGTCTTAGGACTTACGCTTAATAACTTTTCTATATATCATATAACAATATTGACTATAATTATCATGTATATGCATTGCATATATCCTTAGTACTTATAATTGGAAGTTTATACTTTTGACCACTTTCTTCCAATTCCCATTCCCCTTCCCCTTCATCTTTGGTACCACAAGTCCGACCTCTTTTTCTTTTCTTGATTCCACACGTAAGTGAGATCATCCAGTATTGGTCATTCTCTGTCTGACTTATGTCACATAGTATAATGCCTTCAAGATTCATCCATTTTGTTGCAAGTGGTAAAAGTTTCTCATGTTATACAGCTGAATTATACTTCATTGTGTACACGTGTGTGTGTATTTATACACACATTTTAAAAATCCACTTAATATCTATTAATGAACACTTAGATTGTTTCTATGTCTTGGCTATTGTAAATAATGTTGCTATAAATGTAAGATTGAGTGCAGATACCTTTTCGAGTTGGTGTTTTCATTTTCTTAGAATACATTTCTTTTTTTTTTTTTTTTTTCTAAAGCTGGAAACAGGGAGAGACAGTCAGACAGACTCCCGCATGCGCCCGACCGGGATCCACCCGGCACGCGCCCACCAGGGGCGCCGCTCTGCCCATCCTGGGCGTCGCCATGTTGCGACCAGAGCCACTCTAGCGCCTGAGGCAGAGGCCACAGAGCCATCCCCAGCGCCCGAGCCATCTTTGCTCCAATGGAGCCTTGGCTGCGGGAGGGGAAGAGAGAGACAGAGAGGAAAGCGCGGCAGAGGGGTGGAGAAGCAAATGGGCGCTTCTCCTGTGTGCCCTGGCCGGGAATCGAACCCGGGTCCTCCGCACGCTAGGCCGACGCTCTACCGCTGAGCCAACCGGCCAGGGCCAGAATACATTTCTGAATGTAAAACTGGAGTCATTCTATTTTTAAGTTTTTGTTTTTTGTTTGTTTGTTTGTGTTTTTTTTGCATTTTTCTGAAGCTGGAAACGGGGAGGCAGTCAGACAGACTCCCACATGCACCCAACAGGGATCCACCCCGGCATGCCTACCAGGGGGTGATGCTCTGCCCCTCTGAGGTGTTGCTCTGTTGCATCCAGAGCCATTCTAGCGCATGAGGCAGAGGCCACAGAGCCATCCTCAGTGCCCAGGCCATCTTTGCTCCAATGGAGCCTTGGCTGCGGGAGGGGTTAGAGAGAGACAGAGAGGAAGGAGAGGGGGAGGGATGGAGAAGCAGATGGGTGCTTCTCCTGTGTGCCCTGGCCGGGAATCAAACCTGGGACTCCTACACATCAGGCCGACGCTCTACCACTGAGCCAACTGGCCAGGGCCTATTTTTAAGTTTTTGAAGAAACTTCATACTATTTTTATAGTGGCTATACCAATTTGTTATTCTACCAACAGGCACAAAAATTCCCTTTTCTTCACATCCATACCAGCATTTATCTCCTGCCTTTTGATGATGGCCATTGTTACAGACGTGAAGTTACAGCTCACTGTGGTTTTAATGTCCATTCCCTAATGACTAGGGATGATGAGCATCTTTTCACACACTGTGGGCCTTTTAGATACCTTCTTTGGAAAAAAATGTCTATTCAGATACTTTGTCTATTTTAAATTGGATTATTTGGGGGATTTTTGTGGTTATTTTTTGCTATTGAGTTGTATGAATTCTTTATATATTTTGGATATTAGCTCCTAATCAGATATATAGTTTGCAAATATTTTTTCAATTCTGTACGTTGTCTTTTCACTTTGTGATGGTTTCTTTTGTTGTGCAAAAGCTTTGTAGTTCGATGCAGTCCTGCTTGTAAATATTTTACTTTGTTACTTGTACTTTAGGTGCTATATCCAAAAGATTGTCCCTAAGACATATGTAAAAAAAGTTAATTTATTCCTTTTTTTTTTTTTTTAGAGAAAGAGAGAGAAGGGGGGAGAAGCAGGAAGCATCAACTCCCATATGTGCCTGGATCAGGCAAGCCCAGGGTTTTGAACCGGTGACCTCAGTGTTCTAAGTCGGTGCTTTATCTACTATGCCACCACAAGTCAGTCAAAGAAGTTTATTCTTATTTTTTCTTCCGGGAGTTTCATGGTTTCTGCTCTTAAGTTTAAATCTTTAATTTATTTCAAATAATTTTTGTGAGTGGTGTAGGATAGAGATTTTGTTTTATTCTTTTATGTCTGAATAGCCAATTATTCCAGTGCTGTTTATTAAAGAGACTGTCTTTTCTTTATTGAGTCTTCCTGGTCAAATATTAGTTGATCGTATATATTTCAGTTTGTTTCTGGACTCTTGCTTCTCTTCCATTGGTCTATATGTCTGTTTTTTTGCCAGTATCATACTGTTTTGATTATTGTAGCTATATAGCATAGCTTGAGGCAAAAACAGACAAGGTCAGTTGATTAGCAAGCTTAATTTTATCTGCAACTTACTTTACCTATGTACTTGCTTTGCCATGTAACCTAATATGTTCACCAGTTCTTGGCATTAGGACATGGACATCTTTGGGAATCATTATTCTGCTTTTCACACCGGGCATAGTTTACATTGATTCACAAATACACATGTAAGTCTTTCATATTAAATATATAACATAGACTTAAGAGTCAACAAGAAGTAGTAAGGAGACGTTTTGCCAATCCAATTGGTTGGGCCTATCTCTTATTCTGTAGACTGATTACTTAACTCACTGTTGAATTTGAATAAACACAGTAGTAATTATCACCTCATTTAAACAACAACAACAACCAAAACAATCATTTGGTTGGCAACAGCTCAATTACAAATACAACAGCTTACAAACAGTTTGGGCCTTCTGTGGAATCTGAACATTACAATCGATTGATTTATCTATCTCAGAGTATTTCCACAGCTCTGTTGCCTAGCAAACTTCAACCATCTGAAATATTAGGTATTTTCTTTCTGGATTCTCAATATTCAATTCTACAGACAGCCCCAGGCCCCCATGCCATATGCCCAAGCACACATTTTCCTTCTATTGTATTTTGTTTCCTAACATTATGCTTAGTGGGGAGGCTTCTTCGATTTGTCTTACAGTGGAGAGAGATTGTGTGATTTTACTGTTGCCTCCAGCAGTAAAGTTGTAGACAGAAAGACTACAGATGTGAAGCAGATGTGTATAATGTTCATTTAAAAAATTCCGTGTAGAGCCCTAATAAAAAAATGACTGTGATAAATGTTTATGTGTTTGGAACTCATATTATTTAAACAAAATCATCAATTTATTTTGTCTTGCAATAGATTTTATATATTTCACTAAAAATAATTTATGACTACTTTTTTTTTGCTTGTTATTTTATTTTTTGAGCTTGGGGGAATGACAGCCTTGTCCTCCTTCAAAATTCAGGGTGAATTGGTTTACCTCTTTTTTTTTGCTCTGGGTCAAGTTTTTCCAAAAAGAAGAGGAAACACCTTTCTTGAAAGGGATATGTTCCATGGAGGAAGCATGAACATTAGAATTAGATTAAATCCCAGCTCAGCCACTGAAGCTAGTTAATATCTCTGAGACTTCATTTCTCATATGCACAATGGTGTTAACAATTTAATTCATAAGATTGCTGTGAGGAAAAGCTGGAATAATGTATTAGAAATCAGCTAATGCAAAAATTTGGTGCATGAGTGCCTTTCTTTTCCCCTTCCTATGGTGGAGAAGGCCATGCCACTAGAAGAATACTTTGGGGACCAAATAAATTTGTTTTTATTTTATTTTACTTTTTTATGTTTTTCTGACCTGAGAAGTGGGAAGGCAGAGAGAGAGAGACTCTTGCATGCGCCCAACCAGGATCCACCTGGTAAGCTCACTAGGAAGTGATGCTCTGCCCATCTGGGGTGTTGCTCTGCCCATCTCAGTGCTCCGGCCAACTTTGCTCGAATGGAGCCATGGCTGCAGGAGGGGAAGAGAGAGATAGAGAGAAAGGAGAGGGGGAAGAGTGAAGAAGCAGATAGGCATTTCTCCTGTGTGCTCTGGCGGGGATTCAAACACGGAACATCCACACGCTGGGCTAATGCTCTATCATTGGGCAAATCAGCCAGGGTCTAGTTTTTATTTTTCATGTAATTTTGTTTTATTTTTTCTTTGATACATGATCTGTATATTGCATTGTATGCCTACCACCCAAAGCCAGATCCTCTTCCATTACCATATATTTGACTTCCTTTGCCCTTTACTACCTCCCACCCCACTTCCGGCTTGTAACCGCCATACTGTTGTCTGTGTCTATGAGTCTCAGTTCTATATCCCACATATGAGTGAAATCTGGTTCTTAGCTTTTGCTGACTGACCTATTTCATTTGGCATAATATTCTCAAGGTCCCTCCATGTTGTCACAAATGGCAATATTTCATCTTTATAGCTGAGTAGTATTCCATTTACATATGTACTACATCTTCTTTATCCAATCCTCTATAAAGGACCCTGGTTGTCTCCATGTCTTAGCCACTGTGAATCCTGCTGCAGTGATCACAGGAGTGCATATGTTTTTGCAAATAAACATCTTCAAGTTTTTCAGGTGGATACCCAGAAGAGGGATTGTTGAGTCGTATGGTAACTCTATCCTTAGTTTTTTGAGGAACTGTTTTACATGGTGTCTGTACCAGTTTACATTCTCACTAGCAGTGAATAAAGTCTTCTTTTTCCCCACAAGCTCTCCACCACTTGTTATTACCTGTCTTGTTGATAATAGCCATTCTAACAGATGTGAGGTTGTATCTCATTGTAGTTTTGATTTGTGTTTCCTTAACAGCTAGTGAAAGTTAACTATCTTTTCATGTATCTGTTGGCCATTTGTATGTCTTCTTGGAAGAAGTGCCTGTTCAAGTCCTCTGCCCATTTTTAAATTGTGTTATTTGCTTGGTGTTGAGTTACATGAGCTTTTTATGCATTTTGCAAATATCTTCCATTTGGTTGGCTGCCTTTTCGTTTTGTTATTGGTTTCTTTTCCTGTACAAAAGCTTTTTAGTTTGCTATAATTGCATTCATTTAATTTTGTCTTTACTTCCCTTGCCTTTGAGGTCAACTTCATAAAATCTCCAAGACCAAGGTCCATGACTTTAGTACCTATGTTTTCTTCTATTTAATTTATTATTTCAGATATTGTAGCTATGTCTTTGATCCATTTTGAATTAATTTTTGTGCATGGGAACACAACTGTAGTCTAGTTTCATTCTTTTGCTTGTGGCTTTCAAATTTTCTCTGCACCATTTCTTGAAGAAGCTTTTTTTCTCCATTGTACGTTCCAGGCTTCTTTGTCAAAAATTATTTGCCCATGTGGTTTTATTTCTGGGATCTCAATTCTGTTCAGAAAGTGTGATACCTCTGGCTTTGTTCTTCTTCTTCAAGATTGCTTTGACTATTCAGGGTCTTTTGTGGTTCCATACAAATCTGATGTCTTTTTTTTATTTATTTCTTTAAAAATACAACATTGGACCTGACCTATGGTAGTACAGTGGATAAGGCATCTCGACATGGAATGCTGAAGTCACTGATTCAAAGCCCCAGGCTTGCCTGATCAAGGTACTTACGAGAAGCAACTATGAGTTGATGCTTCCTTGAGGCAGATTAAGGTTGGTTGAGGCTCCAGGTGCAGAAGAAAATAGTGGGCCCCTTAAAAAAAGGAGAGAGATGGAAAACAAAAATACATGTTAACCATACTTTTTCTTTTTTTTTACAGAGACAGAGAGAGAGTCAGAGAGAGAGATATATAGATAGGGACAGACAGACAGGAACAGGGAGAGATGAGAAGCATCAATCATTAGTTTTTTGTTGCAACACCTTAGTTGTTTATTGATTGCTTTCTCATATGTGCCTTGACCTAGGGGCTACAGCAGACCAAGTAACCCCTTGCTCAAGCCAGTGACCTTGGGTCCAAGCTGGTTAGCTTTTGCTCAAACCAGATGAGCCCGCGCTCAAGCTGGTGACCTCGGGGTCTCGAACCTGGGTCCTCGGCATCTCAGTCTGATGCTCTATCCACTGTGCCACTGCCTGGTCAGGCACCCATACTTTTAAATAAATAAAAAATATTATGTACTATTAATGTTAAAATTATACATATGAAAACCAAACATGGTGTCATTAGAAAAAAGTGTGAAGTTGGGGTTTTGTGGGGCTCTTCAGAAGTCGGGGCCCAGAGAGCATGCCCAGTGCGCCTGCTGTTAAATCTGATGCTTCCTGCTCCTCCCCCATCTTTCTCTCTCTCCTTCTCTCTCTAAAATCAATAAATAAAAATTTTTTTAAAATAATAATTTGGATTGGGATTGCATTAAATCTGTGTCCTGCTTTGGGTAATACGGCCATTTTAACTATGCTGATTCTTCCAATCCATGAATACAGAATATCTTTCTACTTCATAGTGTTTTTTTCAATCACATTTAATAATACTTTGTAGTGTTCAGTACACAGGTCCTTCATATCCTTTGTTAAATTTATTCTTAGGTATTTTATCCTTTGTGTTGCAATTGCAGAGGGAATTATTTGTTTTTGTTTTTCATTTCTTTTTCAGAAATTTTATTTTTATGATATAGGAATGCAGTGGATTTTTGTACGTTGATTCTGTAGCCTCAGCTTCCAAAAATTCATCAAAATGGCCATTTAAACATTTCTCTCAGTTTATGGCTCAGGCAGCTTCTGCCCCAGGAACTCCCAGGGCCTTAAATATGCCCATGTATTGTGACATGCACAGGAGGGTTGCCAGCATTCAAGGTTTTCAGAGTTACATTGATGAAATATTGCAGTGTGTCCCTGGTTAAGAGCTGAGACTTAGAGTCAGGCTGCCTGTGGCTGCAGCTCAGCTCCTCAATCCACAGCAGAGACCTGGGTAATGGTATGGAACGTGCGGCATTTGAAAGAAGAATTCACTGCATCATTATCTGACTTCCAAAGACACTTTAAAGCACTTTAAGGACTTTTAAAGCTTTCAGTGTGACCTCTTTAATTAAATTTTAATTTTAGGCCCTGGCCGGTTGGCTCAGTGGTGGAGCATTGGCCTGGCGTGCAGAGGTCCTGGGTTTGATTCCCGGCCAGGGCACACAGGAGAAGTGCCCATCTGCTTCTCCATCCCTCCCCCTGTCCTTCCTCTCTGTCTCTCTCTTCCCTTCCCGCCGCAGAGGCTCCATTGGAGCAAAGATGACTCGGGCGCTGGGGATGGCTCCTTGGCCTCTGCCCCAGGCGCTAGAATGGCTCTGGTCGCGCAGAGCCACACGAGGGGCAGAGAATCGCCCCCTGGAGGGCAGAGCGTCACCCCCTGGTGGGCGTGTGGGGTGGATCCCGGTCCAGCGCATGCAGGAGTCTGTCTGACTGTCTCTCCCCCTTTCTAGCTTCAGAAAAAAAATAAATAAAAAAATAAAATTTAATTTTAGTAAGAATCAATGACATTTTGATATTTTTATTAGCTATTTAACACCGTCAAGAAAAAAATGGTTTTCTTCCTCACTGGTTATTTTTATTTAGTATATTAATGCTTTGCATTTATAATCATTGAAATATAATAAACAGTAATAAATTATATACAACAAATACCTTTTCAGATATAATGTTAATAAAAGCTAACTATTCATACATATTGGAAATTTATAATCCATAATGGACCATGCACAATAAAACAATGAAATTATATTTAAAAATCTGTTTTCAAATAAAATTAGTTTTCTATTTGTGGGCATCATGTGAAAATACCCAAATAGTCTTTCATCAAATTTGTAGAGCATTATTTAAAAAGGTCTGATTCAAAACTTAGGTTATGTGGCAGGATATAAAAATCACTTTAGATGATCTTAAGGCGCCTCAGAGAAACGGGCAGTCATCAACCAGGAGCTGAACGTAAAGGTCAATGAGGAGTCTGAATAAGTATCATTTAGAGGAGATGTCGTATTTAGAAATATGCCATCCATGGAAAATAATGAAACACTGATTTCAAATCGGTCCTCCAAATGGCAAGTCACCAATGTAGATGTGACTTGCTACCAAAATGCCCTTCATGTGAGCTGTTCTTTTGTGCATTTCTCTAGACAGAAACACAGATGAACCTGTTTTTCTATTTGTTTGTTTGTTTGTTTTTTGTTTTTTTGTTTTTTTCATTTTTCTGAAGCTGGAAACAGGGAGAGACAGTCAGACAGACTCCCGCATGCGCCCGACCGGGATCCACCCGGCACGCCCACCAGGGGCGATGCTCTGCCCACCAGGGGGCGATGCTCTGCCCATCCTGGGCGTCGCCATGTTGCGACCAGAGCCACTCTAGCGCCTGAGGCAGAGGCCACAGAGCCATCCCCAGCGCCCGGGCCATCTTTGCTCCAATGGAGCCTCGGCTGCGGGAGGGGAGGAGAGAGACAGAGAGGAAAGCGCGGCGGAGGGGTGGAGAAGCAAATGGGCGCTTCTCCTGTGTGCCCTGGCCGGAATCAAACCCGGGTCCTCCGCACGCTAGGCCGACGCTCTACCGCTGAGCCAACCGGCCAGGGCTGTTTGTTTGTTTTTATGAATGATGATACTGAATTTTTCAGACAGCCCAGGATAGCCAACATGAGATGTGGGTTCTTTATCAATTTCCCCACCATTATAATATTTGTGGGGTTTTTGCTTGGGCCACACGGCCCTTCTTCTGCACATGGGAAGGAATGTAGCCTTCTGTGGGAAAAGGAGACTCAGAAAGAGAAACTACCCAAGAAAAATGTGCTGACTAAACCAGAAGACTGAGCAGAAAGCTTTTTTTCTGATATGATAAAGGATAATAACTTGGTAAGAATTACACTAGCAGTTAAACAGTTGTTTCCAAGGCTAGGAAGATACAGACATTCGATGTGGAGAAGGGAATGGGCGTTTCAGGTTTATTAACATGGATTTAAGGGTTTAGGGTTATTTGTGTTTGTGGTAAAGAGCTCAGACAGAAAGTCTTTGTTTACTGCCTCAACAGTTAGCGAGTCTATTTGTTTCTTGTGTTCTATCTCATCCACAGATAATATCTTTTTAAATAGAATATGAGATTGTATGCGTAAAGTTAAACAAATATGGAGTAGGAAAATTACTTAATTGAAATAGACCTATGGATGTCCTTAATTCATAGGAACATTAAAATTTTCCAGAGTGTCTCACCAACCAAAGAGATAAGTGTTGAAGACAAAATTTCATGCTATGAAAACCTCTGTGGTTGGAATAAATATTTTGTATTATGTCAAGTCCATTAACACCACCTTTCAAATCACATCTGTATTGAGTGACAGGAAAAAAAGGATCGAACAAACCAAATAAATTGTTAATATCACAAAGACATCCTTATGTATAATAGTAATTTTAAAATAAATGGCAATTAGGCATTTGGCTTGCTTTTAGATAAAATACAAAAGAAGAAAGAATAGGAGGCTTCTGTCTTAAAAAAGTGGCCTGGCTACAATTCGGGAAACAAGACAACTTCATAAGCAAAGATTTTGATACAAGAGAGGAAATCGCAATAGTAGAAAGGATTTAAGCATTTCACAAGAATTTCAGAAGAACCAGGGTCAAAATGCAGTCAAATTCTGACAGCTTTCAGCAGGAAGTAGGAGGCAGATAGATAAGAAACTGGTGGGAAGAGAGACAGGTCCCAGTCCAAGGACATCTATTGACTCAGCAGACCTTCCTTCTCCCTCAAAGATCTCCAGTGAGGGGACCTCAAACGGTGAAGGCCTGTGTGTGAAAATGTTGTAGACATCTGACGCTAACTCGAGTTTTGATGTCTCTCAAGCCTGAGAGAATTCAGATAGAAAACAAAAAGCAGTAATGATCAGTTTACTGCTTATTTTAATGCTGCTTTGAAAAGAAAATCTTATATTTGCTAGTATTTCATACTTATTGAAACCTTTCATGATTACTGTGTCCTTAATTTCTGTGTGTCCGTGACGCACTCAAACAGGTTGTGAATTTAACAAAGTGAGTTGAGAGAAAGAGAGTGAGTATTCTCAGGCCGCGGTTAAGAAGAAATCAAGGCGGGATGCTCTATCTCACCATGGAGTGGGTGCATTCAGAGGAAGAGGCTGGTGCGCAGGCTCAAAACCAAAGCTGAGCATAAGCCAGCTCTTTCTGGAGGGTAGTGACCATTTGTGACCTGCTCACAGGCTATCTTCTGGCAAGCATAACATTATCTCTTTAATCCTGGATTGAGATCGAGGTAAATAAGGCTGGGAGATTGTTAAATAACCTGCCACACAGCCAGAATTGGTAAAGCTAGAATTCATGTTTCATTCTGTCTGATCCCAAATCCATATTTTTCAACTATGTACCTACACACAGTGAAGTTTTGTCATTTTCAAAGTGGTGTGCATTATTACTGAATGTTTGCTTCACCCCAATCAAGGGTAAGAGAAAAATAAATTTTATTTTTAGTTTCTCTCCCCTTTCCTATTACTGACTTCACTACTTCCTTTTGCTGCAAAAGTTGTGGAGATAAGTAGAAATCATAGCTCACCGTACTTTGCTATCTTGGATCGGTTCTGCAATTCTGTTAGTGTTCATTAGAGATCCACTAGCAGAGTTTGAAGGAGGAGGGTGGTTTCAGAGACATAGTCTAGCCCCTGGTAATCTCCCTCCACCACTTCTTCTGTTACTCCTGTGCTCATGTCTTCTAGTAAATGGCGAAGTACTATCTTTCTGCTGATGCCTGGATACAATGTTAGATTGGAAAAATTCTACAATAGAGCAAACTTTGAAAAATCAGAAACACTGACTGTTTTAAAAATCAAAGACTAAAATCTGGGATGAACTCATTCATGGAACATGAGTCAGCCACATGTGATTCCGGCTGCCACACACTTTTAGCCCTTTGTGTGAAGACGGCTTTTGACTCTCTTGACTTTGATCGCTTGGATGTCTGGGTCCCTGTGATTTAAACTCAGGGCTCATCTCTCAGTCTCTTCATAAGATTAGTCAGTTTTTCAAATCCATCGCGTGATTGACACCACGATTTGGTTTGAGGCAATTACACATTTTACTCAAACACCATGGGGACTAACGGAAGAGGGAAAACCTGGGTTGCATACTTTTACCCTTTTTGATGAATTTTTCATTAGTGCTTGAAAAACCTTTTGGGCCTGACCTGTGGTAACACAGTGGGTAAAGCTAGAACGCTGAGGTTGCTGGTTCGAAACCCTGGGCTTGCCCGGTCAAGGCACATATGGGAGTTGATGCTTCCTGCTCTCCCCCTTTCTCTGTCTCTCTCTGTTCGTCTCTCTCATCTCTAAAATGAATAAAGTCTTAAAAATATTTTTAAAAAACACCCTTTTGATATATCATTAGAAATCAGGACAAAGAGGTGAGAGGCCTCTGGCAGTCTTTCCACTCTACTGAACTAGGCATGGCCAGCAGGAGGAAGAGGGGAGAAAGGGCTTTGCCCTCTGCACTGTCATCTGCCATCTCATCCTCCCTCCCACCCTGGTTGCCTTCCTGCTGTTCGAGGCCCCACCTTTGGCTCCACCACCACGACTGTGTCTCTTTTAAACAAACATCCCACACTCCAAATTTGATCTTTTCCCTTCGCTCTGCCAAATTCTTAACTGTCCTGTTTTCTCAAGAACTACTTAAAGTGACTAATCTGTTAAACTATTCAATCTGTTAAACTACTTGTGTGTACCTAGTAATGAGTGACAGGGGCGAGCAAAAGATCCTCCTTCAAGATACAGTTGGCTGTTTACACATAAATGAATAACTAATTCTACAGCTAACAGCAGCTAGAAGTTTTTCATTTTCTGGGCTCCATTTAAATCATAAATTTCTTATGCCTATGATTCTGCCTGAGTATTGTTTAAAGGAACCGTTTATAGTCCACAAAAAATAAATAAATAAATAAGAAACAATGACATTATGAATAGGGCTAGAAGGTAAAAGACACAAAAGGGCCGATCGACCTCAAAGCCAGTCAGCGCATGCGCACTTCTGCTGACCCCAGACACCTAGAAGAAAGCAGACGTTCATACTTTTTTTCAGCCTTGGGGAGTGTAATCAGATGACCTAACTTCCAGGGTCAGTTTATCCATTTGTTCATTCTTTTATTTCTTCATCATTTACAATTCCTGTGCAGCATGTGGGTAAATACATTAATAGCTCTGTCATTTTTACAGTTTGGAAAAGAGGAGTCAATTTGCAACAGGAAAATAAAAACAAAACTAGAGATTGTGAAATAAAGACATCCTAAGATGAGTTTTCAATGCAGGTGCAAACAAGCTTATGTATTTATTTATTTTTTAAATTGATATAGAAGAGAAGAAACAAAATTTTAAAATGCATTTTCATAAATATGCACAGTTTAATTACCAGCTAAATGATAATCTTATTCCATGAAGAGTTATCACAGGTTTTAGGGTAATGGCAATAATCAAGTATTAATATCTATTGAGTGGTTATTACATGTCAAGTAATTATGCTGTGTGCTTAGCATGAGTTTTTTACATTTAGTCATCATGAAAAAATTCTATGAGACAGGCTTATTATTTCTTCTTATCCCAGATGAAAAAACGGATCTAGAAATGCTGGTCTCCCAGCTGGTATTTAGAGCGTGGATTTGAACCCAGGCAGTGGGCCTGCAGAGGCTGCAGTCTTTTGTTTCTACCTTTCTTTACTCCAATTATTTATTTTCAAATTTTCAAACCATAGAACTTTGAAAAAAATTGTACAATGAGCATTCGTTTATCCTTTACCTAAATTTACTGACTGTTAGTATTTTATATTCTCTCTCTATGAATATATGTTTGTATACATACATATTATGTGGGTGCGTATTTTGGCAAAATCATTTGAAAGTAAATTGCAGACAAACTGTATCTCGAGGTACAACCATATTCCGCTATCGAGGATCAGATGTTCTGCTTGGTTGCCATATTGCTTTAGTTTCTGTAATCTAGAAAAGTCTTCTTATTTTTTTTGTGTGTGTTTCTTTTGAGATATTGGTATTTTGGAGAGAAACTAATCCAGTTTTCTTGTAGAATATCATACAATGTAAATTGGTCTGCTTGTTTACTTATGATTAAAATCAAGTTCAACATTTTTATCAAGAATACTACATAGACGATGTATTGATGTATCCTTTCCAATTAATTTCCATTAAAGAGCACGTAATGGCAACTTATCTGGTTAACCACAAAATTTCTCTGTTGTAAAGATATACTCTTTTCCCTCTTTCTTTGGTGCTCAAATTGAACAGAACTTGGGCAATGGAAACTCTTGTAAGCCAGCTTCTACGTTCATTTGAAACATATTTATTAGTGTTTGAGCATTTTCTTGCCTTTTTTTTTTTCCAGTAACAATTATTTTGTACTTTTCCTAGCCTGGACTTGGAATCAGCCATTTCTCTGAGGGACTTTGGATCCTATTAATGAGGAATGATATTATAAACCAAGATCTGGCTTTATTAATTAGTAAAGGACTGTCAGTATTTTTTTCCTTTTTAAAATATTTGTTTATTCATTCATTCATTCATTCATTTATCTTTGTGTTATAAAGACATAACATAAAATTGTTATCTTAAGCATTTTAAGTGTACCATTAGGGCTGTCATAGATTTTAGACCTTTTTAAAGGACTTAGAATATATGTAAATAGAAACAAAAATACAGTGTTTATGTGTGTATATGTGTGTGTATGTATTGTTTATATTATTTTAAATTATACATTTATACTGATATCACAGGGCATTTCTCTCATCCCACTTCATATTTGTAAGTTCCATTTCCCACAATAACAACCTTGGTTCTAAATAATTTATTAATTGTTTCCCTCTATATAATATACATTATAGTTTGAGTTACCACACTAACACTATTACCAGCATAAATTTTCAAAATTCAAGATTTCATTTTGTTTTTAGTACGTTTCATAAAAATGTGGAAGAATTAATCGCTTTAAGAATGTATTATCAGAGCACTGTGTTTGAAAGTTATTTAGATTATAATTTTTGACATTTTATAATGCTCAGCTATTCATTTTTTTTCTTTTATTTAATTCTATATCCTGAACTAAAAAAATACTTGTGTGGTTTAAAAGTCACTCCCACAGAGCCTATATTTTAAACACATATATATTATATTATATTTATTATATTATATTATATTAATTATATTTATTCATTCATTCATTCACAATAAGACCAGGTTTAGTTCTAGGTATTGAAATATAGCAGTGATCTGGAAAGCAAGATCTCTCTCTAGTTAGGGAAGATAAACAAGAAACAAATAACCAAAGAAGATGATTTTAGAATTCTATGAATAAAATCTTTTTTTTAAAAATTTTATTTATTCATTTTAGAGAGGAGAGAGAAAGGGGGAGAGAGAGACAGAGAGAGAAGGTGGGGAGGAGCAGGAAGCATCAACTCCCATATGTGCCTTGACCAGGCAAGCCCAGGGTTTCGAACCGGCGACCTCAGCATTTCCAGGTCGACGCTTTATCCACTGCGCCACCACAGGTCAGGCTATGAATAAAATATTAATAAAATAAGACAGAGACTAAGATTAGGCGTAGAAACAGCTACTCTGAATTGGGAAATCAGAGACAAGCTTTCTGAAGTGGCCTTTGGTCTGAGACTTAAGAACAAATTAAAAGAAGTCAGGCTTTGCACAGCTAAAGACAATAAGAACAGAATAAAAAGACAAACTACACAATGGGAGAACATATTCAACAATACATCTGATAAGGGATTAATAATTAAAATTTATAAAGAACCTGTAAAACTCAACACCAGGAAGACAAACAATCCCATCAAGAAATGGGCTAAAGAAATAAATAGACACTTCTCCAAAGAGGACATACAGATGGCCAATAGGCATATGAAATAATGCTCAACATCACTAATTATTAAAGAAATGCAAATTAAAACCACAATGAGATATTACCTCATACCAGTCAGAATGGCGCTCATCAACAAAACAACACAGAATAGGTGCTGGCGAGGATGTGGAGAAAAGGGAACCCTCCTGCACTGCTGGTGGGAATGCAGACTGGTGCAGCCACTGTGGAAAACAGTATGGAGATTCCTCAAAAAATTAAAAATTGAACTGCCTTTTGACCCATCTATCCTACTTTTAGGAATATACCCCAAGAACACTATAGCACTGTTCCAAAAGGAGAAATACATCCCCATGTTTATGGCAGCATTGTTCACAATAGCGAAGATCTGGAAACAACCCAAGTGTCCGTCAGAGGACGAGTATAATAAAAAGCTTTGGTACATATATACTATGGAATACTACTCAGCCATAAGAAATGATGACATCGGATCATTTACAATAACATGGATGGACCTTGATAACATTATATGGAGTGAAATAAGTAAATCAGAAAAAACTAAGAACTATATGATTCCATACATAGATGGGACATAAAAATGAGACTCAGAGACATGGACAAGAGTGTGGTGGTTACTGAGGGGGGGGGAGACGAGGGGGACAAAGAAAACCAGATAGAAGGTGACGGAAGACAATTTGACTTTGAGTGAGGGGGAATGCAACATAATCAAATGTCAAAATAACCTGGAGATGTTTTCTCTGAACATATGTACCCTGACTTATCAATGTCACCCCATTAAAATAAAAAAAAAGAAGAAGTCAGGCTTCTAGGGGGAGCATGCCTTGTCCCATTCAGGAGTAAGTCAGTGCCAGAATGCTATATATTATACCAAACCTCTTATCATATATTTTCTATAAACTAAAACATTCCCTTACATAACTGCAATATGATCACCAAAATTAGGCACCCAATATTACTTTCTTATGATGCTCTAATTCTCAGACTCCATTCAAGTTTTGCCAATATTTACTTGTTTTCTCTTAAAAAAATTTATTGATTGCTTTTAATGAGAGAGAACGAGAGAGAGAGACAGGAACAATATGTTCCTGTATGTGCCTTGACTGGGGACCAAACTGGCAACCTCTGCACTTTGGGACTGCGCTATAACCAACTGATCCATCCTGCCAGGCCTAACTTGTTTTCTCAATTTCCCTGTATGTGACCAATTTGCTGCCTCTTATTCCAAGCAGATAATCCCCTCAACCCAACACCCTGCTCCAGGCATCCCCTGTTCCCCATGTGGATGCCCCTGTCCTCCTATTTGTATTCCATTACTCTATAGGGGTTACTCGTGTGTGGAAACCAACTCAGACTTCCAGGCTCCAGGCCAAGCCAGTGCTGCAGAGTGCCTCCACCTTCTCAACCATGGACACCATTCCAACTTGCCCAGGTTCCAACACTGTGTCCATTTTTTTCAACCCTCCAAATCGTGTAGACACTCTTCTCCCTTGACTTTCCATATTAGGCTGACCCTTTCTTGGACATCCTTCTAACTCCATGTAGGGTTCAGGACCTTACTGAGCCATCATGCCCCATGAGAGTGCTCTGTCCACACAGCTTGGGCTCTCACACATCATGGAGGGCTCCATATTTGCACCACCAAGGCTCCATCCAGCATCACCCATTGAGAGTAGTTGTATGTGTGGTTGTTCTCTGCACCGCCTTGGGCTTCAGCACCCTGAGCTGAGCTATCATGGCTGCCCGTTCCCCCAGAACACGTGACTGCCCTGTTCAGCCTCACCTAATAATGTTCAGATAGAGTTCAGGAAGGAAAGAGCAGGAGAGGGAAAGGAGGGGGAAGAGGAAGAGAGAGAAAGAGCATTTTGAAAAAAGTGCTCTGAAGTTGAGTATATCACCCAGAGAACAATTAAAAATCATATCATACAACAATAAAATTTTCATGATACTTCAAGGCTAACATTAGGAAATTAAAGAGTACCATGATTTAACTGAGGAAAACCTCTAAAAAAAAAAAGAAGATAAATTAGAAAAAGCATACTTAATGCTTTCAATTACACTTTAAAGAGATTTTGTATAATTTTTAAAACACAATTTACAAACTTTTTCGAAAGGGTGAATATTAAGCATTGTACATTTTTATTTTCCAAGAAATGTCTTATGATTTTTTTTAAAAGTAGGAACACTTTGACAGGCTTGCATTTTTTCCAGAAGAAATCTTAGAGGAGAATAAATGTCAATCTGATATAAAAACTAAATAGTCTGGGTAACTGTTATAGAGAAAAACACCAACACCTATTACTTTTATTACCAATACAGTGGAATTTTATTTTCCTCCCTTTCTATTATTATAAACACCATCATTTTCTCTGTGCTTTGTAATGCAAGAAAGTGTCATTTCCTAATGTCCTGATGGCTCCAGGCACAAGCATAAAGAGATATATTTAAGACAAGAATTTCTCTCCGTATTCCAGAGTTTTGTCTCACTCAACGAAATAATTAAGATTTGGGAAATGACTAAAGTGTGAAAGTGAAGAAAAGAGAAAAATACCACAATTTGGAAGTTGTTTGTAAATTGGCATAGAAAAAAGTTATTACTAATAGTTATTACTTGGAAACTTCTTTTGCTTAGTAATTAAACTCATATTCTTCAGGTCTTTCAGTCTCTGAAGTTAAAAAATAAGGTAAAATGAAAACGTAGTATACTAAGAGTTTACTACGCAATTGCAAAAGATTCTGGTTTCAGATTTATGTATAAGTTCTGTGAAGTAGAAAACTTAAGTGTCTGAATAATTTAACTTTAAAATATGTCCACCTTAGGTCTTTGGTATTTATTTAGAATACATTCAGGCTCTCGATAATCAGCTTAACCACCTTCTT
Organism: Saccopteryx bilineata; assembly: GCF_036850765.1. Lineage (NCBI taxonomy): Eukaryota > Metazoa > Chordata > Mammalia > Chiroptera > Emballonuridae > Saccopteryx > Saccopteryx bilineata. Next base: position 21,046,500 of record NC_089494.1, on the reverse strand, counting down.
CATTTTGCTTAAATTAGGAGTATAACTTTGTTCCTACAGCTTTATAGGACCTCAGGGGCCTTTGAAATATGCAGATGCCTCAGGGCTCATGGGCAAAATGCTCAATGGCATAAAGCAGGCCACTCTTTCCTGTAGATCAGCGATAGTCAACCTTTTTATACCTACTGCCCACTTTTGTATCTCTGTTAGTAGTAAAATTTTCTAACCACCCACTGATTCCACAGTAAAGGTGATTTATAAAGTAGAGAAGTAACTTTACTTTATAAAATTTATAAAGCAAAGTTACAGCAAGTTAAAGCATATAATAATAATTACTTATCAAGTACTTTATGTAGGATTTTCGCTAAATTTGGCAGAATAAATCTTTGTAAAACAACTTACTATAGTTAACTCTATCTTTTTATTTATACTTTGGTTGCTCTGCTACCGTCTACCATGAAAACTGGAATGCCCACTAGTGGGCAGTAAGGACCAGGTTGACTACCACTGATGTAGATGCTTGTAAGTTTACATTCTCAGCAAATTGGTATAATACCTTTCAAGGTGTTAGCTGAGAGATGGGATGTTTGGATATAGTGTCAGGCAGAGGGACCATAATTTAGGTTGGTTGTCAGGGTAACCTAGAGCCAGAGCTGAAGATCCTTGTGCAGGAGAAATCTATAGAAGATCCAGACCCTCTTTCCTGAGGACCCTGAGCTTCTGAGTACCACGCCTTTATTAGGTCGTGGTCATGGTGACTGGACACAGTAAAACTGGGCCTGAGACTACCAAGAGATGGCCCAGTGAATCCCTAAAAGGCTACACATATTTCTCCTTATTATGTATGTAGTGGCTGTGCTATCTCCTTGCAATTATCAGGGTCAATTTCCCTTACCAGCGTGGGAACTCCTGTGTGATCGGGTGGCAGCCAAAGATTTATGTTTAGAGTGACTCGCCCTGTGTTTTCCTGGTGGAAGAATTTTCCCTTTAGAGATCAGAAACTAAAATTTCTCAAGTTGCCCACTGAGAGTGATGGTGAATGAGGTCATTCTTACTTCCAACCTTCAGGTAGTGGGCCCACATTTTCTAGTTATTGGGAACGCCGGACCAATACAATAGCCATCAGTTAAAATTCTTTACTGTATCTTAAAGGATAGTGTCTCAGACTCATAAAATGCTATCTTCAAACTAGTGCCTCTGCTATATCTTTAAGAGGTCATTCTGTTTGAACATACCTGTAACTTCTGGACGATGCGATGACATGGCATGTGGCATGACCTGTAGATGACCATGTGCTCACCATTGCATCTCTCTAGCCATAAAGTGAGCCCCTTATTTCAAAGTAATGCTACGAAGAACACTAAATCAATGAACCTGACAGTGGGGCTAACTGAGAGACAGTGGATAGTAAAGGTAAGCCTACCTCTGAAAGATATATCAGTCCTGATCAGGATAAATGATTGTTCCTTCCAGGATGGAAGTGTTCATCTTAAAGTGAATTGTGAATCTTTCCTTGGAAAGGAGACAATGTCTTAGGCACTTGCAAGCTAGGCAGCCTTTGATCATCCAAAGACAATACTCCAGAAAAGGTTGTAGCCGTGAGCTGTTACCAGCAACACCTAGAGCAGCCACTCAGAGTTTCCAAGGATCTGGGCTTTTCAGGCCTTCATATGATCTCCTGAGGAATAGGAATCGTATTCTCAGATGGCCACAGAGCCCAGCCTGGTAAAGCAATTGAGTGAGGCATGCCAAGTGCGAGCTATGGCCAACTTGAAAGCTAGCACCTAGTCTAAAAGCGAAGTGCCCGTTTATTATTGCCCTCATTTCTGCCAGGTTTTCCCATTTCTCACGAATATATGACAACCCAGACTTATTTTCATGCAGAATCTCTCTGTTTTTAAAATGTTGACAGTCATATCATCAGTTTTTCTAACAGGAAACAGATGGACTACCCAAACTAGGATGGATGGAGGAGGGAAAAGGGTGGAGAGTGGATCCACAGGAGCTAATGGGAGCTATCCAGCACAATGCCCAATTCAGGGTTTTAGAAAACACTAGCATGCAAGTATTGTATTAGTCTGCCTGAGCTGCCATAACAAAATACCTCACACCAAGTGGCTTAAACAACAGAAATTTATTTTCTTATGGTTCTGGAGGCTGAAAGTCTGAGATCGGGGAGCCAGCAGGGTTGGTTCCTGGTGAGGGGTCTCTTTTTGGCAGCCACATTCTCACTGTGTCTTTACAGGGCCTTTTTTTTTTTTTTTTTTTTGGTGCATGCAGGTGGAGAGAGAGAGAGAGAGAAAGATAGAGAGAGAGAGAAGAGAGAGCTTTCTCCTTTTTTTTTTTTTTTTTTTTTTTACAGAGGCAGAGATAGACAGGGACAGACAGACAGGAATGGAGAGAGATGAGAAGCATCAATCATCAGTTTCTCGTTGCGTGTTGTGACTTCTTAGTTGTTCATTGATTGCTTTCTCACATGTGCCTTGACCGTGGGCCTTCAGCAGACTGAGTAACCCCTTGCTGGAGCCAGCGACCTTGGGTCTAAGCTGGTGAGCTCTTTGCTCAAGCCAGATGAGCCCGCGCTCAAGCTGGCGACCTCGGGGTCTCGAACGTGGGTCCTTCCGCATCCTAGTCCGACGCTCTATCCACTGCGCCACCACCTGGTCAGGCTCCTTTCTTTTCTTATAAGGACATTAATCCTATAGGAATAGCATCCCACCCTTATTACCTCATTTAAGCTTAATTACTTCCTTAGAGGCCCCATCTTTACACCAGGGTGTTGGGGCTTCAACATATGTATTTGGTGGTAGTGGGAGAGGGACACAAATATTTAGTCCATAACAGGCATCAGATAAAATACTCAGAGAAAACAAAACCAATAAAACCTGTCTTCTGGCTCACACTGAAACACCAGTGTTTGCCGGACCTCTGATACAAATAACAACTAACTGCCTATATAAAAGCTTGGCCCTAAGTCTGGTGCCTTTGTGTGTCCCAAGCTGTGAGTCCATTAGACAGCACTTGGATCACAATGTTTGATTTACTGTTTAATTGATTAACCCAAGTTTTCACCTGTAAAAAAGAAATAATGAGAATGCTGGGAAAATTATAGAACTGAAAACATGTTGCTGTGCTTTTTACTTGAGATGAATTATCCGGTTCAACAAGCATTGACCCAGTTATTTTCTTGTTCTTTTTTATTTCAAACTGAGCTTTGCATTCAAAAGCAGGATGCAGAAGAAGAGAGAACTAAAAACAGTGTAAAGTTGGAGATGAGCCCAGTGCAGACAAGCAGTCGGCAGCTCCGCCTTTGGTCCAGGATTACCCAGGTTGAAGTTCAGTCTTCTCGAGGAGCTCACAGTCTTTTAAGCATCTATCACTGTCAATAAAGGAGCTCAAGAATTGAAGCCTGGAAGCTGAGACTCTGAGAATTATTGCTAAGAAAGGATTTAAGCCTCAGAATCTCATTTCTGTCTGAACCACAGAGGGATGATTGTGGGTCAGAAAATATGGACTTTAAACTCAGCCAAAGACCTGATTTCCAAAGGGTGGTTGGAACCCACTCTGGTTCCAGAACACTCGGCTCTGCCCATTTAAAAACAACAATAACTCGTGCGCAAGGCAGAAACTGCAAAGACTCTGGAAGTCATTTTAGTCGTGGCTGCAGCCAGAAAAGCACAGCAAGGATGACATTATTTTCAAGTGGTCCCGGACCAGTTTATGATCAATAGGCACTGGAGTGACAGATCCACAGTGAAGGAGAATTGGGAATCAAGGGACAGAAACCTGGCCAGACCAGGTCATCCTGAGCCTGTTTCTATTGACAAGAGCAGTGCAGGAAACGCCACATGTCAGGGACATCAAGAAAGAGTCTACAGAGCCCAAAAGTCATACTAACGTGCGATGTGCCCAAGATCTTTAGGTATTTCTCTCCATTAAAAGTTTATCATAAAAGTCAGTAGTGAGAGGACATTTATTTGTGCTGCATGTGACAAAGGCTTCTTCCAGGCCTCAGACCTGCACATACATCAGAAGATTCACGCAGGAGGAAAGCCTCTCAGGTTCAACACGTGTGCCAAATCCTTCGGCCACGGAACCAACCTTCGGCTCAGAAGAGGATCCACACAGGAGAGAAACCCTATGTATATTCCGGTGCCAAAGATGTTACTGCCAGTCACCCATCTGCAGCGCCACTTGAGGACGCACCAGAGACCTGCCTTTATACATGCTTCCTCTAAACCAGAAGCTTCCTCAATGTAATGCATATAAAGATGTCTGTGAATATGAATATTTCCATTGTACTTCTCTTTCTAGAACATACTTTATAACTTCCCAAGCATGTTTTCCCTGCATTGCTGGATGGATCCCAGTCAGGTGTATGCGGGAGTCTGTCTCTCTGCCTCCCAGCTTCTCATTTCAGAAAAATACAAATATATATATGTGTGTGTGTGTGTGTGTGTGTGTGTGTGTGTGTATTAAAATGTAAATTAAAGATGTCAGGGAATTTCTGTTTTGTTTACCAAAATATTTCAGGTGCCAAAAATGTGGGTGACACCTTTCAACTGACCACTAAATACTTGTTGAGTAAAAAAGCAAATGCACAAATAAATAAAAATGTAGAATTGAGAATAGAAATCAGGCATGTCATCTCCATTAGTATCAGAGTAAGGCTGGATGTCTCAGCTGACGTACTTTCATATTGCTTTTGCTCAGAAACCGAAAGCTGAGACTTTGTCCTCCATCACCCAAAAGTAATTGCTCTGTTTGCACCTCAGTGTCAAAGTGAGGTCCACAGGCAAACAACGTCTGCACCATCTAGGAACTTGTTAGAAATGCAGAATTGGGCCCTGGTTGCAGACTCACTAAATCAGAAACTCTGGGAATGGGACTCAGGTATCTATTTTACTGAGTCCTCCAATTGATTCAGGTACACAGGGCAGTTTGAGAGTCATTGCTCTATATTAACAAGGTGATTGAAAGAGGTAAATCCAGAAGGAAGAAATTGACATTTCACTGAGCTTCTTGTAATGTCCCAGGCATGTTATTAAGAGACTCAGTGGTGGCATCAAGACATGAATTCAAGTCCATCCCATGCCAAAGACCATGCGCTCATCCCATTCAATCATATTTTCTCCTTAAAATATGTACTGAGCATTTCCATTGGGCCAAGTGCTTCCATATGTTATCTTGTTTAACCTTTACAGGGTTCCTGAGAGGTGGACTATATTGCAGTATTCCCATTTTATAGAACACAGGCTGATAGAAATGAATTCATTTTCTCAGGGTGGCGCAGCCTGTAAGTAGCACAGATGGGGTGTACACTCAGTTCAGAAGGCCACAGGTCCCATGTTCTCACCTTACCTCCCTACACCAAACTGTTTTCTTTGTTTGTTAGTCCTTCTATTTCTGATTGCCATTGCTTCCCTCCTGCTCATCTGTTTTCTGTATTAGAGGATCCAGTCTTTCTCAACTGGCGTACCTGATCTGAACTACAGAACACAGGAAACGATGTGAGGGACTAGCTTTTCTCTCCTCCTGAGGATGGTCCTTAGCTAGTGCCCCGCTAGAGGCAGGGATGAGAGAGGGTGGAGCTATTGTAATTCATTACCCACAATGGAAGCCAGGGGCGGGCGTTAGGGCTCAATTCCCTCACAGAACGCCCTGGAGGAAGCTGAGAAGATACGTGAAATCCCGTTCTGATTAACCCATCTGGCAATTCACTTTATTCTCCTCTTTCCAAGTTCCTCTTGGAATCTTTTCCCTCAGTCAGGAGATCTGCAGAGAGGAAGCGCCGTATAATTGAGAAGCCGCAGAGCGGGGCGTCAGGGGTCCCTACCCCGAGCACCTCCGCGAGGTCGGTGCGCCTCACTTTGATAATTCACTTCTCTTCCCCGGCCTCTGTTTCTTCGCTGGAAAGTCTGGATTCATGAGCATGGAGGATTCTGTTTATGAGAAGAAATTAAGCATCACTGTCAAGTCATCCTTCTTCATTCCAATAAGGAAAAAATAAAAAAAAGGGAAGGGAAAATCTATGCCTCATTATTGTTGCGTAGGTGTGTGTCTGTGTGTTTATCTTTATACATAATTACCTGAGACCCTTGAAGTATTACTGTGTATGGTTTACTCCTTGATAGTGATGGGGTTTAAAAAAAAAAAAAGCCACTCCTGAAATGTAGCGCCTTGGCCTATTGAATATTTTAAGTGGAAGGAGTTTAAGAAAATGAGAGAAGCAAGGGTCACTCTGTCCCTTTTCCCTGTTCACCCTTCTTCCCTGAAACAGGTTATAAGATCCTCACGTGAAGGTGACCTCCTTGTTCCCAGAGGAAAGAAACATCCTTATTTCTGAAGACAAAGAGATGCCAAGAAAAATTCTAAAAAAATCGGCCTTGCTAAGTTCCCCCCAGTTTTCTACACTGACCTCAAGCTCTGTAACCCATCTCCGTTCTCCACGAGAGTCCGCCCTCCGTCTAACTTAGCACACATGGACACAGGCCTAACCATTTCCTGGGCTCCCAGGTCACCTACAACTTACATCGAATACATCTGTATGCTTTTCTCTGTGAACGTATCTTCATCGGTTTAATTTTCAAACCTGGTCGGTGACGCTAAGAGGGTTGAGGAAGACTTTTTTCTCTCCTCCAATAGTCAGGATTATTTCCCTGAAAATGTTTTGGTAAAGATCTTTCTTTGTTCATGCACTATCCTCATTTAGAATGAAATTGAATATTAAAGGTGTCATGGTTACCTTAATATCTCGAAGACTTCTTTATGATGTCCTGAGTCGAACCTCTTTATGATACTTCATTTAAGTTCAATTCAATTTCACCAACTGTACTCTGCAATACAGAGGATGCACATAGCATCCCCTGTAAACATATTAATTCATGGAAAGCTGGCTAAAAGTTCTCTTCCAGTGGAAATGTTAGTGCCACAATGACTAGGCCTACAAACTAATACCCAATTTTAGAGGTTATGGTGGAATGTTCCTTAGTAAGAAATTACATTTTGGAAGAGTTCATTTTTGTTCTTGTCTTGAACAATATACTCAATATGAAGCATTTCATATCTCGAAAGCCTTAAGTTAACTGTGTTTGGTCAACTTTTAAAAAGTATTTCTCCCATAAAGAGAACAGTAAAAAGTGTTGCCCTTTATAATCATCCACCTTCTATCAGAATTTATATCCATAAAATAAAAAGGAATTTTTATTAAAAAAATTCAAAATGTACGAATTAGGCAAGTGTTGCATATTTCTGTAATTAGATTAGTCAAAATATGATGTAGAGAATGTTCCAAATCTCTATCAACTAGGTTGTTTGTACATTCATCAAAAAGAGGATTTAAATGACCAAAGGGAGAGGGCAGGGAAGAATCTCCGAACGCTTAACTGCTTGCAGCTGCTATTTTAGCATCCAGCTTACACGGATTTCCAAACAGTGCATTCTTTGTTTCATGCACAGGTCCTTCAGTATTCAAAAAGGAGGATAAAATGGTGCATGGTTACTTTCAGCCTAGGATAACTGGGACCCAGCTAAAGAGTTACAGAAAGCAGGATGAGAAAGTAGCACTCCAAGAAAGAATTGGTGTCAAGAATTAAACGGAGCAGCCTCCTATAACCATCCCCAAGTTAATCAGCTCTCATGTTTGCATGCTAATAAATACTTCTGCTAAAGCATTGATCTGTACAGATATCAGATCAATGAAAGTATACTCGTTTTGCCAAAGTTGTAAATAAGCAAATTTGACAAAATTGTCTAAAGCTTTCCCAAATAAAATCGGCAGTGTTCCTTCTCTTTTTAAGAATTGGGAGCCAACAACTTTCAGACATGATTACCTAACTGTGAGAGTTAGACTATACAGACAGCATACTAAGCATATGTATGTCATAGGTATACAGAGTGTTCTATTGTTGTTAAGTAAAATGAACAACAATGTTTATCTAGCATGCTGAAAATTAAACTTAATTATAATTGTGTTAAATGATAGACACAAATAATTACGTTTTAACCTTAGTTGCTATTTTTAGATTTTAATATTCTGTATATACAGTAATCTATTGTATAATTTTGGCACCTATCTGTCATTCAATATTTCCATTGAGTTTTTATCATGTGCTATGCACCATGCTAGGCATTGAAAATATAAGTAATAAGCCTGACCAGGCGATGGCGCAGTGGATAGAGCGTCGGACTGGGATGCGGAAGGACCCAGGTTCAAGACCCTGGGGTCGCCAGCTTGAGCGCGGGCTCATCTCGCTAGAGCAAAGCTCACCAGCTTGGACCCAAGGTCGCTGGCTTGAGCAAAGGGTTACTCAGTCTGCTGAAGGCCCCCGGTCAAGGCATATATGAGAAAGCAATCAATGAACAACTAACGTGTCGCAACAAAAAACTGATGATTGATGCTTTGCATCTCTCTCCGTTCCTGTCTGTCTGTCCCTATCTATCCCTCTCGCCTGACTTGTGGTGGCACAGTGGATAAAGCCTCAACCTGGAACGCTGAGGTTGCTGGTTCAAAACCCTGGGCTTGCCCGGTCAAGGCACATATGGGAGTTGATGCTTCCTGTTCCTCCCCCCCTTCTCTTTCTCTCTCTCTCTCTTCTCTAAAATGAATAAATAAAAATAATTAAAAAAAATAAAATGTTATCCCTCTCTCTGACTTTCGCTCTGTTTCTGTAAAAAAAAAAAAGTATAAGTAACAAGACAGACAAAATGCCTGCCCTTTGCATTTTAGGGTGGCAACAAACAAGTAAACAGACACACAATTAAGTAAAAGCAGTAACTTTTAAACAGGAACTCAAAGGATGAGAAAGAGTCAGCCACGTGAAGAATTAAGGAGAGAACCTTTCAGGTAACCAGAGGTGACAGAGGCTCATGGGACTGAAGTTAGGTGAGGCAGGGAGGTGGTGTAAATGAGGTAGTAGAGGCAAGGCCATGGGGATTTTGTAAGATGTTGACAAAAGTTTGGATCTTGTTCTAATACAATAGGAAACCATTGAAACATTTTTAATCAAGAGAGAAATAGGAAATATTCTTTCATGAACAGTGATGATCTGGTAGCTATGTGGAGAATGGATTTGAAGGGTGCCTTACTTGAAGAAGTAAGGATAGAGATTAGGTGATTATTCCAGTAACCTAGGTAGAAAATGTTGAATAAAAATATATTTTATAGATAGGACCATCTGTATTTGTTCAGGATGACCCCCAGATTTCAGACTTTAGTAACTGGATAGAAAATGATTGTGCCATCTCTTAAGGTGGGAACTACTAGGTGAAGGTTGGGTAGATGAGAGTAGGGAGGAAAGAATAGCAAGAATTCCATTTTGAATGAGTTAGTCAACTGTAGGTCACAGTAAGCTGTTGGCTATTCAAGTCTGAAGCTCAATATAAAGGTCTGAACTAGAGATGTAAGTTCAGAAAGTAACAGTATATAGGTTGTATTCAAAATTATGTTTTAGAAAAGAGCAGCTTGGGTAAAAATATAACCAAGAGAAAGGAGGTACCAAAAAGGAGTCCTAATAAATGCCAATATTTTCGAGCTAACAGAAGGGTAAGGAAGCAGTGAATTAGATCAAGTGGAAGAGGCTGGAGAAAACTGGAACACTAGGAGCGATGAAGTAGGTTTTAGGAAAGAGAGTGTTCACTGAATGAATATCACAGGTTTACCCAGGACTGTCCTAGGTCAGATCAGAATTTAAGCTTTTCTTTCCTATGTATTCATTATTTGCAATCAATATTGGTGTTAATAGCTTCCTATGTTTACATGGGCTAATAAATTACTTGTGTTGTCATCTCACGTAGCCACATTTAGATCCTACCAGGGTTCTCCAAACTTTTTACACAGGGGGCGAGTTCACTGTCCCTCAGACTGTTGGAGGGCCACCACATACAGTGCTCCTCTCATTGATCACCAATGAAAGAGATGCCCCATCCGGAAGTGTGTGGTGGGGGGGGGGCACAGATAAATGGCCTTAGGGGGCTACATGTGGCCCATGGGCTGTAGTTTGGGGACGCCTGTCCAGACCTTTTTCAAAATCCAAATTCTCTGATCTAGTCACATGCTCCTCCTAGCCAATAGGCTCCTTGTTGCAATCATGCCCCTAGGTTTCCAGAACTGAGCCCTATGGCAGTGGATTGCTTGGGGAAAAGATGGCGTGACCATTTTTTACTGCCTGAAGTGACCTGGGGAGGTGAGGGCTTGATCAAAGTTGGTGGCACAAAGGTAGACAAGGGGCACACAAGTCAAATAACCTTTATATTCCATGTGTCTTAAGACAGAGATCAGAGTGAAATGCCATCAGTAAAAACAAGCGGCTGGCTCCATTCCCTCCAGCTATTTGAGTAGGTTTTATCTTTTAGGGCCAATTAGATGTAAATGTTAGTAAGATAGCCTACTATCCAGTGAGCAAAGTCAGTTAAATGGCATCCCCCCCTAGAAAAACAGCAAACACAAATGTTGTTAGGAGGCATTTTAGGCTGGAAGTTATCCCCGCCACCCCACCCACACTGCGGACTTGAGAAGTTTGCCCAGCTCTACCCAGCACAGCAGAAAGGACAAAGAAGGCATTTTCACAGACGAGAGGAAGGTGGAACCTTCGGCTTCTGCAAGGATATGTGAAGCCGCACAGGGTGGGGAGAGGGTCTAACTAGGAAACAGCAGATATATGTTTATGTCTGAGTTTCGAACAGTTGGCTTCTGACTGAGAATTCATGTCTGTAACATGTCCACTGTTCAGCGGGAAAGTGATTATTTTTCCACGGGTTAGCATGGGATGTGGAAGAAACTGACAGAGGATCTAACACCGGAGGGACCTTGGAAGAAGCTGACCTGAACAGGAGCCAGCATGGTCTAATGGCCTGGACCACACCCTGCCCAGGGTTGGATCAATACTTTAGTGAGCGGGGACAGCCACTGAGCTCCAAACCCGTGGGAAAGAGTCACGACAGTAAATCACCTGCTGTTACAACAGGCGATGGGGGGACCCAGAGAACAGCAGCAGAGGAAGGAAATACAGAAAGGGGCAGCTGGGGACATAAATGACAAACTTCAGAACCTGCTCCACATTTTTTCTTCTTAGAGCCAGGCTCGTAGGCTTGTGCACCATCTTTGTTCTAATTCCAAAGAGATATGTAGGTGTTTTCAAATATTGAGTAAAACTCCCCACCTCTCTCCTCAGATAGGTATCCCTTAAATCTTCCAAGGTCAAGGAGACCTAGAGAAATGATGTGATTAAGTATTCGACTCAGGGAAAAATAGAACGTAGCTCTACAGTTAGAAGTTTATAATCACGCAAGCATTCTAATTAAGTGGCTTGTTGACACCGATGATTTGGCTGAAGCCTCTTCTCTCCAAGTCTGTGTGGGACAGTGGACAGGGAAGCCATGCCCCAGCTGGCTAGGTGTCCTGTTGGATGGTTTTTATGATTGGGCTTTGTCTCTAGCTCATTATCTGATAAGATCCCTGAGGTTTTAGGCCACACACCCACAGAAATCTTTCGCAATGTTGTTCCCTGAAACAAGGATCAAAAATGCATATGCAAGAGAGGGAGGAGACCTTGGCTAAAATGTGATAACCTGAGCAAATGGCCCAAAGCACTAGTCCTCTCATGATGTCCCTAGCTCCATACAAGCAAGTGGCTGTAATGTCTACCTCGGAAACAAGACTGAAGACATTGGTTTGTTGGCATAAGGTCGGGTGCTTGACAAAAGAAAGCCTTTCTTGAATAAAAAGTAGAGAATGACATCAACTATTTGGATTATCTAACTAGATTGCTTCAAGTTGAGCTTTTTTCCACCAAATTTTTTCCAAATCTTTTTGAATTAATTTGTATTATGTTAACAAACATTTGCACAATAAGCCAGTTTAGTAAAAACAATTAAATTGGGCTATTGGGACACACAAAAAAAACATGCTGACCTTTTCGTTAGCTACATAATTTTGTTGACATCCCTCTTGGTTTTAGAAGACTGTTAGAATTGATATCTTAAATGAAGTCGACTCTGAACAAAGGGGAAGAAGTGAAGTTGATAGTTTAGATTTCAAAGCAGATTTTTTAGATAATTCTGTGTCTATGGTATCTCTGTATTGATCATTGACTAGCTGTATATACCTTGTTTTGTGATATATGTTTACATGTATGTTGGGCAGATAAAATATATTATGCTCACTTTGTTAAAGATGGCACTGCCCACGTGGAAGCCCGTCACCCAGGTAATGATATTAGTTGCCCTTATGCGTGGAATAGGTGTAATTATATTAATGTGTGTTGGGGGTGGGCTGTGAGCAGGCAGGATCCTTGTAGCCTGGGGCGTGGTTTTAGGACTAAGCCTTTCCCACCCTTTTTGATGTGGGGTGGTACAATCCCATCATGCCTCAGATCAGTGACTTTGTATTAGAGACTTCCCTATTTTGTATATTGGATTAAAGGTTTTGGGTTCTACACTATAAAGTGAAGCAGACCAGGAGCTTGCTCTCTTAGTTCCTGAGACTAGCATTAGAGGAGACACCAGAGAAAGGCCACGTGGAGGAGGCCAGGAGAAGCAGCCAAGATGGTGGAGTGCTGAGTGAGAAGCCAGTTTGTGCAGAGTTTGTGCAGGGAGAAGGAAGGAGATGGGGAACAGAGGTGAATAAGGCTGGTGAGCTAGAAACTTTTGATTCTAGGAAACTCAGATAAGTCAGTAGCTTTGTGAGCACTGAATGAGTGGGTTTTGGAGCCCAGTGTGTGTTTTTACTTGCCCGCTGGGTGCAAGCTAGGATAAAAGATGATGGCCCACCAGTTCATGGCTCTGTTGTTTCATTACTGTCTGTTCGAATCCAATGCGAACCTGTATGGGCCAGGTGGCTGTGATGGTGGCCCTGGCTACTGGCTTTACAATGTGTATGTATTTATATTTGCACCTCTCTCTCACACACCTCTCCTGAGTTGAATTCCTGTGTTCTTTTTATATTTGCCAAAAGTATAAAGAAGAACATGCCCAAAAAGTATAAAATATATAGATAATTTTTTTCCTTAATGGCTAAAAAGGTATGTTGGCAGAGGGTTTATCTTTATCTTGAATGAATTATATCTTTAGAATCAATTGGTTCAAGGTGAAAATAATTATCATTTTTATATATTGAACCTACTATTTATTCCAGAAGCTCTGGGCTGATTTCCAACTTTGTCACTGACTCATTCACCAATTTTCCCCCACAGGATGCGAGGAAGTAATATGTTTGGGGCTATGAATATCCCTAAGGCATTACCTTACCTAACCCTAAGACACGGACTGAGTTTTCTGACACACAGGGAAGAGACTGGCTCTTGTATTTTTGTCATTCTCCCTAGAACAGGGGTCGAGAAACTTTTTGGCTAAGAGAGCCATGAATGCCACATATTTTAAAATGTAATTCTGTGAGAGCCATACAATGACCCATGTACGTTAAGTATTATCCACTAAAAATTTGGAGTTGTCCTGGAGAACAGCTGTGATTGGTTCCAGCCACCCGCAACCATGAACATGAGTGGTAGGAAATGAATGGATTGTAATACATGAGAATGCTTTATATTTTTAACATTATTTTTTTATTAAAGATTTGTCTGCGAGCCAGATGTAGCCATCAAAAGAGCCACATCTGGCTCATAAGCCATAGGTTCCCGACCCCTGCCCTAGAAGCTGAAACAATAAACCATTGTAAGGATAGGCTTAATCTCTTCCTTTTCTAGGTAGTTATCTAGTCTACTGCTAAATAGTCTGTCCTCCTGCCTATAATTCAGTGCACTTATTTATTCTTTCAATAATGAGTGTATTTCTAAACATTTATATGTAGTGGAAAGCATATTGGAATTATGTACACATATAGGTTGAGAAGCTTACAGTCCATGGAACAGCTGAAAACCTGAACTGAAAAAAGTCTGTAAAAGATCTGTATTATGACCTTGTAGGGTGACTGTTTGGGGTTAAAGTGTATCTATTCTCCATGACCCCCCCCTCAATATTCATGTGTTCAAGTCCTAATCCCAGTACCTCAAAATATGGCTGTATTTGAAGATAGAGTTTTTATTTATTTCTTTAAAATTTTCTTTAACAATTAAATGTAATGGGGTGACAATGGTCCATAAGATTACACAGGTATCAGGTGTATATTTTCATGGCATGTTACCTGTCCATTGTGCTGTGTGCCCATCACCCAGAGTCAAACCATCCTCCATCACCATGTGTCTGCTTCCCTTTACCTCCCACTACCCCCTCACCCCCTCCCTCTGGTAACCACCTCACTTTTATCTGTGTCTGTGAGTCTCCGTTTGATAGCCCACCTATGAGTGATTGATAGCCCACATAGGAGTGAAGTCATATAGTGCTTACCTTTTTCTGACTGACTCATTTCACTAAGCATGATGTTCTCAAGTTCCATCCATGTAGTTGTAGACAGCAATATAGCATCTCTTCTTTTAGCTGAGTAGTATTCCTATATGTATCACATCTTCTTTATCCAATCCCTATCAGAGGACACTTTGGTTGTTTGCATGCCTTGGATACTGTTAACAATGCTGTGATGAACATGGGGGTTGCATGTATCTTTGCTTACAAACATTTTTTGATTTTTAGGGATTGGATGTCCAGAAGAGGGATTACTGGATCATATGATAACTCTATTCTTAATTTTTTGAGTAATCGCTATACTGTTTTCCATAGTGGTTGTACTAGTTTACAGTACTATCAGCAGTGAATGAGGGTTCCTTTTTGGAGACAGAGTCTTTAAAGAGGTAATTAATGTCAGATGGGTGGGCATTTATAATCTGACTCATGTCCTTCTAAGAAGAGGAAATTTGAACACCCTGAGAGATACTAATGATGTGCTCATGAAGACACAGAGAGATGACAGCCATTTGTAAGTTGATGAAAGAGGCCTCAGAAGAAGCCAAACCTGCCAACAGGTTTATCTTAGACTTCCAGCCTCCAGAACTGTGAGAAAGTTAATTACTGTTGTTTAAGCTACCCAGTCTGTGGTATTTTGCTTTGGTGGCCGTAGCAGACTAACACAGTGAGTGGTATAGAATGAAAACTTGGTTTTGAACCAGTAAAATCTAAGTAGTCCCTTAAAGCACTAATAACCTCAGTTAAATTGAAGTCTCTGAAGACCAGTTTTCTCATTTGTAAATTGAGGAGAACAATAAATACCTATCAAGCTTATCTTGAGGATCAAATGAATGTATCATATATAAAGTGTTTAACATGAAGTAGGTATTTGAGAAATATTTTAGGGAGGTTGCCAGAAGAAAGGTATGGGATTTTTATAAATTCGACTTGGGTTTGAAGCCAAACTCTGCCACTTAGCTAGGCGACATCGGGCACATTACTAAAATCTCTAACCCCATAGATCCAGCACATAAAACACTTAGAATATATCATAATATACATGCTAGTATACATGTGAGTTAGTTAGTAGACATGTCAACACATCTTAATTCTTCTTGCAGGTTTTCTTGGAGATTCAGACAGTTCCAATTCTTTCTGATTATCAGAATCCCAATGGCCAGTGCGTCTGGCAGGGAGAGATGAAAGGTGGGACTCTAACTGGGAAGGTGAGGTTGTGATCACATTATTTATTTTTTGACCCTTTACCCTTACTTCCTACATGATGAATAAACACCTTTCTGAAGAAGAAACAAGCAGACTGGGGAGTCAAAGGGGCAGCTTTACCACCAGGTTGATACCATGCTCATTTATAACTTATCATAAAAGTGGCCATGTGAAATCTTGTTGCCAAATCCATAATTTCTACATGGGAAGATGAGTGAAAGTAGGACTGAAATAAGGACTTCTTCCAAAAATGGATAAAAAAATTACCATTAATTTCACCACCAAGAGATAATTATCATTAACTTGGTACAACTTTTCAGATATATGCCAGTTAATGGTACATGGGATATATATGTGTATTTCTAGTTAAAATTGTGTGAATACTCTTTATGCTCTGTATTTGGTAACTACCTTTTTTCCCACCTACCGTATTACTAGATCTTAACCTGTTTTCTGTTATTAAATAGTGCATCAATGTTTTATTTTATTTATTTATTTTGGTATTTTTCCAAAGCCAGAAACGGGGAGGCAGTCAGACAGACTCCCATATGCGCCCGACCGGGATCCACCTGGCACGCCCACCAGGGGGCGATGCTCTGCCCATTCAGGGCATCGCTCTGTTGTGACCAGAGGCACTCTAGTGCCTGAGGCAGAGGCCACAGAGCCATCCTCAGCACCCGGGCCAACTTTGCTCCACTGGAGCCTTGGCTGCAGGAGGGGAAGAGAGAGATAGAGAGGAAGGAGAGGGGGAGGGGTGGAGAAGCAGATGGGCGCTTCTCCTGTGTGCCCTGGCCAGGAATTGAACCCAGACTCCTGCACGCCAGGCCAACGCTCTACCATTGAGCAAACCAGCCAGGGCTGCATCAATGTTTTATTCATTTTAATTTTTTTACTTTTCTGAAGTTGGAAATGGGAGGCAGTCAGACAGACTCCCGCATGCGCCCGACCGGGATCCACTCGGCATACCCACCAGGGGGCGATGCTCTGCCCATCTGGGGCGTTGCTCTGTTGCAACCAGAGCCATTCTAGCACCTGAGGCAGAGCCATCCTCAGCACCATGGAGCCATCCTCAGCACCTGGGCCACCTTTGCTCCAATGGAGCCTTGGCTGCGGGAAGGGAAGAGAGAGACAGAGAGGAAAGAGAGGGGGAGGGGTGGAGAAGCAGATGGGTGCCTCTCCTGTGTGCCCTGGCCGGGAATCGAATGCATCAATGTTTTAAATGACTGAATGGGATCTCACTGTTGAATGCATCAGAATTTTAAAACATCTTTTTTGTTAGCTATTTAGGTCTTACAAAACTTATTTTTAAAAATCAAGATGTCACTTCTCTAGATACCCACCTGAGTGAGGTCTCAGAAGTGCAGAGAGTAAGATAAAATAGCTTGAATGTGCAAATGTGAGCTTGTGGGAGTGGGGAAAGACGAAACATCTATTACGGTCCTGGGTACTGGGAGGGAAACAATTAAAGGGAAACATTGTGAGAAATGTATTTCCTCCTTAAATTTATTGAGACAAACCATTCTTTCAGGGACTAATGAAGCATCACTTTCCTACACAAAGATCTATACCTCATTGGGAATTATTGTGTTTGGGGCATCAACTAAAGACAATCTTGGACTCTGGTTCAATAGAAATAGAGCAGTTTCCACAGAATCCTTTTCAGCCTTAGCAATTGGATAGAGAGAGATGATTTCTGTGATTCTTTGTTGATGACTGTAAGAAAAATGACTACAATGCTCAATAGACATTTTATTTCTTATTAAAATCATAGATATACTTTAAAGATCATTTACATTTTTAGATATTGTAATTATCTATTCATTAGTGGTATAAGATATCCCTTCTATCCTCTAAAACAAAAGTATCTTTCATGGAATCAAATGCTCAGCTAGGAAAATGTGTCATGCTTACCAGTTCAGCTCAGAAATACGTAAAAGGTGAAGTCTGTTTAGCTTCTCAGAACTTTTTCCTTTCCCTTACTCCCAGATCTGTGAGTCACCATTTTGTGTAAATAGTATTAAGAGTGAGAATTATTTCTTGACAAGTCACTTTGGTAGACAAACATCCCTATCACTCAAGGAGATGGCCCTTATCTCTTTCCTTGCTGGAAGAATGTCACATAGTGGCGTTTAATCTAGTCCATAATAATTCCTTTGTCTTCTCAGAGGTCGACTATACTGCTTTAAAGTGACTCATTCGAAAGAAAAGAGATGCTACTAATTTTCTTGGTTAATCAATGTTGGTAAATCCCATCAGTTTGGTTTTAGAAAGAGAAGCCCTAACAAACAATTTTATTAAGAGAAATGATTTAATAGAATGACTTGTGAAGAAAAATGTGTAGGTTAAACTATTTTTTTGAAATTAAGTGACTAGATAGCATGCCATTTCACGGGAAGTATAAGCACAGGTTACCATAACAACGTCTTTTAATCTATTGAGAACACATTTAGTCTAAAAATTTAATAGATTCCTGACTGTAAGACACATGCTTCAAAAAAGTACATTTATTATAAATCTACTGTGCCCACTTACCTTTTCCTGACCACATTTCCCCTCCAATAAGCAATCGTGTTTTAATCAACATCAGACCTCAAGAGATGTTTGCATTGACAATCTATTTGCCTTTAAGGTAGGAATGAGATTTTTAGTATTCACTATAGTGAAGCAACTTTCATTCTTGCTCTAAGATTTAATGGGTTTTTTTTTTTATTGTCCCTTCTAACTAGCATACAACTGAGGGAATTTTATTCTCTTTTTTAAGCAGTATTTTTATTCCATTTCTCCCTAGTTCTTAATGATGATAGGCTTTATTTTCATCTGGCCTGACTTAGTTAGTTGTCGTATTTCATAGTTGCTTTGCACTGTGTAACATGACAGCAACAAATCTCTGAAGAAACTATTTCATCTCATGATGCTTCCAGATGAGAGGTTGATAATAAAATGATTGTAGGTGCCTGCAGCATCTGTTAACAATACATTTCATTGACATGTTTGGGCAAACTAGACCTGGATTCCTGTAATTAGCAATGGTGACTAGCTGACAAGTAACAAGCAGACGAGGAAGAGAGCACAGTTTTATGTCCACATGCTTATATGATGAAGTGGCTGAAGGGTGGAGTGTGTATTTTGGTCAAGAGAATGTTTTAATAATATTTTCATTCCCATGTTGATTATAAGTGAACTATCCCAGAAATCTAAATATATTCAAATGTGAAGGTATCATTTGCTTTGCAAAGACTGATATTTTGTGTAAATATCTAATAAATAGTACATGGATCTTCATTCTTACGAATTAAAAAAAGTAACCTTTACTCCCAAAGGAGTCCTACCAGGGAGAATTTATATGTACTCAATAGCAGGAATAAAAGATTCATTTGTACGAGGTAGAAAATAATTTTGTATTTTGAGAAATCATTTTTTTAAATGTTTAATTTTCCAAATACATTGCCAAAAAAAAAAAAAAAAATTTCAGGAATGGATTACTAAGATATCGCTAATTATTATTGTGCTTTCTTAATTTTTCTAAGTGAAAATAAAATTAATACATGGGAACATATGGTGGTGCTTGAGAGGTTAAAGCTAAGTGGTACAGTTCAAAATGCTTTGATCTGAGACATAGCACTAGGAATACCTCTGGCTCTGCACTGAGAATCTGTCCCATAGAATGCACCTCTGGGAATTGACCCGTACCTCACCCCCTTGGCCGATGACCATTTCCTCCAAGTCCACACTGATTTTCAGATAATAGTGAGATGTACAGATGCCTCCATGTTCCACAAGACAATTTGAAAATTCCTCAAGTGTATAGCCAAAGGCAATACTGTGTATGGTCATTTTAAATGACACACAGATGAGCATTGCCAATCCTGACGTCATTCGCTTTTGTTGAGAAGAAAAAGAAGACACTGACAGACTACCTTGTTAAAAAGATATTACAAACATAATAACTAACGTCTGCCTACATCACCAGCATCAACTTGTCCCATTCTCTCCATCACTCACTAGTCTTCACGCCCATGGCTTTCTTTCAGTGTTCGGAAACCTGGAGTTCATTTCTGACTCAGATCTTCAGACGTGCTCTGTCTGACACACTCTTCCTCTCTTTGGTTATCACCAAGCGTCAGCTTAAATTCAATTTCTTTCCTGGTTCCTCAAACCAGAGTATTTTGTCTTATACACTCTAATGGTACTTTATTCCTCCTCCCACCTTTTCTACCTTTATTGTCATTTAAATGTATGTTTATGTAATTTTTTGTTTAATGTTAGTCTCCAACACTAAACAACAAGCCCAGTGAGGGTAGGGAAAATACTTATCTTGTTTCCTTCTGTATCTCTAACACACAGTTCAGTGATGATACATTGAAGGAAATCAATAAATGTTTGCTGAATAAATGACAGAAAAATTTTATACTGCAATCGTATCAGAGAAGGTTCAAGGGAGTATATTCTTAAGTTAAGGACAAATTGGGTCCTTAGTGTCTGTGCTTCCTCTGTCTCTTAGGAAAACCAACTTCACTTTGAGCCTGTACATTTGTCCTAAAGTCAGGACTCAGATGTTAAAAAGGTATCCAATATAGAGATAGAATTGTTTCCACCATTAACTCGATATAAACATGGATATGCCTGTTTTCATCTAAGGTCCAGCAGAGATCTTGAGGCATTTAACCAAGAGCATCAGTTGGGAGTACGGATGAGAGAAAATGACATACAGATTTTTACATCATCATTTGAAATAAAATGTCCTTGCCCTAACCCAATACCTCGTTGGTTAGAGCATCGTCCTGGTACACAAAGGTTGCCAGTTTGATCCTTGTCAGGGCACATACAGAAACAGATCAATGTTCCTGTCTCTCTCCCTCCTTTGCTCTCTCTCTAAAATCGATTTTTTAAAAAGTCCTCTAGTTCTAATATAGAATTACATTAAAATAAACTTGTTTATATATTGTGTACAATCCAGAACAAGGTGATTTAACTTTGTATAAAGAAAAAAAAATTGACTTCAACTTTTTAGTGTGGAGACCCAGTCCAGAGGCTTATAATAGAACCATTGCAGTCCTTGCCCAAATATGGTGACGTAGCACTTTAGGTTGAGAAAATTGGCTTCAATTTATAGTTTGAAATCCAGACTGAATGTAACAAGACCCCAGTGAATCAACATGTGTGATTATTCCAAAAGTTTGGATAAAGGTCAGTCGTTCATAGCTTACCATTTCCAATAAGATTTCAGAACATGAATAATTTTAGACTAATCATTAAATGACAACAGAAAAATCTAAAACAACAATAACAAACTCCAGTTAAAGATGTAAAATATACATTCAGATTGCTTAAAACAGCTGTTGTGATATCATTTATGTTCACTGAGATTATTTGAATAGCAAAGTCTCCATATTATAAAATCTGGCAAGTCAGGAATTTAAGACAAAGCGTTGACTGTTCAAAATAGGATATAGAGTCACAGAAACTTGTCAACACACTTAAAATTGGAATTTAAGTGCATAAATTACCATTTATTTTTAGACCTTTTTTTTTGAATGCTGGGCCAATATTTATAGAACCTGGGCTGAGCTGAGTGGCCGCCAGTACGGTGTGGCATGTGGCTGTTTTTAGATAGTCTTTCTAGAGTGATCTCCACTCCAGCCCTTTCCTCCCAGCCAAGAGTCTCTTTCATACCTGCACTGCCTCCGGAATTTTACCAATAGACATTGAGATTTTTAAATGTCACAGAGTTAGTGTATCTATCCGGCCTTCTATGAAAACCCAGACACTGCTGGGAATGGCCGTCGTCAACATGTTAGCTTGTCATCAATCACTGCCAACTTACCTGGAAATGAAAGACCAGAGGGCCCATTATCAATAATTCATTTTTACACGCTGAAATGAAATTTTCTATTCTTTCAAAATAAATAGAATGTATTGTGTTAGCTTCCTTAACATTGATCACTGTCGGTAATGCAAAAGGTATCTGAGAGTTGGTGTTTCTCAGTCACTTTCACACACAGCCTTTTGAGACAGAGCAAAAGACTATTCTGAACGAAAGAAAGGAGGAAGGCACGCCTGGAAGGGCAGGCAAACGTGAAGGACAACTGGAGGACCCTGTGGGACAGGGGAGTGGGGGTAAGAAAATCAGAAAGAGAATGGGACAGGAAACACACAGAGGCCTTGAAATGGCCATTGTCTTACCCTACAGTTTTTTCCCAAGAATGGTTCTGATGTTGAGTTTGCATATGCTTATTGGTTTGAGAGAAACAGTATTAAAGTGATTTTGAAAGGCCAGGGGAGCATCTTTGTTTAGGTCTGTCTTTCCTTATGTTGCCATTGTAACGAATGGAAAATTGAAAAGTTTAGTAAAGAATTAAGAGATCTATCCAACATTTCTAAAGTAAAATAAAATGAAATAAAAACATTTTCCTGTTTGTTTTTTTTATGCCTGAATTGATACAAGCTGTGGCTTCTTGTTGCATCCAATATATTCAACTTTAATCAGAAAACCCTAGTATCTAACTTGTTTTCAAGAGTTTGTATCATTCAACAGAATATACAGAAGTTTCACTTAGGTACCTATTAGAAATTGGTCATCTTAATCATCTTCTAGTTAGCTTATGTTTTCTTTAATAGGAACTGGGGATATTTTCGCTTTGAATTATCCTTGTAGAAAATAAAAAGTAATGTATCTATATTTTGATCAAGCAAATAATTTTCCAAATTTAACCTGACAACTTAACCTTCTCAAAATTCTGCTTATAAATATTTATACGATCTATCTAAAGATTCCTTATGCAGTGATGTCATGGTATATGTCTGGCTGAATAATGCATTGTTGGATGTACTGTGTGTTTTGATACATATGCCACACCATGTCTGGACATTTCATTATAGAAATAAATTTAAAGAAGTTTACATCATAAAGCAGACTGATACCAAACTTTTTTTAGTAAATGTTAGAACATTGCATTTATGGCAAAATAACAATTATTAATGAGATGAACTAAAACTTGTGCTATAGAACTGAAAATTATCAAGATTTAATAATTTACAATTAGTTGTGGTGCATTTACACAATGGTATACTATGTGGCCATAAAGAAGAAGAACATCTTACCTTTTGTGATGGTGCAGTAAATAAAATGTCAACCTGGAACACTAAAGCCACTGGTTTGAAACTCTGGCTTCCCTGGTCAAGGCACATAGGGGAGTTGATACTTCCTGCTCCTTCCCCCTTTTCTCTCTCTATCTCCTCTCCTCTCTAAAATTAATAAATATTTTTTGTATTTTTCTGAAGTTGGAAATGGGGAGGCAGTCAGACAGACTCCCGCATGCGCCTGATCAGGATCCACCCGGCATGCCCACCAGGGGGTGTTGCTCTGTTGCAACCAGAGCCATTCTAGCGCCTGAGGCAAAGGCCATGGAGCCATCCTCAGTGCCTGGGCCAACTTTGCTCCAATGGAGCCTTGGCTGCGGGAGGGGAAAAGAGAGACAGAGAGGAAGGAGAGGGGGAGGGGTGGAGAAGCAGATGGGTGCTTCTCCTGTGTGCCCTGGCTGGGAATCGAACCCGGGACTCCTGCACCCAGGCCGACGCTCTACCACTGAACCAACCGGCCAGGGCTAAAATTTTTAATAATAAAAAGAAAAAGGACATCTTACCTTTTGTGACAGCATGATGGACCTGAAGATTACTATGCTAAGTGAAATAAGCCTGGCAGAGAAAGACAAATACCATATGATCTCACTTATATGTGGAATCTATTGAACACAATAAACTAACAAACAAAATGGAACAGAAGAAGCATATTTACATAATATACAGACATAGACAACAGGGTGGCAATAGCCAAAAGGAAAGGGGGAGTAAGGGTTGGTGGATGGGCAAAGGGGAGCAGGAACGTGGACAGAAAGACACTGCGTGGGGCAGAGGGTCCACAATGTGGTGTGTAGATCGTGTTTATATTGAGTAGTGCCCGTATAGTTTTGTGAACCATTGTAATCCCAATGAATTCAAATAAAAAAAACAAACAAAATTTCCCTTATTATGTAACCCCAATTATGTAAAAAATTTTAAACATCATATTGATAATGCAGTCATTCATTTTACCTATTTTAACAGTATGTATGATTTGCAACTTTTTAATTACATCATTTTATTTTAAAGAATACTTTAAGTGCAGAGAGTTGAGTTAATCATGCTGGTATGTTCCCATCATTGGTCTGGCCAGTTTATTCTCTTATTGATATTATTATTTTTTTTCTTTTTTTCTCCAATCTCTACTCCAAACAATTCCTCACTTTAGTGTGTTTGGTTTAATTTAATTTATTATTATTATTGTTATTATTTTTCTGAAGCTGGAAACGGGGAGAGACAGTCAGACAGCCTCCCGCATGCTCCCGACCGGGATCCACCCAGCACTCCCATCAGGGCGATGCTTTGCCCACCAGGGGGCGATGCTCTGCTCCTCTGGGGCGTCGCTCTGCTGCGACCAGAGCCACTCTAGCGCCTGGGGCAGAGGCCAAGGAGCCATCCCCAGCGCCCGGGCCATCTTTGCTCCAATGGAGCCTTGGCTGCGGGAGGGGAAGAGAAAGACAGAGAGGAAGGAGGGAGGGGGTGGAGAAGCAAATGGGCGCTTCTCCTATGTGCCCTGGCTGGGAATCGAACCCGGGTCCCCTGCACACCAGACCGACGCTCTACCGCTGAGCCAACCAGCCAGGGCCAGTGTGTTTGGTTTATGAACCAGGATTCCAGTATATCTTTTTCCTAATATTATTATTTTATGAGTTTTAAATTATATAAATGGAATTACATCTCAGAACGTATCTGTTTGTTTGTTTGTTTTTTTACCTGTGGCATTAAACACTGTGTTTTTTAGATCTATCCTTGTTGATGTATGTAGCTGTAGTTCATGGCTTTTGTTGTTGCATAGCACAAAAAAGTAGTCCATAGTACCCACTGCCACATTTTACCTACCCTCGGGCATGTGGATTGCCCCTAATTCTCAGGTCTTCAGCTTGGGTAACTGGGTAGATGGGAATGCCATTCTTTACACAGAAAGTCTAAACTGAGCAGTAGGTTTAACGAGGAAGACTGTGGTTTTAGTGTAGAACTGGAGTTGCCAATGAAACATTTCAGTGTGTGTATTAAGGAAGCATTTGCTTCTATGAACGAGCCTTCAGGCTATAAGAGCCTGAATTTCAAGAGACTGGTTTAGGCTAGAGGTCATGATGTGACAATCAGGAGCGTTAAAGATAAACCAGATAAGATTATCTTAGAAGTTGCATAATAAGAAAAGACTCCAGGACTCTTGACAGAACTCAAGATTAAACCAACATGTAAGAGTGGATCCAGGCAGGGACCTTTGAGGCAAAGGAGTTAAAGTGGTCCTGCCTAGAAATGATACACTAGACCAGGGTCAGCAGACCACTCCCTGTGAGCCAAACATGGCCAGCAGCTTGCTTTTGTGAAGCACGGTTTACTGGAACATGACCACCCAAATCTGTTTTCATGTCGTCTGCGACTACTTCCGTACTACCGTGGCAGAGCTGTATAGTATCAACACAGACTGTGTGATCAGCAAAGCAGAAAATATTCGCTGTCTGCCCCTTCACAGAATATCCTTGCTGACCCCTGACCTAGACAGTGAAATTAAGGAAAAAGGTGAGTGACTCTGAGGTTATTACTATTTCTCCTTTGTACCACAAATAAGTTATTAAAGCATGAGAGTATCTGTACACTCAGTAAAGCATAAATTTTGAAATTGTGTAAAAATGCTTTGTATTTTCTCATTTCATTGGAGTGCATGAGTTTCTTATGTCAATCCACTGGACTCAGATATGCTCCTTTTAGGACAACATGACTTTCTTCTGTTTGCTTGTCCTTCCTTGTATTGCATGATTAAGGTTAAAGTTTTTAGGTTATATATATTTGAATTCCTCTGGGCATGATTACCTATGATTTTTATGCTGTGGTAAGAACGAAAGCTCTTCTCTGGTATATATTTTTTAAATGCATCCTAAAAGTGACTAAAGCCTTGACAGAAGTGTTGGGAAGTAGATACCTATCAATTTCCAGATAAGCAGCTGCTGCTTTTCACTTCAAGTTTGAAATTCTGCTGTCATGTTGTTTATTTCTCCCTATTTTTTTTGCATTCTTTTGGAGGAATGAATCCACACTGTAGCACTCAGCTTTCTGAGACCTTCCTTGGAAACTAATCTGTATCAGAAACAAGTTGCAAATATAATAAAAGTTTCCAAAATTTTGTTTCTACTAAAGAGTTTTTATTTTTCCTCTTTCAGTATGGACCTTTACTGAGATAGATATATAGTTGCTGTTTTTTGGTTTTCAGTAGGCTACCATTATTGAGCCTAGTAGTACTTTTTATCTTGTTCTATAAGAAAAAAAGTAAATGTTTGACCCAATCGTTTTTTTCTTTCTACGAGGGATTAACTATCTACCTACAGATGTCTCCTTGGTTTTAGACAGTGACTACCATCTGGTACTTGGTGACTGAGCTGTGACAGCTGGTTTCCTTTAGCCTAATCATACTGGACAATGCTCATTCTAGTAAAGTTCTTTTTGCCAGGTTTGACACCTGATTGGAAGGCACAGTTGTATTAATATAACTAAGGTTCTGTCCACACTTCCAGAAAGTGTTGTCTATGGCTGGCATCCATACTACTTACAGTACATCCAGAAAAAGGAGATTTCTCATTCCAAGTATTCATGGGGATGGAAAACTAGGCAAGATGCAGGAAGGCTATGTCTCCTACAAGAAAGGATCTTGCTACAGTCTAAAGAATAATTACCTCAAGGGAGACTTAAAAAATTCAACTAGGCTTGAAACAGATAATGGTGAATCATAGTTCAGGGCCATACATTTTACAAAAAGTTATACTTATTTTTTAGTGCCAATATAAATGGCAATGTTTAAGCCTACTACAACAGACATTTAGATGGATTTAACTTTGAGGTTCATTTTTTTTTTTCCCTACCACTTTTGAAATATAAAATACAACACGGTACTCTAAGATAAAGAACTCATTAAACTGTAAAGAGTTCTTCCATGCCAATAGTTATCGATTGCTTCATTTAACACCTGAGAGGAAAAGGCAAAAGTTATTTTGGTCTTTAAATAAGGGAGAACACGATGGATAAAAATCTTTTCCAAAAAGCAGACATGCTGTTGAAATACAGCAAAACGAGTCAATGAGAATGGAAGACTGCATTGGATTTGCCTCGGAAGCCTGACTCTCCTGGAAATTCACTGCTAGCAAGTAGGCACAGGGTGTTATTTGACTTGGTCTGGCTATTAACCAGCATAAGGAGCACAAATTTTAAGCAATATGGTTATTTTTCTTTTTTGAAACACCCCCACCTTTCATAATTCAAATTCAATGAACAAAGCACTTTCCCCCTCGCCAGATGTCTAACAAAATGAGTCAACAGTTTGCTCACTACAGCTACCTAATTGTGAAGTGTCTAGTTCATAGTCTGACAAAGGTAAACAAATGCCCCAAATTAGGGGAAGAAGCTCAGAGACAAAATGAGTAGGTCGTTTATGTGAATCCTATGTGCCTGGAAAACAGGTGAGAATGGGTCTTCAGTCATTTACAGTAATTCTGGGGAAAGTGTTCCAGCTAGGGACAAGATGACTCATTAGAGGTGTGTTTCTCACACCCGATGTACACACTTGGCTCAGAACAATTTGTCTCAGGTGCTTCTTGAATGATGGGAAGAGTTGCATGTCTGTCCCCAAAGACTGAGAGTTCCAGAATCTCAAGCACAGCTTTTTGTTAAAACTTAGGCTATAGTGAAGTAAATAGAAGTAACACGTAGTGAGAGCAACCCTACAGGGCATTCAGTGTTGCTTGAAGTCTTGTCTTTCTCCAGTGGCATTTGTCTTAGCTATATGGGCACTGAATCACATTTGAGACTCTAAATTGAAAATTTAAAACAAAAATCTTGCCTTTGAAATGTACACTATGTTATCAAGAACTAGGTGGCCGTGGGTTTTCAAATTTTCGTGTGCCTAAGATTCCCTGGAGAATGCATTAGAAAGGCAGATTGTCGTGCCATAGTCCCTACAGATTTTGATTCAGAACCCAGGAGTGCCTTCTGTCAAGCCACCTTTGATTCTGTTGGTTCAGAGCTGTATTTGGAGCAAAGTTAAGAACAACCTCTTTCATATTTCTCTAGAACAGGGGTCCCCAAACTTTTTACACAGGGGGCCAGTTCACTGTCCCTCAGACCGTTGGAGGGCCGACTATTAAAAAAAACTATGAACAAATCCCTATGCATACTGCACAAATCTTATTTTAAAGTAAAAAAAAAATGGGAGCAAATACAATATTTAAAATAAAGAACAAGTAAATTTAAATCAACAAACTGACCAGTATTTCAATGGGAACTATGCTCCTCTCACTGACCACCAATGAAAGAGGTGCCCCTTCCGGAAGTGCGGTGGGGGCAGGATAAATGGACTCAGGGGTCTGCATGTGGCCCGCGGGCCGAAGTTTGGGGACCCCTGCTCTAGAAGAAAAATAAACCTGTCCACTTACAAAAGTAGAGTCATTCATTTTATCTATTCAACAATATTCAGCAAGTCCTTAAACCTTGTGGTAGGCTGTGGAGGATACAGTAGTGAACAAAACAACCAACCAATAATGACAGCTCAGAGTCAGGCAGCTGATAGTCTTGTGGAGAAAGGAGGGCGTTTATCACAGCATCATACAGATAATTAATTGTGCAATTACACCTTTGGTGAGCTCTGGTAGAAGTGGAGCATGGTGTTATAGGAGCAGAAGAATCAACATGATAGGATGTATTGCATCAGCTCTACACAGGTAAACAAAACTAGCCCTTAAGTTGAAGTTTGGGAAGATTTCGTTTTGGGGTCCTGTTTCTAGGAAAGCCAATTTGTCAGCAGACTACTCTTACCACGCTGTGTTACACAGGGCTGGAAATGGCATTGTTGTTCTTTCTACCTGTCCATGCTGGAGATAATATTTAGGGCTCCAAGCCACAGGCTAAAGCCAAACATTTTTTTCTTTGAAATGAATCATGCAATCAAAGAAAGAGCCCAGTGTTAGAATCTATGAAGCATCCAGCAAAAACTCACACATCTCGATCTAGAAGTATAATCTTTATGAAAAAAAAAAATGGTGCCCTATGAAAGAAACTGGATTGTGAAAACTTCCAAGTTGTTACTAAATCTATCTTGCTCAGAATGCCCAAAGTTGTTGGATATACTATTGGGGGTGATGGTTGCAAAATTGAGCCGTGGACATTCATTAGGTCTATCGTGAGATGCAAACTGTGGAAACAGAATGGTAGACTGCAAGTGAAAATGGTTGCAACCTAAGTATAGTTGCAATATTATTAAAATCTGAAAAGTCATCATGCTAGATTATTCCACTAGGAAGTTATCACCTGAAAATGGACTACAAAAAAAATGGTTAAGAATTGAAAGACCTTGTGGGCTAGACACTGGTGAGCCAAGAACTCATTCTTCACACATTTTCTTGACACCGCTTCTGTGTCAGGTCCTGAGTTAAGTACTAAGAATACAGTGGACAGCCAACAACAAGACCCCTCTGCCCTGAGAGAGCTTTTGGTCTACTGCCACCATAAATTATGTGTACCTTTAATTAGTGACAAATGCTTTACTGAACATTTACCATGTGCCAGGTGCTGTTAGGCTTTGGGGAGCAGAAGATAAATTAATAGGTGCTGAGTCCAGTGGACAATGTCCCTCGTTGGGTAGGAAATAATCAACAGAAAGAACATGGACCTTGAAACTGGAGAGCATTTGATGTAAACCCCAACTCAGCTGAACATGATGCGGTCTCTCTGAGCCCCAAATTGTTCTATGATAGCAGGTCAATTCTGAGCTCCAGCGGTGTTGTAAGCTAGTCCATATGCAGCAGTCCTACTGTGTACCATCTATGTGTGCCCAGGTGCCAATCACACTTCTTCACCTTCACAGTGAAGACTCCACTCCTGATCATATCACTTTAGCGGGTGATTTTACTCAAAATTTGTATGGGAAATGACAGGTGGGCTTACATTGCACTCTCCACTTTACTATATTCCTATATTTTCCAAAATCATTTTTCCCTCTCTTTCCCTAACACATATGGTTTGTAAATCTTCCCAGCTCTTTAGCATAGCTCTTGATCTCCCCTTTTATAAAAAAAATGCAAATTTATTTAACTCGTTCTGAGCTCCTCCAAGTTTGCCTACCCACATCCTCCTGGTACCATATTCC
This sequence comes from Saccopteryx bilineata, assembly GCF_036850765.1. Lineage (NCBI taxonomy): Eukaryota > Metazoa > Chordata > Mammalia > Chiroptera > Emballonuridae > Saccopteryx > Saccopteryx bilineata. The sequence goes on along the minus strand of NC_089494.1, from coordinate 21,016,709 downwards.
AGCATCCTTAGAAGACAGAAATAAGGATATAAATATAAAAATATTTATTTATGTATATATAGATGTAGCATATTTCCTGCTGCAGAATGACTAGAAAGAATAATGCACACAAAACCCAGCATACAGAGACTATGTTGAATAAATAGTCCAGAAACAATCTGAAGATCTTGATTGTTGCTCCTTCTTCTGATACTTTGCGATAACAATACCTATTTAGAAAATTGTTTCATTTGAACAGTTCAAAGCAATTTGTAAGCTGTATAATTTCTTATATAAAATAAATTACAGAAATAATTGTTCTAAAGATGAAAAATTATAGCAGAGAAATATATTCAGATGCTTCAAGTTTAAGAATTGAATCCAAGAAGAAGAATAAAGCACTGATTTGGCATCTGAGGAGGGTCATGTATTGAGGATGATATGTTTCTAAATAAAAGATAAAATTTGATTAATTTTTCCAGGTGTTTATTCTGCATGATGTTAAATAGGCAGATATTTGGCTTTCTGAATTCACAGATCAGACAGATCTTTGATTTAAACAGTTTTTAATATGACTTAATATTCTGAGGAGCCAATTACCTTCTTACTACCTGAAAAATAAGTTTTTAAGTTGATTACTACATAGCATCTACTTAACATTCTATTTGTAAAAATATAAGCAATATAGTCACTATACCCTCAGTACATTCAGCACCAAATCCACTTTGAAAAGTAATTATAGCTATGCTTTCTGTAAAAACTATGTGATGAAAGAGAATGAATTTCTTCAACATCTTTTTGACATGATCTGTCTAAGTGGCTCAAAATGCATGTGCTTCATAAAGCAAATGAAAAAAGAAAAGAAAAACATTGTTCATGTTGAACCTTCAATTCTGTGGCTGTTTTTTAAAGGCCCCTGATTAGCAACAAATTCTAGAATCTTATTTAATAAAAATAAGTCCTCTTTGATTTGATTCTCCTCCGGGATAGACTTTAAAATAATAAATAGGCCAAGTGTGGTTTCTCTAATTTTACGAAACAGGGTCTTTCCCAAATGAATTTCCCAAAAGGTTGGCATTTTATTCAATAGCCTCAGCCCCTAATAGTCATTCCATGGCAGTCTCTCTGTAGTGACTGGCTGGTTTCATGAAACCCAGCTTTGAGAAACTAAATGTACCCTAGAACCTGAGGAGGTGTCGTTTGAGGTTACTGTGTAAATAGACCCCCAGAGACTCTTGGTAGCTACTGACAAACACTGTCCTTAATTGCCTTTCTTCCCCTCAACTCTTTCTTTCTCTACTGAACTCTCCAAGTGCTAAACTGGAACCAGCTTAACTTTTGCATCTTGTTTTAAATATCTTATGTTATTGGGAAGGCCAGATGTGAAGTATTGGACCATTATATACTACTTTAATCCATTAAATTATCTTTAGTTTATATGAGGATAATTTGCAGTCTGTATTAATGCAATAGAAAATAAGACAGTAAGAATCTTCATTAAAGCTCAAGTGTCAGGCTGTCCATTAAGTTACTTATATCAATAATTCTATGTATTTATAGTGTTTACCATATAAATGTGCCAGAAACTGTTGCAGACACTGTCTGTGTATTAACTCAGTTAATCCTCATACCAACAAAAATGAGGGCATTAGGGTAACATGCATTTTACAGACAAAAAAATTAAGACACAAAGTTAAATTAGCAAATAAATAGCAAAACTTGCCCCAAGGGAACCTGCCCTACAGAGACCACACTTTTAATCACCACAAGATACCACATTGAAAGTTATTTGGTAATTTGTGAAAAAATATATATAACTGGGGTTGTATAATGTTTAAAAATACTTTAAAGACATGGAAATTAATAGCTGAAGCAGGCTCATTCTACTTTCTGTTTCATTGTACTGACCATTTCCCACTGTATGAAATGTAGACTTTTCAGTATGGATGAAGTCCTTTGACTCAACTTCAAGCTAGTAGAGGACAATCCACAAACCTTGGCGGATGGACAGAGCACAGCAAAGACAAAGTGGTCCCAGGTGGTGAGGCCTATTCTCTGCTGTACCTGCTGACTCTGAGCCAGAGCCTGGGTCTCGCCATATCTTGTAATTGATGGAAAAGTATAAAAACCATTACAAGAGAGTTTGGGGTGGGATGTGTTATTAATAGCCTCTTGAATTTCTTATTCTTGGAATGTCTTTTTAATGCCAAAAGCTCAGTTCTTGAAAAATGACCAAAACAAATGTCTGCGCAGTTTTTATGAGAAATTTAGATAGACTACCACTTTGGGGCTAATTGAAGTAAGCGTGCTCCAAGTCCATGTGCTCAGATCTTCTGGAGGTTGGTTTCATGCTTCTAACGTTTCGATACAACCTAGCTTGCACTGAAACCAAATTTGGCTTTCAGCATGACTAAAAAGAAATAATGTCTATGTAAAACACAAGACTGAACCAGCTGAATTTTCAAACATCTTCTAAGCATGAATTTGCTAAGGCGTTTATAGTTGGCAGTGACTGTGGTAACGGTGGTCCGATGACTTTGTGTTCTCGTTCCTCAGCTGCCTCACCTGGGCTCAGTTAACAAATAAAACCAACGATAGAGGACCCAAAGGATAATTATTGGGTTGGGCCCACTGGGCTAGGAAGAACTAAGCTAGTGTTTTAAATGAAAAAAGGAAGAAATAAAATCGGCAAGTATAGCAAACTTAAACTAAGGTATATTGTTACTCATTTTGTTTGACTTGGAGATTGTTACGCAGGATTAAAGAACATGAAAGAGAAGTGTCCCCAGCCAGAACTTCTTGAATTCTCCCTGTATGTGGAAGTGATTTATTATAAAATTGCCTCAAATCAGATTTTAGTAACACAGCAAAATTCCAGAACAGAGAATAAGGAAGAGGGAGCCTTAGAAAAAGGTGCTTGCTGGTCAGAAGCCTAGGGAAGTAGAGAAACACCAGGAAAATACACCTAAATTCAGGGGAAGTTGTGGGGGTTCAAGTACAGGCTATCAGTGAGGAACCAGTTTATTTGTAGGATCTGAGGAAACATAGAGAGCAAAGAGGAAAAGAGATGCAGAGCATTATGGACGATAAAAGACCTTGACAAGGAGCTAAGCGTGGCTTTCTTAGGTCTGCAGGGTGAACAGCAGGAGAATTGGGTGGGGTGGGGGAAGTGGCAGGAAGTTAATTAAGAACCAAAGAGGACACTGAGCTGAGAGGCAGCCCCTGGCACAGGCAGAGCCTGACAAAATAGTGGCACTATATGTACAATGCAACATATATGCACAATATAATACAGTTGGAGTACTGTATTATGTAATATGTATCATTATATATTATATCATATATGCATTTAACATACAGTGGTGGGCAGAAGTAAGTTAAATTACCAGCCAAACGATACGTCGAAAGTAAGAATATGAAAAAATAATAATAATGAGAAGAAAAAGACAAATAATGTGAATAAATAATACAATAATTAATAAAGAATAATACAAGAGTAAACTCTTTCAGGTACTCACAACTCTAAACCTACTTTGCCCACTCCTGCGTATAACATAGAATGAGGATAGTACATACATATTATCCTTTATAATTTATATTACTTACAGATGATTGTGCTATACTGTATCAAAATATGTATAAATTGATACTGCTCACAAAATTTAGGGGATATTTCAAAATGAGTATGAAGCTATAAAATATGCGCTAATTTTTGTGAGCAGTACATTGTAACGTGGGCAGTATGCTGGTGGTTTATGACAAAACACATCCAGAAACAAAGTAATCAGGATCAGAGCATTTCAGAGCACGAGGCAATAGGATGTGGTGAAAAGGGTACCCACATGGAGCTGTGAATCCAAATTGCAGCCTGACTTTGTTCCGTGCTTATGACCGTGGGCAAGCTTCCCCTTGAGGAGCCTCAGCTTCTCAGCTGTAGGGTTAAACAGGCTGAATCGGAGGATGGGCTCTTAGGTCCTTTGCGGTTGGAAGGAGGGATGGATTTTAGGATACTGGGATGGGTGCAAGAAGTAAAGAGACCCTGTAGGAACAGGGTCTGGTCCTCAGTCCCTACAGTTTGTACATACATAGAACTGCATATATATTTTTATATTAATTTTAATGGGGTGACATTGGTAAATCAGGGTACATATGTTCAGAGAAAACATCTCCAGGTTATTTTGACATTAGATTATACTGCATTCCCATCGTCCAAAGTCCAATTGTCTTCCGTCACCTTCTAACTGGTTTTCTTTGTGCCCCTCCCCTCCCCCAACCTACTTCCTCTCCCTCCCCCCCACCCTGTAACCCCCACCTTCTTGTCCATGTCTCTGAGTCTCATTTTTATGTATGGAATCATATAGTTCTTAGTTTTTTCTGATATACTTATTTCGCTCATTATACTGAAAAAATAATAATAATGAGATTATACTGAGCGAAATAAGTAAATCAGAAAAAACTAAGAACTATATGATTCCATATATTTTAATCCAGTGTTTCCAAGCTCTCTTAAATTGTTTACTGATCAACGGTATGCATGAAGAGGTATCACACTTTCCTCTTTTGTCTTTATTCTGCAGAATGCAGCTTCCATTGATGTGTATTCCCAAAACAGAACCTTGTTCTTCCAGCTTCACCTGTCCCTTCTTTATGGCAAAGCTCCAGTTGTCTTCGGAAACATACATTTTGGTTAAGGATGGAAAGTAGTAAGAAACACAATCTGATTGTGGTTCTGCCTATGTCACCAAAATGACCAGAAGGTAGAAGAACCATCACACTGGAGCCCCTTATAATCAATCTGAATGTTTTTTGAATAAGGAGTAACAACATTCCAGAATGTCAGATCAACAGTGTTATCACTGACTAGTTGAGCTCAAAGATCTGCCCACACATGTCTGTTAGGGGTTGAATTGTATCGATACCCTTCAAACTCATATGTTGAAAACATAACCCTGAGTACTTCAGAATGGACTATATTTGAACATAGAGACCCTAAAGATGTAATTAAGGTTAAATGAGGTCATATGGGTGGGCCCTAATCCACTATGACTGGTGTCCTTACATAAAGAGAAAGTTAGAACACACACAGATCTAGAGGTGAACACATGAGAACACAGTGATCTGAGAGCCAAGGAGAGAGGCTTTGGAAGTAATTCAACCTGCTGATACCCTAATCTTGGACTTCTGGCTTCCAGAACTATGAGAAATAAATTTCTGTTTCTGAGCCAACCAGCCTTTAACATTTGCTTATGGCAGTCTTAGCAAACTAACATCATATACCAAGTAATACCCACCACTTCAACTACAGAAATCTTTTTATGTACCTCTATATCACCCCTAGCACTTAGTTATATGTTTAATAAATGTTTCTTACAAAAGTATTTTATTTCTAGTCTAATGCCTTTAGGGAAGAAATGTAAAATATTGACATTTAACAGGATGATATTCTAATTGTATGACACTTTTAGGAGTGATGTTTCCTTTGAGTCTTGGAAAAGTCGGTGGAAAAAGTTCACAAATGAACTTGATGTTCTTGCCATTTGTGTTGGTGGAATATCACCTTGCTGATGTGTTATTGTTTAAAACATCTGGATAGACTCATTTATTTTCATTTCAGAAGAGTGTATGGATTAAAAACAGACACGGCATGGAGGGTCTAGTATCCAGGCTTCGTCCCACCAGCAGGGAGCACAGTGTGGAGTGAGGAGAATGCAGTTTAACGAGGGACCATCCTCATAGTCTGGACAGGTTCCCAAGAGTGATCAGACTGGGGGAACTGAACACTCGTGTCAGCATCAGTTAACTGACCACAGATGTGAGGGCCAAGCAGCTGTTCCACTTCATTTAATGCTCACACAATGTCTTTCTATGAGCTTTAAAATCATGTGAGGTGTTGAGTTCAAATTCCATGTTTAATACAGGTAAGCGCAAGGACTGAGTCCAGTTTATTTGTCTCCTCTCCACTCAGAAGCATGAGAAAAACTTGTCTACATTCAGTACCCATGTGTTTATTGAATTGAATCTAGTATGAAAGTGGAAAATTTCCCATTGCAATGGGTATCTCTTATTGAGAGGTGGATATGAGTGAGTATGTATATAAATGCATAAATATGAGTATTCTAGATATATTTAAAATTTCCTGTATATAATTTTTAAGCATAAGTTTTTTTCTTAGAAGAACAAGCATTACCATTATTATTTTGATCAGGAAGAAAGGAAAGAAGCAAACAAGTCTCCAGAGCTCAGCCATGTGGTAAAGCGAAATCAGAATTCAGCCATGGTTGTTACGAGGCCCTTCTACAAGGCCTCATGAGAGACTCCATCCCTTCCAGAAAAGCTAAATGATGACACATTTCCAACTAACTGCACTGAAGCGCTTGGAGAATTAAAGCTACATTATTGCCCTAGAATATAAATGATTGTTTTCTCACCAAAGGATGCCATAAACAGATGCTCCTCTTCCCCTACTTTAACTATAAAACATTTTTGTTGTGGTGGTTGTTGGGTCTAAAGAGAATTTGAAGTCACATTTTAGAGGAATTTTCATCCCCTTAAGGGTTAGAGGATTCCTATTTATTATGTGGTACTATTTGTCATGAGCCCATGATAGGTGATCTCATTTAATTCTCAAAGTAAGCCTTTGAGGTAAGAACTGGTAGCCCTGATTTAAAGATGAGGAAGCAACTCAGGACAGTGACAAAGCTTCCCCAAAGTCACCAAGGACACAAACATGTTTCATCCTGGATTAGTAATCCTACATAGACCTTCTTCCTTCTGTTTGATTTGAATTTGAATTTGCTTCCCAAATTCCCTAAGGCTGATTATTAAACACTAAGCATGTTCTATAAAAATTAAATTACTTTGCTGTTTGTTTATTAACACATCATGGGAATAGTGGCTAGAGAGATAGATTTTTATCAAATGTGGACAGAACATATGGGATGGTCTGACTTTAGAAAAGTAGACTCTGTGGCCCGTATGAACTTCTCTTTGGGGAAAATTGAGGAGCACTGCAGGAGTAGTGCCTTAGGACAGTGGGCAAATGGTTTTTCAAGGACAAATGAAAGTGACATCCAACAAAAAGTCATCTGATGTTGTCTAGAGAAGAGAAGCTCGATCAAGGGTAACTAAGAAGCGTGCGACATGAGTCTGCTAGGGCTGCCCTTGCAAAATAGCACAGACTGGCTGATTTAACCAACAGAAATGGATTTTCTCACGGTCCTGGAGGTCCAAGATCAAGGTGTCGACAGGTTTGGTTTCTTCTAAGATCTTTTTCCTAGGCTTGCAGATGGCCACCTTCTCTGCGTCCTCACATGGTCTTCCTTCTGTGTGTACATGTCTGTGTCTTAAGCTCTTCTTCCTGTAAGGACACCAGTCATATTGGATTAGGGCCCACCCATATGCCCATATGATTCCACTTTAATTTAACTATGTCTTTAAAAACCTTCTCTTCAAATACAGTCACATTCTGAGACGCTATGTGTTAGGACTTCAACAAATGGATTTGAGGAGACAATTCAGCCCAGAACAAATAACTAAAGAATACCCGAGTGCCTAGAAAGGGAGGCAGTCCAGACATCTTTCAGAGTGCTTGTAACAATGGCTTGTGATATACCCATGGGGAGGCATGTCAGAGGGAGCCTGTGCTCTGCCAGAATGGAAACCACAGCCCAGTGTGAGAACCATTTGGCTGCCAATTAAAAGGGATGTACCACATGTCTGATATGTCATGGACAAAGAGCACACAATGGTTTCACTTATGACCCCTAAATGAAATTGTGCTAAGCTAAGAAACCTCATATTATGTGTGCAGTTTGTTAGTTACCCAGACAGATTGGAAAGGGAAGGTGAGTTAAGGGAGCCTCAGAGTCTCCACAATCTTCATCAATGAAACACACCGAGGGCTCAGACACTATTAAGAAAATGCTTCAGAATTTACATCAGTGACTCCAATGTGGTGTTGATGACAAGGAAGCAACATAGATCCCTTGGATATTGATAATTTCCTCCAACTACGTTTTTATTCTCAGATCCCTAAAATTTCCTACAAGTGTCTGTTTTACCAGGAGTACATCACAAAGCCAACATCCCGAATTGCAGGTGTTCATTTCTGATTGATATGTTTCAGGCAGTAACAGAGGAATCTAGAGTGAGTAGTAGCAGAAGTTCGTTCTATGTACCCCGATGTAATTCAAAGTACAAAAGAGCTATATTATATTTAGATAAACTCTATTACAAACTTGAAAACAAATTGAGGTTTTGTATCACTGTAATGAGGGCCATATATGTTAACAAAATTTTCTAGTAGCCATACCTTAAAAAGTAAAAAGAAAGAGGTGGAATTAATTTCAATATCATTTTATTTAACCTAATATATCCAAAATATTATCCCTTCCACATAATCAATATAAAAATTATTTATGAGGTATTCTATGTTTTTTTATATATTAAGTGTTTGAAATCCTGTGTCTATTTTTTACTTACAGTACATTTCACTTTTCATAAAAAATACTTGACCTTCATTTAAGTTTCATAAAATCTACAGTTTGAAAAGTAGATTTATACATTCACATTGTCCCAAATCTAACTTCTAAGTTTCAATAACTTAATCAAGTAGATTTTAATTCTCAATTAATTAAAATTAAATTTTAAAATGGTAGTTCTTCATTCATATGAGACATTGTAGAGCACATTAGCCCTATGTTTCTGGTGGCTATCAGTATTTGACAGCATAGTTTTGAATACAGTTACATGAATACAATTAAAGAAATGACTACAGTTAAGGAGAATTATTAGTTTCAGCAGTATTTTTTCTTGTTTTTATAATGCTTTCATGCTGGTTAATAATTTTTTTGACCCAAGCAATTAATAAGTAAGAAGGCAGTAAAACCACATAGGAGGGCACGATGACAGTCCTGCCTTTGTCCCCACCCATTGGGTGACCTTGAGCGAGTCACCTCACTTCTCATCCCGTCAGCTTCGTCATCTGTCAACAGAGCAAGCTGGTCTAAAATCTTTTCCAGCTGTGACTTTTTATATCTAAATTCACTGAGGAATTAAAGTTGGCTTGTGTGAGAGTCAATTATATTATGAGAAAAATATTTTGTTTCCGTTACAGAAAATCTGTCTTCCTTTTATTTCATTATACTCACAGCACACAGGATCAAGTTAATGTACTAAACTAAAATTTGTCAAATATCAATAGTTAAACAATTGGAGATCCAATCATCTAGAAACTTCCACATCCCCTGAGTCAGTAAAATATCAACCAAGTGAGAATTGTCGTCTTCTAGGGAAAACCAGTTGACTCCTAGGCCCTCCCATGCCCCTTTTTGTAAGACCCAACTGGAATCCCACCCTTTGGCTTGTCCTGAGTCAGGTGAAGCTTACCAAGTTTTGAGATTCGTTGCGCATGGGATGATGAGGGATGCTTTTCCATCTAGCTCTTTATTTAGCTTATAACTAAATAAATATACTAAGAAGTATTGATTAGCTAAGTGATGACTTACTCTTTTTCTTTTCCTTTTATGCTCTGGAATATTATTTAATTTGTTAACATCTTTATAATCCCATATTTTTCTGCCTAAAATAGCAATATGTTATGTATTTATTTAAAATTTTGGAGAAAGGCAGGATGATATAAAGAACAATAAAATCTTCCATAATCTCACTAGTACACAGAAATACTTTCATCACTTTTAGATGATTCTCTTCAACCTTCTTTTCTATGCTTGTTTTTATTTTTATATTTATTTCTTACAAAACTGAGGTCACATTTTATACATGTGATGTCTTCTTTGATGTGTCCACCTGGCACGGTTATACTTTCCACCTATGCAGTCAAGCGCTAATTGGGATTGTGGAGGGATTTTGCAAGCATAAATTAAAGTATCTAATTTTAAGTGCAGAAGATCACTCTGGAGTGAGTATCTGAGTGGCTTGATTTAATCAATCAATAGGCCTGAGGCTTCCATGGGATACCAGGAGAGAGATTGGGAGACCCTGCCTCTGAGCAAAGCTTCTATCCATGTCTATAAGCTCCAGTGTACCTGTGACTATTCCCTCTAGACAGCCTGTCCTGTGGATTTCAGACTTACAATCACTTTAGCCAATTCCTTGTAATAAATCTCGTAATATATCGTATATATACCCTATCCTGGTACTGCTTCTTTGGTTGAACCCTAATTCAGTGGTCCTCAACCTTTTTTGGGCCACAGACCAGTTTAATGTCAGAAAATATTTTCACAGACCAGCCTTTAGGGTGGGACGGGTAAATGTATCATGTGACTGAGACAAGCGTCAAGAATGAGTCTTAGACGGATATAACAGAGGGAATCTGGTCATTTTTTAAAAATAAAACATCGTTCAGACTTAAATATAAATAAAACGAAAATAATGTAAGTTATTTATTCTTTCTCTGCGGACCGGTACCAAATGGCCCATGGACCTGTACCGGTCCGTGGCCCGGGGTTTGGGGACCACTGCCCTATTTGATATAATACCTGCTTTTATGATTTATTCACAGTCTGAGCATTTTCTCACATCTTTAAATTTTCTTCAAGACTATTTCATTATCTGTATAACAATCCATTTTATGGATAAAATAATATCCTTATTTTTTGACATTTAAGTGACTTGTAACTTTTCTTCTTTATTGATTATACCAAATGGCAAATACTTATACAAAATCCTATACAAAAAAAAAAAAACCTATACAAATAGCTATACAAAAATCTTTGAGTGCATACGAGATTTCTAGTTGAAAAAACCTGAGATGTTTTTAAGCCAAATTACTTTTCCGAAAGGCTGTATTAATCTATATTCTTATTAGCAGACATATGGGTCATGTGTAGTCATATAGTCAATAACATTGAGCTCTATCACAATTTTGAAAATTTGTTTAATTGCTTGGCAACAAGTATCTTATATTATTTTCATTTGTACTGTGTGTGTATATATGTATATACATCCACATATATTATATCTGAAATATGTATACACATGTACATACTGCCATTTAAATCACTGTCTTTTTGAAAATTGGGGATGAGAATTTTCATTATGTGTGTATCAGTCAGACTCTTATCACAGCACAGAACGGAGGAGAAGGCTTTATTTCTTTATTGCAAAGAACTGGCTTATATCATGTGGGGGCTGGCCAGGCAAGATCCGGAACCACAGGGCAGCTGTCAAGGAGCTGCAGCAGAAACTCTCAGATGTGAGCTAAAGCTGCTCTCCTCCCCACAAGTGGTATTTCTTCTTTAGGGGAGCCTCGGTTCTCTTCTTAAGACCTTTCAACTGATTAAACCAGGGCCACCTAGATTACTGAATGTAATCTGTTACTGAAAGTCAACTGATTGGAGACATTAATCACAGCTGTGAAGTACAGTCCTAACACCCCCTATACTTATTCATGTTTAATTGAACAAGTGATTGAATAATAGCCTAGCTAAGTCGATGCCCACAGGGACAATGGGTTATGTAAAAGAACTGCTCTACCGCCCACGCAGCATACATTTTCCATCATAGTTTTCTGTTATCATAACAGGTTATTCTTCCAAATCCCAGAGACCAAAAAGGAATGACCTCAGTAGGTAAATATAAACTGTCGAAGATGCAGAGTCCCAGGTTTGCCCCAATAATTTACTCTCAGTCTTCACTCCACCAAAATGTTAGGAACATGTACTTTGTAAAAAAAAGCACCGTGCTGGTAGGCTTTGTGGGGGATATCAAGATGGATTGGCCATAAAAGAGATGTATGGGTTATCATGAAAGAGAAAAGAATGTAAAAAGTACTTTTAATGAAACTTACTAAATTTGGTGGGTATTCCAAAGGGGGCGTGGGAGTTTTTGACCATGGAAAGAGGTCAAATTTCATCAAAGTGAGGTATTTCAAATAAGTGCATTAAGGGATATTTAGAGTTGGGCATTTCAGATGAAGGGGAAAGGATCAGTAAAAAGAAATAAAGCAGAATTAGAGACTTATAAGAAAGAGAAGCACAGGTATTGGAAGAAATAGTGAGGGAGAGTAGAAAAGGTATGTGAAGGCCAGACATCAGAATTAGTGCCAGGCTAAAGGACATGGACTTCATTTCACCACGGGGAAGGGTGGGCGGGTCTGGGTTCACTAGAATAGGTCTGGTGCTTCAGCAGGGATGGTCCTGGGACCTGGGTCTGTGAGTACTGACCTGGTCCCTGGGTCCGCCGGAGCCCGTCTGATACTGAGGCCGGTCAGGGGCCTGGTCTTGCAGGTCTGGAGGCTAGCCTGGCATTGAGGTGAACCTATAAGCTGGGGTCTTGGGACTGGCCTTGGAGGCTGGATCTGTGAGGACCGGTCTGATGTTGGATAGAGGCAAAATCCTGGGTCCTCTGTAACTGGTCCACAGTTAAGGCCCAGCGGGGATCAGAATTCTCTGGTGACTGCCTGGTGGCTCTAGAATTTCTGAGGTCTCCAAATCATAACCAAAATACAAGAGTTCTGATAGAATATCAGCGCAATCTTATTTCTTGGCCTTCCCAAAAAGAGAAGCTCGATTGCAGTCCAGGCTCTTTCCTGAACAAGTTCCCATGGAAGGTTACATCCTCTAGATCTAGAACCATGGCTCTCCACCTGTTGCACAAGCCCCATTCTGATCCAGTAGGTGTGTGCTTCAGACGCACCGCCAGCACAAAAACTGCTCCCCTAGGGCCACCCTCGTCCTGAAGCATAAACCCGTTTCAAAATAGAAGGTCAGAATGGGTTTCCTGGGGCAGCCTGTGGAAGAATCATACCTTGAAACAGCTTTGGAAACACTCCAGTTTATGTGGGATTACTGGAGTGTGGCCTGAGGTCTGGGAGTATTTAGTCTGGGGCTTTTGACACGTACCTGTCTGGGAAAAGGACAAAGTAAACTTGTACTTGGACACTCTGGGTGTATGTTAAGCTCATATTCTTAATCTTTGTGTCATTAATCTTTTAGTTATATCTTTTTATGTTATTGGATATTTTCCCCCCTGAAAGCCAGGTTTCCTGGGATAGAGAGAGTGGTTTTTCTCTAAGTATATTAGAAATTCACAATTCACCATTGAATAGGCCAAGACTAGCTCACAAAGGTACAGTGACAGAGATGACATAAAAGATTAAGAACCTTCGATCTCAGAAACATAAATAAAATGTGATTAGTTAAATATGTCAGTAAGATATATATGCTCATTTTTGGAGCATAATACCTTCTTAAAGAAATGAAAGATGTATCTTACACTGTTAATTAATGTTATCTTTTTGAGCCCAATAGAAGCATATACTTGTTCCTGCTGAAAATTAGGTTTTTTTTAACCACAGCACTATTGACCTTTTAGACTGATAATTCTCTGTCATGGAGCTGTGTTGTGCATTGTAGAAGAGCAACTTCATGGCCTCTACCCACTAGATGCCAGGAGCATGCCGTACCTGAGTCCTTAAAAAAAAAAAATGTCTCCAGACATATCTAATGTCTTTTGATGGGTGAATTTACCCACAGCGAGAATATATTGAGGTTCTATCTAGACTATGCCTTTTTTAGACTCCAGTCATTTGTTTGGGTTACTGAAAGGAAAATCAGGGTAGCCCTGTGCTATTTTTTTTTTTTTTTTTTTTTTTTTTAGTTGTCAAATGATCTTTAATTAAAACATTTTCCTTTGTGGCTCTTAACTAGCCGGGCATTCCACTGCACCATTGTTGATGTCATCTATGATGTCATGAGGGTGGCGGCCATCAACATTGCAGCCTACAGATTGCGCAGTCCCCAGAATCTCTTTAATGGTCCCAGAGAGTTCTCTAGCTAAAGATCGGTGCCGCATCTGTCGGGCAATGTTGACAATCTCATCAAAAGTGATATTTCCACTGTGCTTAATGTTTTTTTGCTTCTTTCTGTCTCGAGGTGGTTCTCTGAGGGCTTTGATGATCAGAGCGGAGGCAGAAGGCACCACCTCAATCTGGGCCTGTCTGTTCTGAATGGTCAGTTTCACTGTTATCCTCAGACCTTTCCAATCACCAGTTGCTTTGGCGATGTCATCACCAACCTTTTTTGGAGACAGGCCCAGGGGGCCGATCTTGGGGGCCAGGGCAGACGTGGCACCCACTTCCCCTCCGGTGCACCTCAGGTATACGACTTTGATCTCGTTGGGGTCGAACTTCGGCGGCATGGCGGAGGCCGCTGGTGTCGGATGAACCCGGATTCGGGACGACCGAAGAAAGTTGCACCTAAGCCTCCTCCGAGCCGAAAGCCGAAAAGCGCCCTGTGCTATTTTTATAAATTTCATTTGATTCGTAGGTTAACATCAAGACTTCCAACTATCAGTGATGTAGGATACTAATGGGCAGGCCACAGGTTATGCAAATAATCAGAAACTGTACACAACACTGAGAACATCTGCACCCACCAGCAGAGAATTGACAGTTTCATTAGGTTTTCACAGGGTTTCAAGACCCCAAGCAAGATCTAGGCCCTCTGCTTTGGTGAATCAAACAAACTAGGAGAGTCTCAGGAGAAAAAGAGAAAGGCAGGACTTTGTAGAGGACATAAAGATATTTTGCTTGTAGAAAATAAGCTTCACAGGTTTTAAAAATTATTTTGATGATTAGTGGACATGCAGAAGGAATTATTGATTAAATAGCACCTATTGTGTAAATTCTTACTTTATGTTTGTACCAAATGATAATCTCCTTTTTATAAGTGGGATATAATAATACAATTTAGTCAATGTTTTGTGTTAGACATTGCACCAGGTATGAAAGTGTACCTCTATTGTCACAGAGCTTTGCCTCCCCCCCAAAAAGATAGTGCTCAGTTTATTTTCCTGTTGGTTCTCATGTTCATGACCGGCCTTTCCCCTGTTCTCCTCTGTATGGCTGGGATCCAAATGTCCTAAGCTGCCTTGAACTGTTTTCCTGGTGGATTTGGTGAATGGAAGATATCAAGGACCTGGTCATGGGGAGAGGAACTGGGTGTAATTGGGACACAATTGTGTCTGCAGCTGTGTCCCTCTATTGCTATAGCTTCTGGGAGACAGCTTCCCCCAACCTCACCCAGTGATCTCAGATCCTGCCAGTTAGCCCCTGCCATGCTTCTGACCAGATGGCTCCAGATTCTGGATTCTAAGTTCTGGCAATACCAACTTTGCCACCTTCTTTAGTTGTCTCACCAGCCCCAAGTGTGAGAAGGGTTTTCTGTTATTGCTAATTTCTGGCTTGCCTTGTTAAACTTATTTGTTCTGTCTGCTCTGTCACCCCCTAAATACTAAATCCTCTCTATTCAACTCCCTCTATTGAAAATACCTAGACTAGTTTGGGTTTCCTTAGCAAATTCTGAATTATACAACAGGACAGAATAAGAACATAAATGATTTTAATAAAAGACAGGCTAAAGGGGCCTGACCAGGTGGTGGCGCAGTGGATAGAGCGTCGGACTGGGATGCGGAAGGACCCAGGTTCGAGACCCCGAGGTCGCCAGCTTGAGCGCGGGCTCATCTGGCTTGAGCAAAGAGCTCACCAGCTTGGACCCAAGGTCCCTGGCTCCAGCAGGGGGTTACTCGGTCTGCTGAAGGCCCATGGTCAAGGCACATGTGAGAAAGCAATCAATGAACAACTAAGAAGTCGCAACACGCAACGAGAAACTGATGATTGATGCTTCTCATCTCTCTCCGTTCCTGTCTGTCTGTCCCTGTCTATCTCTGCCTCTGTAAAAAAAAAAAAAAAAAAAAAAATTGTAAAAAAGACAGGCTAAAGGGGACACAATAAAAGACAAAGAGTCTTGGGTTTTTAAGATGGGAAGGGCGGTGGGAGGGCAAACTCAGTTCAATGCTGAGGGACAAAGGGAGAAAAAGTATGCAAACAGAAAAACAAAACTATTGGGAGAGAGGCAGGATTCATATAGGTTGTCAGGGGTAAAAGAAATAAGCACGGGGCTGTGCTGAGGAGGGTCTAAACGCCGGGTAAAGGGAAGGCACTCTGTAAGTTCAGTAAGCCCTGGGTATTGAATAAAAATTGGAATATTTAGAATTTTATCAACATTTTTAGTCACATTTTTTCCCTCATTATGTCCTCACATTGAAATAGTTATTTCAGTCTAACCAGGTGGTGGCGCAGTGGATAGAGCGTCGGTCTGGGACATAGAGGACCCAGGTTCAAAGCCCCAAGGTCGCCAGCTTGAATGCGAGTTGCTGGCTTGAAGTCCAAAGTCGCTGACTTGAGCAAGGGGTTACTCACTCTGCTGTAGACCCCCCTCCCATCAAGGCATATATGAGAATGCAATCAATGAACAACTGAGGTGCTGCAACGATGAACTGATGCTTCTCATCTCTCTCCCTTCCTGTGTGTCTGTCCCTGTCTGACCCTCTCTCTGCCTCTCTAGAAAAAAAAAAAAAAGGAATAATTATTTCAGTGACTATTTATTGAGTATCTACATTCTGGACTACACAGAAAAAGAAAAAGAAAAAAGGACCAAAATTCCTTACAGAGCTTATATTCTAGCGAATTTGTTTAATATCTGTGAATAATTTTGATCATCTGTAGCTTTGATTTAAACATAGGCTAGACATGACATCAGGAAATTGGGGCGGTGCTAGTTGAATGGCGGCTAAGCAGGGAAGGAAGGCACAATGGCACAGCATTCATTGTCGATGTAGCCCTCTTTTGGAAACCCATCCTGAAGTAATTACTAGCCCAACCTAGACCACTTTGTTTTAAATTACAGATGTTGCCCCCTGTAATATTCCAGACCTCTTGAGAAAGAAAGGTTCTGACAGAAGTCAGATCAAAGATAAGATGGAAATAAAATGAAAAGTTCTGTCAAAAGAAATGCGGTTCTCTTTAATCAAAAATGGCAGTTGCAATTCTTATTAAGATAGCAACCTCCTCTTCTTCCACTTGGGGGGTAATAACAGTGACAGCTTCAGACAAAACTAAAAACTAGGAAAGTTTTGTCTTAATACCCCAACTTTGATTTTTGTGAACTTGCTTGCAGGTTGGTTTATCCGTTTCCTTACTGTCTTCCTCTGCTCAGTGTACCCAAGAATTTAAGTTATCTCAGAGGAAAAAAAAAAACCAAACCTCTCTAAATGTCTTGATATGGAATTTTTTTGCATCTAGACTAAGCCAAGAGCATTTCTCAGTGAGATTCCTGCAACAGCCCTCTCAGAGATTTTTCCCATATCTAATTAACTTCAGTCCCTGCCTATATTCTTCCCTGCAGTGTGATCTTTGTATTTTGTTTTATTCCAAAAATGGACAGAACTTTCCGGTAGACCATATATATATATATATATATATATATATATATATATATATATATATGGTCATATTCCAAATTGAAACATTTCTTTTAAACTAGACATTAAAGGATTTTTCTATAATTTTTTTTAAATGGCTGCATACAGGCCAAATGAAAGATATGGTTTGATTAGCAAGCCAGTAATCTCAGCAGGTGGTGGTTAGCAAGAAAGTTCTGCTGTGTTATCGTAATCTGAACTAGTGCAGGTGTTCCGTGAAGGCTTCAGTGTCTGAGAATTTCCCCCACTTCCCCCAAAGCATCTGGAAGTTACCGTCACAAGCAACATAACAACAGCGAGTATTGTCCTTATACCTCAACATTCTCATGCCCTGCTTGCTCTGAGGAGGCCTAAATTTTACTTCACCTCACATGACAGCTCAGATGTTATAATAAATCAAGAGTAAAAAAATATAAGGTAATGATAATAAGCCTCTTTCTTTGAATCATATAACATCCAGGGACTGGAATCAGAACAAAATATTCCAGAATAGGAATCACTCCTAGGACATCTACACTGGATCTAAACCATAATATTTATAATATCTTTTCTTAGGAATGGGGCTGGCCAATTAGTCATGGTGCTCAAAATTATTTAAGAATATCCTTCCTTTACAGAGGGACTTTATACTTTGCAAGGCACACATAAATAAAGACATAATTCGGAGCTGTGAAATCTCACACAGAGGAAATTTACAGGTTGAGTGTGGTCAGAGGTAGACTCGGGTATTACCACCCCAGGAATCTCTTTGGTTTTGAAGCCAGACGGCACTCCCCATTGGCTCGAAGGAAATCAGCTTTGGGAAAATCTAACAAGAAGGCCAGTGTGGCATCTCACCGTGGCTTTTAGAAGGATCCTCTTAAGTGGCATTTACAAAAGTGGCATTCATTTAAAGGTTATATCCTCAAGTGAATACATCTGCTAAAGAGGTGGACAGTGATGAACAGTGAATAGAAACCTTGGACTTTGGTCAATGGTATTGGAGCTTGCGCTGATTAGAACCGTCCCAGCTGATCAAAATCAAATGGTGTTATTTGTGATTTTCTATGGTTTTCACAGTGGGAAGTTCACACTAAAAATACTTTAGAGGTTGAATTTCATAGCCATTATTGTTTTAATTATGGGTCTGCTGTCTGCTGTCTGCTGTCTCTCCATTAAGTCTTTTTGGAATTTACATCAAAGAAATATAAAACTGGACCATTGAAAATATTTTGACTATGAAGTGGATAGTTTCAAATGGTAAGACTTAGTAAGTTTATTCTATTCTTTTATACCCTCTTATTTTCTAAATGACTCAAATGTTCAACAAAAATATTGAGATGTACTACTTAAATTTGATTTTTTTACGGTTCCTGCTTCCAAAATATTTTAATACCAAGGATGTTTTTATTTCCCCAGTAGCTTTACATTTTTAAGTTACTTTATTATAATTTTAGTGCTGTGAAGCTTACCCTAAAGACATAATGAAATCAGCCGTAAGGAAAGATTTGATCTCATCACAGGAATATTAACATTAGAGTCAAAGCAAAAAAAAAAAAAAAAAAAAAAAAAAAAAAGGAAAGGAAAAAGAAAAGATTATATCTAATTGCATTACTTTTTCCACTTTTCTACATGATTTAAGATGCATGTTTTAAAGAATGAGCTAATGCATAATGAGTGCCTGGCCAAGCTTAAAAATATAACTACTGTGATAAAAATATAACTACTGTGATTATTAGTCTTTAGCTTTATGATTTATTTTATAATATTGGTTTAAGTGTTAGTTTTACTGTTACATGTTTAATATCCTAAATTTAGCTGAAGGTTTCTTTAACATATACATATATACTAACTTGTGCAATTTGCTCAGCTTGAGACCTGGCTTCCAAATAAAGGGGAGCACAAAGATATTCTGGTTTTATTATGGCAGGACCCTAAATTTTGTTTTAAAAGTTCTTTATGCAATTTCATGAAATTCTCCTCAAACCTAGAGAAGCACTTTATGAATGTATTGAGCATCAGCACAAACTAAACAGTAATGAGCTCATTTTCATAGAATGAAGCTTAATATTCTTCCAGCTGTTGAAAACTTGCACAGCAGGATACTGGCTGCAGTACAGAGCTCTCATCTGCTAGTGAGAAAAAAAAAATCCATTTAAACTTGTAACAAAAGAGTCTGTGTCTTTGAGGAAACCATTTTCTACTGAAATCCACGTGTGTGATTTACTGCAAAGCTAAAACATGACTAATTCTTCTTCTAATGTATTTGTACCCGTTTATTTTAAGAAAACTAAGGTTCTAAACAGTTTGATAACACAGTTAGGGTATAGAGCTCTCCAGAAGAAAACAAATCCTACATATGGCAAACTGGAGTAAATCATCCCAGATTCTGCACAAGGCAGTGGGGAGAGGAGGTGGGGCTGTTATGACAAGGATCAGAAGATACGTGATACACAGGAAACCAGAGGCAAGAAAAAGAAGGTGCCATGGCCACCTTGTAAGAAAGATTCATTCATTCAATGGTATCAGGCATATTCTTACAATTAAGGTAGAGTTGACAATGCTCTTGTGTTCATTCATTCACCCAATTACTGAGCAACCACTAATACAAGTAACATCTCCTGTCTTGCTTTTACAGTTCTTTCAGTGTTTTTATCATAGCCTTATCTAAGGTTGGTGTTAATTGCTCACTCTTGAGATCATTCTTGATTCCTCTTTTTCTTCCACACTCCATATCTAACACATCATCAAACACATCCTGCCAATTAGACCTTTCTACAACCTTCATCATTATACCCTTGTCCAAACCACCAACTATCATAATGTATCTGGTGTACCACAATAGCCCTAACTGTCTCCCTATTCACCCTGCCTATAGCTAATTGTCTACATAGTAACAACAGTTATGCTTCCCAAAACTTTAATACGAACATCTCAATCAATTGCCCCAAATCATCCAATGGCTTCCTCAAATATGTAGTACAATTCAAAATCTTTGTAGACACATATATGGTTTTCCATACTTTGGTCCTGGCTAATCTGTCTCCCTAATCTCACCTCCTGCCATTCTCCCCTTTATTCTCAATGGCCCAGTCACCCTGGATTCCTTAGCATTGTCCAATTCATCAAGCATGTTTCTGCCCCGAGGAATTTGTACCTGTTTTTCTTTCTACCTGGAATGTTCTTTCTTTATATCTCCTAGTGCACATAGAATCTCTGTTTCTCCCTCTCTCTCTCTTTCTCTGCTGTCTCTTAAACTGTTGACTTAATTTATGTCCTTTTCTAATATTTCTTCCTTCTCTTTGTTGCCCCTCACCATCCAATTCATCCTCTACCTCAGGGGTCGGGAACCTTTTTGGCTGAGAGAGCCATGAACGCCACATATTTTAAAATGTAATTCCGTGAAAGCCATACAACGACCGTGTATGTTAGGTATTATCCAATAAAAATTTGGTGTTGTCCGGAGGACAGCTGTGATTGGCTCCAGCCACCCACAACCATGAACATGAGTGGTAGGAAATGAATGGATTGTAATACATGAGAATGTTTTATATTTTTAATGTTATTATTATTTTTTTATTAAAGATTTGTCTGCGAGCCAGATGCAGCCATCAAAAGAGCCACACCTGGCTCGCGAGCCATAGGTTCCTGACCCCTGCTTTACCTATTGCCACCAGTGACCTATCTAAAGCACAAATCTGTTGGGGTTTCTCCTCTGCTATAAAATCTTTCTGTAGCTACCACTGTCTATAAACAGATTTTCTGATGACTTTAACAATCTGACCTTAGCTCTTCTTTTGGCCTTCTTCTTCTCTACTTCTCAACCTTCACTTTATAATCCAGCCACACCCACCATTTATTCTTCTTCCCTGCTGCACACTCTCACCTCTTTTTCTTGATTCATGCTGTGCATGCTAGCAGTCATGCCGTCACTTCTGTCCTGGAGAAGTTCCACAAGAGGGACTCATTGTAAGTGAGTGTGAACAGTATTCATGGGAGAAAGACTTAAACCAGGTGTTGAGGAGGAGATGGTAAATAAGTAAGAGGGAGAAAAGAGAGCCTTCTAGACAGGGTGATCTTTGACAAGGCTGGAATATAGCTTCTGAAGACACCACTCCTTGAGATTAGCTGGGGCTATTGGAGAATGCTCAATACAGAGACGTGAACATAAGAACAGAGAGTGGTACGGACGAAGGACAATTACAAAAGCCAGGCAGATGCATGGGACAGGAGCTTAATTGATCAGGGTTCCACAGAACATTATAAGAATTAAATAAAATGCTGTATATGAAGTCATTAGTACAATATTGGGAACATAAGAGTACCTCAATTTGTAAGAGTTGTAATTAGCAATAGAGATTTATTGTAAGCCTGTGATCAAGGTAACAATGAGAGCAACGTTCTCCAACAGGAGTGGGTGGGAAATTTGTCTGAAAACAAACATTTCCAAACTCACACCCAAGGCATTTTTATAGATTTAATGAAATTACTTCTAAAACCTTTTTTTCAACTATAATAATTTAGTTTAATTAAACTAATAAACTTTTAAAGATAGTCTTATGGGTTTGCTTCTTTCTGGGATGGCTCTAAGTTTGCAAACATATCACATAAAAGATGATATTGAACATGATGTATCATTTGCTTGAAATATACTCATGACCCAATGAGTGAGTTTAACTATACCATGTGTTCTTTTACTACAAACCGAAATAGATCGTCTAGCCTTACATCTTGTGACAGCAGGGTAAAGATGTATATTTAACTCCAAACTACCCCATTGTAAATGTCTTCAAGATTTAAATATCAGAAGTGGCAATATTCCTTGATCAGTAAAACCTTAACTATAAAGAGCTCAAGTCCTGACAAAGTGGTATGTCTTAATGGATTGAAGGACATTTTCTGTGAACCATGTAGTCATATGCAGATAGTATAATACAAGTGCCGGCGATGTGTTTGGAATGTCCACATTACATTAGAGTCACACCATAGCCTTCAGACTTTAGAGACTTATAAATCCCCCGTATGTGACTTTCATTTTTCTAAAGAAGCTGACTTTACAGTTCTCTGGAGTGCTATGATTTTTGCATTACAAAGAGTGACCTACCTAGTGAAAGTAGGTGAATGGTTCCTGAAAGTTGTGAAAATAAAACCTGCCCTGCTTAAGAGAATATTGGAACTCTGAAATTCAGTTATGATTTTGTCAACTAAAAAGTCAAAGGTGATGAATGCATACTGATAGTTCAAGTCATTAAAAGTTTTTTACTGGGAGTAGGGCAATAG
The DNA here is from genome assembly GCF_036850765.1 of Saccopteryx bilineata. NCBI lineage: Eukaryota > Metazoa > Chordata > Mammalia > Chiroptera > Emballonuridae > Saccopteryx > Saccopteryx bilineata. The sequence continues at coordinate 20,994,188 of NC_089494.1, read as the reverse complement.
AAAGCTAAAGAAACAAGACAAGTTGATATTATTTGGAGCTTTCTTTTATGGAACTTTTTGAAGTCTACAGGCTCTCACCTAATTCCTCCTGGCCTGTCCTTTGTGTATTGGACTTCTAGTCATCTGTGCAGCATCCTTCTCTTTCTGACTCAGCCTTTATTGAAACTACCTGTAGCAGGACTGGCTACATAGTATTCAGGGCCTATTTTGTGTATAACAGAAAAATACAGGTCCTCTTCTTCCAAAGTAAGGAATTTTAAAAGGGAGAAAGTGGAGCATTAAACTAAGCACAGAGCCCTTCTGAGCACAGGGCCCTGAGAAACGATGCAGGCTGCAAGCCCAGGGAGCCAGCTCTAATCTCCAGTAGAACAGCGATGAGAGAGCACCCAGCCTCACCATTCCACATACTAGCTGCCAAAGTATATTCAGTGGTTTAATTAAACTGTACTGTAGAACTTAACCAACATCACTTCCTGAATTCCTGAAACTTCATTTCAGTTTCTTCCAGCCAATAAGCACTGATGTATTTTTCTAATTATAAGAATTAATTAAATCATATTTGGAGAAAAGCGCTATTTTGTTCTTTATTTCTTCGGTGCAAGGGAAGACTGCCATAAAGGCTGTGTATTTATTGTATTCTTCTAGAGTCTAGATCAGGGGTCTCAAACTCGCGGCCCGCTGAACAATTTTGTGCGGCCCGCAGACTAATCCACGAAGTTCAAAATATTTTGGATAAAATTAAGTAAGCCTAGGGGCCTACTTGTATTTTTCATTTCTCTAGCATCCTAGCTAGATATTAGCTTAGTTAACAGCAGTTGTGATGCGAACTACAGTTTCTGGTCGTTTTGTGACACTGAAAAGTGTTGCGTAACAGTTGCCTTTTGTAGACCTAGTGCGGCCCGCCGAATGGCTGTGATCTTGCTCTGCGGCCCACATGCTGAGTTGAGTTTGAGACCCCTGGTCTAGATGGTGGTGATAACAGCCCAGTTTTGGTTGCACAAAAATAGAAGTTATTTTCTTTTGGAGACAAAACTGTGATGATTTAAGGCAATTTAACTTAGTAAAAATCCTTAAATTAATTTGTATCATTCAATGAGTTTAATTATAAAAAAGGCAGGATATTTTTTGATGAGAAAACCCATGAGGACCAGGGAAATTATCATTTCCATTTCAGTGAATCAATACTTTCTTTTTACCATTATTCTTGGTTGTTTTGTTCTTTTGATGTATGTCCAAGTATTGGGTAAGTGTGCCTGTTTTTCATTATGTTTTTCTTCCATAATGATCATGTAGAAAGAAACAAGAATCAAACAACAAAGGGATAAATATATGATACTTCTTTTTATGACAATATCAGATTTTCTCTCTTTTCCTTTCTCTTTATTATCTGTTCCTTTTCACTGTTTTCATTTGGTATTTGAGTAGGGAGTAATTCCACCCATAATTTTACATTCAGGATGCCTATTATGTTCATAGCATTATTCTCATGCATCACATTGGCTTTGTAAATGTTTTATTATAGAAAGAGGCTCTTTTGAGGTCAAATGAGATTACCCCCTCCCCGCCATCATGTATCTTTTGCTTGTGGTTGTCTTATTGATTTCAGTCAAGTCAACAGAAAAATACTAAATCTATCAAACTAATCAATTTTTTACCTATATATGTATATTTATTATTTTTTCAAACTAATCATTTTTATCTCTGATGTTCATTTTGCATTTAAACTTTACTCTCTTAGAAGTATTGTATCTTTTTTCTCATTTTATATCAACCTCTATAGTTTGTGTTGCTGGAAAGATGTATGAGCATTACTTGAATATCAAAACTTGACAGAAACACTATAGTTTTATTTTTGACCCTTAAAAGTGGTTTGGAGGTTTGGGGGTTGTAAAAGCAAAAAAATAAGTAAATAAATAAATATCTAGATATTTATCTGCTCATTTTAGTAAATCTGTTTTTATAGTTTGCAGCATTTCCTTTAAAAAGATATATGAAACAACTCCAATTTCTATAGTGTTTTACTTCACAATTGACCTTTCACATGTGGTCATCTTGTTTCCTGCAAGAATAGTGCAGGAATTCACTTTTAATAAAAGATCGGTTTAACTTTCAGTTAAGGAACTACAAACAGTCCCCAAAAAGCCTGCTGACCACAGTCTGAAAATATGAAATGTTCTTTGGAGGCTTTTGGGTGTGGAGTGAGACACATTTTCATAATATTCAGTATGTCATCATCAAGTAATGTTTACAAACCCCAGCACCCTGGGGATGTGTGCAAGGTTTAGCAAGCAGATGTTAGCAGTCAAGGAAAAATTATGACTGCTGCCTGAAAATATTCCCTCTCGCCTATCAGTTACATACAAGATATTCAAGATCTCTTCTTTTGTGGGTGTGTAATTTGCCCAGTTTATAGAACAGTTAATCTAAAAACAAATTTGGAAAGTGCTGAAAAAAATTTTTTTTTATAAATGGCCATCCAAGAATCTCTTATCCATTCTTATAAGTGAGTTTTTCCTATTGAAAAATCATAGCTGTGGGTACTCAAATAATATTATTTAAAATGATTACCTTATACTTAATTTAACGTAATGTTTTTTTCAATCCAGACTTTTCCATCTTGCACCTCCATTCCTCTGAATATTAAATTATTCAAAATGCTAATTATAGCACATAGCAATTTTAACACATAGTAACTTCAAATTCTGAGAACTGACATTTTTTAGTAGAAATAAATAAATAAGGTAAGTTTTTGCCTTGATATATTGACATTTAAAGATCAAATAGTCCCTCCTCTAAATAAAGTATAAGAACTTTTGAGGCAAGTAGAAGTGACCTTTCCAATAAGGCAAGTTAGAGCTATCGGACTAATTTTAAATCAATGAACAAAATGTAATTAGAGTGATATTGCTTGTGAACAGTCTTAATATATGATCAGGTTCAGTAAAAATAAATGAACAACCAATGGGTACTTTTATTTCTGAAAAGGTTTTGTTGTAAAGAGTAATTTTGATTGAATCCTTGTTTTGAAAGTGTCCTTCCTTATGTATGAGAAAATCTCAGGGATAGCATCATTTAGCGATAGATGTTTTGAATGAGGGTCATTTGATGCTGAAAAATCACCATGCTTTCAATAGTGAGATTTATATTGAACAATTATTTATCGTGTGGATGGTAGGTAATGGCCCTTTCTTTTTTTAATACTTCCTACCTTAAAAAAAATGTTGTGCATCGTTAGTTCCTGTAACAGTAAAGGGAATTAAGAAAGAGAGAAATCAAATTGAAATTGATCATTAATACCAATGGAGTTAGGATAAGAAATCTACAAATATATATACTTCATTGCATATAAGAATTTAACATATTGTAATATTTAGCATATGAAAATAAGTGATAAAATGGGAATTCCAAGTAAATGGAAGAAAAAAGGACTTTTTAATGGACGACTGGATAACCAAATCTAAAAGATAAATTTGGAACAATTCCTCACATCATACATAAGGATGAATTCCAAATAAATTAGTAATCTGCATATAAAAAATGAAATCACACATATTTTTGGAGAAGACTTGGATGAATTTTTTTTTTTTCGATTTTCAGGTTTTTTTTTAAAATAAATTTTTATTAATGTTAATGGGATGACATTAATAAATCAGGGTACATATATTCAAAGAAAACATGTCTAGGTTATTTTGTCATTAAATTATGTTGCATACCCCTCGCCCAAAGTCAGATTGTCCTCCGCCACCCTCTATCTAGTTCTCTGTGCCCCTCCCCCTCCCCCTAACTCTCTCCCTCTCTCCCTCCCATGTCCTCCCTCCCGCCACCCCTGGTAACCACCACACTCTTGTCCATGTCTCTTAGTCTCGTTTTTATGTTCCACCAATGTATGGAATCATGTAGTTCTTGTTTTTTTCTGATTTACTTATTTCACTCCGTATAATGTTATCAAGTTCCCACCATTTTGCTGTAAATGATCTGATGTCATCATTTCTTATAGAACTACCTTATGACCCAGCAATCCCTCTACTGGGTATATACCCCAAAACCTCAGAAACATTGATACGTGAAGACACATGTAGCCCCATGTTCATTGCAGCACTGTTCACAGTGGCCAAGACATGGATGAATTTTTTTATAAATTTTTATTCTGTAACTTAAAAACACATAAACAATAACAAATTAATGATAAATTTGACTGCTCTTAAAAAAAATCTTTGGCTAAAGATATCATAAGCCAGAAAAAATTTTAAACAGATATCACAGTCCAAATAAAATCAATTGAAAAATTATATTTGTGACACATCACAAAGGTTTAATACTCCTAACATGTTAAGGATACTTATGTTTTGAGAAAATAAGTGCTAACCACTGGCTTGAAAAGGATTGAAAAGGTATGAGTCAACCCTTCACCAATAAAGAAATGCAAATTTCCTATAAACAAAGGATGCTCAATCATGCTCATGGTAAGAGAAATACAAATTTAAAATACACAGAAATACTATTTCTCAACCATCGGATTGAGCAAAAAGCCAAAAGTTTTACAAAATACACTATTGACAGTAGCAGAAAAACAGATACTCTTATAAGTTGGCAAGAAGAATGCAAAAATGGCTTAAATCCTGTAGATAGACATTTGTTAATAACTGGAGAAATTATATTTTTTCCACTTTTTGACCCACCATTCTTACTTCTAGTAAACTACCTCAAAGATATACTGAAAAAAACATAAAGTATGAAAAAGGCTATTTATGGAAGGAGAAGTTGTAAGAGCAAAGGCTAGAAATAATTCAAATATTCATCAGTAGTTTATGGTTAGATAAACTATTGTACTTTCCCGTAAAAGAGTCCTTTACAAATGTACTAAGTCCTTTGCAAATGTGAGGAATTGTTTCAAACTTCCTATATCTTGTTGTGGGTCATTCTCCAGGTTATTTATTAATAAGTTAAGAAAGCCACATACATAAGAGTGGGTAGATTATACTACCTTTTGTATTAAAAAAAAAAAGGAGATATAAACATGTATATATTTTTTAAGAGTTCAATAAAGAAACAATTGGCCCTGACCGGTTGGCTCAGCAGAAGAGTGTTGGCCAGGAGTGTGGAAGTCCTGGGTTCAATTCCCAGCCAGGGCACAGAGGAGAAGCACCTATCTGCTCCTCCATCCTTCCCTCTCTTCTTCCTCTCTGTCTTTCTCTTCCCCTCCTGTAGCCAAGGATCCATTGGAGCAGAGTTGGCCCAGGCACTGGGGATGGCTCCATGGCCTCTGCCTCAGGTGCTAGAATGGCTCTGGCCACAACGGAGCAATGCCTCAGATGGGCAGAGCATCTCCCCTTGGTGGGCATGCCAGTGGATCCCAGTCAGGTGCATGCGAGAGTCTGTCTGTCTGACTGCCTCCCTGCTTCTAACTTTGGAAAAATACAAAAATACAAAAAAAAAAAAAGAAAGAAACAATTGATATACAGACCAAAATTTAAAAAAAATTGTTACTGATTGAGGTGGAAAAATATAGTTGAGCTTGCTGTCTCTAAATGTTTAATCTTATTATAGTAGTATGATATATAATGTAATATCATATGTTTGACTTTGAAATTACATAAATTTTTGTGAAATCAAAAAAGAACAGTTTTTTTATTAGTCAAAATCAAATAGAAACGAACATGATTTTATTTCAAGTTGGTAGCATAATCATTCACATAAGCAATATCAAGTAACTTTAAAACAAAGTTATTGACTCTCCGTCCTCAGTGGTGTATATGCAGATCAAAATGCACCGCCTTCAGGAGTCCTATTGTTACTGATAACATTGTAATGTTACTTTGAAACCTGCATGATAAAATGAATAAGCAAATAAATCAATGCTTTTCAGCATAGGTGAAAAGAAATATGGATATATAATGAAAATTTTAAGAATTAACCTTGTGATATTCAATTTGAATTTGAAATTTTACTATAAACTTAGGTTTTTTCCCCTAAAAATAGACATTTTCTTGCTCTGTATATTTAAAAGTACTAGAAGTAATGCCAATTCAGTTGCAATCTTTGCATCCAGATTTTGCTCTCAGTAGATTCTTTTCTGCTCAAAGGGATCAGGGCCCTTAGACAAATGGCTGATTTCAAGTCTGGGCAGAAAATGCATTCTCAGTTGTGGGACATGTTGTGACAGAGGTCAAGGAAGTCACCAAAAACTATGGGGTGGTGTCAAAAGAATCTAGGAACCAATGTGAGGGGGTCCCACTAACCAAAGTTGGGAAAATTTGAACATTATAAATCTATTGACAGAAAATTATCAAAATACTTTGGATATTTGTAAATTCAATAGGTTTTTAGTAGTATGAACAAAAGTAAACAAAGCCCTGGTCATTGGATGCGGCTAAAACACCCATGTATTCTGAAAACTGCTAAATTAAAGAAAAAAATATCTTTCTGGTTTTTCCTGTACACTCTTATGTCAAAATAACTAAATAGTTCATGAGGAAAAATTATTTTAGAAGAATTTGGATTACCAAATGCAAAAGAAATAATGAAATAAGACAATCATCATTTAGCAACTTCTAAGGAAATAATGGCCGGAGGCCATGATTACTCAGAGTGCCTAAATCCATTACCTGAAAAGTTGATGGAAAAGTTTCTATTGGGTGGATCAGTATTAACAGTTTAAAAGTGGGGCAATTGGACATCCTATCTCTCTTGAAAGGTTATAAAAATTATACGGTATGACCTACAAAACGTTCTGGACAAAAGGCTGAGTGTGCCTCTATTAATAGGCCCTAGGCCTAATGACCATTTTATAAGAAATTGAGGGGATATGGATATGGGAACATGTTAAATAACACCATACATGTATAATCAGATGAAAGTCTACAGAATGTGGGAAATCTATAAGACCAACGCTTAATTTATTTGTTTTTTTTTTAAAACAAGTAAATGGCACGAAAAATGGAAAATAAGGGGAGAGAAAGTATTATAAATAAGATTCTTTTTTCCCCCACATTTACCTTTTTTAATTTTTATTTTTCAGCAACAGTTGACATTTAATATTATTTTATATCAGTTTTAAATGTACATTCATGAGTATGTTTTTGTTTTGTTTGTTCATTTATTTTGTTCTTTAGATTTGTCCTATCTCTGTCTGACTTACTTTACTTAGCCTAATACAATGTAAGTTCATGCATGTTGTTGCAGGTGGTAAGATTTTATTCTTTTTTACAGCTGAGTGATGTTCCATTATGTATATGTATTACCACTTTTTCATCCACTCATCTACTGATGAGCACTTGGGTTGCTTCCATATCTTGGCTACTATAAATAATGCCATAATGAGCAGAGAGCTGCATATACAGTATGTCCGTAAAGTCATGGTGCACTTTTGACTAGTCACAGGAAAGCAACAAAAGACAACAGAAATGTGAAATCTGCACCAAAGAAAAGGAAAATTCTCCCAGTTTCATACCTATTCAGTGCAGTTCGATGTGAGTTCCATTTGTTGCCCTACACACATCCAAATGATAGTGAAGTTCTTGCCACACACGAGTAAGGATGTCCGGTGTAAGAGTGAATAACGTCTGTGATTTTCTATTTTAAGTGATTAATGTCGTGGTGCTTCGTTATAAACGCGCTGATATTCACGTTGCACTTTGGTCACAGATTGGAATTTAGCGAGCCACAGAACACACTGAATTTTCCTCTGTACCATCCACATCTCGACTGGCATGGCCGTGGGCTGCTCCGTTGTATACACGGTGTTATGTCATCATCTGCGCATGCGTACATGCTGCCACATTATCCTACAGAAATTGGGTTTTTTCTCGGGGGGTGACGTCACGGAAATGGCGCCGTGAGAAGCGCGTCCGACAGCTCTCCCCTAAATCACAACAAATTTATCAACTAGAAACAGAAAAATTTATCCTCGGAGCATTCCGGAGTTCCACACAAACTGAAAGCAAAAGGACTGTTATCACTTGAATCTGAGAGACGAGGGTGTGGAGGAAGCTACCGCAGCGACGCTCATTCAAGCCGCCAGGGAGTGCACCTGCGGCAGAAGCAGTTGCAGCCTTATAGCTGGATCACCAGGTTGCTAATTCAGAAAGGGGGGACTAGGAGAGAGAATCCAGGAAAGCAAACTCTCTCATCGTTGGACCCTGCTAACGCCAACAAGCCTTTACTTCCAGCAAGACTAAAGCCAATTATATGACATTGCCATAGAATCCCATCAACTGCAAATCCCTACCTAAGAGTGACACAGGGGCAGAGCCTGGGGTACAGAGTCACCGACTAGGAAGAGGGAGAGAAAAGAAAAAGGAAGAAGTTAACCTCTCAAAATCAAGAAAAACTCACAGACTTTACAACTTGATCCACTAATTTTTTTTTTTTGTTGTTGTTGTTGTTGTTTGTTTGTTCTATCTTTTTGCCTTTATTTCCTCCACCTCGGTCCTTCTATTCTCTGCCCATCTTATGCTTCCCCTTTCTTGAACTACACTACCCATGAGTGTTGCATTTTATTTTTCTTCTTCATCCTCACCCTCCTTTAAGGTTATACTCCAAAACACTTAACTCTCACTCTCTCCTCTTTTGTTTTTTTTTTGTCTTGCTTTATTTTGTTTTTTTCTCCTCCTATTTTATTTCTTCCTTCGTTTTTCTCTTTTTCTTATTTTTTCCTTTCTATTCGTTTTTTCTTTTCTCATTTTACTTTCCTCCCATATAATCCTCAATCACAAACAAATTAGTTAATTTGGGACTCAAGGCTTTTTTTTGGCTTTATTTCTCTTTTTTGCTTTTGTTTTTATTTTTTTTTCTCTTGTTTGTTTATTTTTGTGGCATTTTGGGTCCTCCCAACCCAAGGTCTCCATTGTATTTAGTCTTCGCTCCACTTAATACAACAGATTTTTACTTATTATTTTTATTTTTTCTTCTTTATTATTCTTTTTTGGTCCTTTTTTCTGATTCCCTCTTATCCCTCTCATTATATCTCTTAGTTGACCATCACTTACAAGCAAATCATCTTATGCTTGTCTAAGATTTTCTTCCTTTTTTTTTTTTTTTTTTTTTTTTGCATTTAGTAGGTCCCTACTCCCTTTTTTTGCCCCTTGAACTCTTCACCCCAAATCAGGCCCTCCATTATAGGCACGATATTTCCCTGAGGAGGGGAGAGGAGGGAAAGAGAAGAGAGAAAAAAAGGGGGAAATAATAAATTATTACTGTTTTTTTTTGTGGGGTGTTTTACCCTTTTTTTTTTCTTTTTTCTTTTTCTTTTTACTCTTTATTAATTCTAATTAGTGCTATCAATAAGACCACCCTCAGATGCCGATAAGAAAGAGGAAATCGAATATTATGGATACAAAAGAAAGAGAGGTAACACAAATAGATGTGGAAAAATCTATGGAGAAAAGACTTAACATATTGGAAGCCTTGGAGCTAAATGACAGAGAATTTAAAATAGAAATCTTAAAAATACTCAGAGATATACAAGAAAACACAGAAAGGCAATATAGGGAGATCAGAAAACAACTCAATGAACACAAAGAATATATTACCAAGGAAATTGAAACTATAAAAACAAATCAAACAGAAATGAAAAACTCAATTCACGAGCTGAAAAACGAGGTAACAAGCTTAGCTAACAGAACAGCCCAGATTGAAGATAGGATTAGTGAAATAGAAGACAAACAACTTGAGGCACAACAGAGAGAAGAAGAAAGAGACTCAAAAATAATAAAAAATGAGAAAGCCCTACAGGAATTGTCTGACTCCATCAGAAAGAATAACATAAGAATAATAGGTATATCAGAGGGAGAAGAGAAAGAAAATGGAATGGAGAATATACTCAAACAAATAATAGACGAGAACTTCCCAAGCCTGTGGAAGGAACTAAAGCCTCAAATTCAAGAAGCAAACAGAACACCAAGTTTTCTTAACCCCAACAAACCCACTCCAAGGCACATCATAATAAAGATGACACAAACCAATGACAAAGAAAAAATTCTCAAGGCAGCCAGGGAAAAGAAGAGTACAACATATAAAGGAAGGCCTATTAGATTATCATCAGATTTCTCAGCAGAAACTCTACAAGCTAGAAGAGAGTGGACCCCAATATTTAAAGCCCTGAAAGAGAGGAACTTTCAGCCAAGAATACTATACCCATCAAAGCTATCCTTCAAGTATGAAGGAGATATAAAAACATTCACAAATACAGAAAAGATGAGAGAATTTATCAACAGAAAGCCCCCACTCCAGGAAATACTAAGGGGGGTTTTCCAACCAGATTCAAAGAACAAAAGAAAACAACACCACAAGTAACAGCTCCACCAAGAACACAATAAAACCAAACTTAAACTGTGACAACAAAGGAAAAAAAGGGGGGAGAGGATGGAGATTAACAGTAGCAAAGGATGATGAAGTGCAGAAATACTTATAAGATAGGGTACTACAATGAATATGGTAGGTACCCTTTTCATTACTTAATGGTAACCACTCTCAAAAAAACCACCACAAAAACACTTGACTTAAAAAAGGGAGCAACAGAGGAAAGAAGTATGGAACACAAACAAACAAAAACAAATGATAGAAAAACAAAAGAGAAGAATCAAACTAGATACAAAACTAACAGAAAGCAATTTATAAAATGGCAGTAGGGAACCCACAAGTGTCAATAATTACACTAAATGTAAATGGATTAAACTTACCAATAAAAAGACACAGAGTAGCAGAATGGATTAAAAAAGAAAATCCAACTATATGCTGTCTACAAGAAACACATCTAAGCAACAAGGATAAAAACAAATTCAAAGTGAAAGGCTGGAAAACAATACTCCAAGCAAACAACACCCAAAAAAAAGCAGGCGTAGCAATACTCATATCTAATAATGCTGACTACAAGACAGAAAAAGTACTCAGAGACAAAAATGGTCATTTCATAATTATTAAGGGGAAGTTGAATCAAGAAGACATAACAATCCTTAATATATATGCACCAAACCAAGGAGCACCAAAATATATAAGACAGCTACTTATTGACCTTAAAACAAAAACTAACAAAAATACAATCATACTTGGAGACCTCAATACACCGCTGACAGCTCTAGATCGGTCATCCAAACAGAGAATCAATAAAGATATAGTGGCCTTAAACGAAATACTAGAACACCTGGATATGATAGACATCTACAGGACACTTCATCCCAAAGCGACAGAGTATACATTTTTCTCTAGTGTACATGGAACATTCTCAAGAATTGACCATATGTTGGGACACAAAGACAATATCAGCAAATTTAGAAAAATTGAAATTGTACCAAGCATATTTTCTGATCATAAAGCCTTGAAACTAGAATTCAACTGCAAAAAAGAGGGGGAAAAACCCACAAAAATGTGGAAACTAAACAACATACTTCTAAAAAATGAATGGGTCAAAGAAGAAATAAGTGCAGAAATCAAAAGATATATACAGACAAATGAAAATGAAAATACGACATATCAGAATCTCTGGGATGCAGCAAAAGCAGTAATAAGAGGAAAGTTCATATCGCTTCAGGCCTATATGAACAAACAAGAGAGAGCCGAAGTAAACCACTTAACTTCACACCTTAAGGAACTAGAAAAAGAAGAACAAAGACAACCCAAAACCAGCCAAAGAAAGGAGATAATAAAAATCAGAGCAGAAATAAATGAAATAGAGAACAGAAAAACTATAGAAAAAATCAATAAAACAAGGAGCTGGTTCTTTGAAAAGATCAACAAAATTGACAAACCCTTGGCAAGACTCACCAAGGAAAAAAGACACAGGACTCAAATAAATAAAATCCAAAATGAAAGAGGAGAGATCACCACAGACATCATAGAAATACAAAGAATTATTGTAGAATACTATGAAAAATTATATGCCACCAAATACAACAATCTAGAAGAAATGGATAAATTCCTAGAACAATACAACCTTCCTAGACTGAGTCATGAAGAAGCAGAAAGCCTAAACAGACCAATCAGCAGGGAGGAAATAGAAAAAACTATTAAAAACCTCCCCAAAAATAAAAGTCCAGGCCCAGACGGTTATACTAGTGAATTCTATCAAACATTCAAAGAAGACTTGGTTCCTATTCTACTCAAAGTCTTCCAAAAAATTGAAGAAGAAGCAATACTTCCAAACACATTTTATGAGGCCAACATAACCCTCATACCAAAACCTGGCAAGGATGGCACAAAGAAAGAAAACTACAGACCAATATCTCTAATGAATACAGATGCTAAAATACTAAACAAAATACTGGCAAACCGAATACAACAACATATTAAAAAAATAATACATCATGATCAAGTGGGATTCATCCCAGAATCTCAAGGATGGTTCAACATACGCAAAACGGTTAACGTAATACACCATATCAACAAATCTAAGAACAAAAACCACATGATCTTATCAATAGATGCAGAAAAGGCTTTTGATAAAATACAACACAATTTTATGTTTAAGACTCTCAACAAAATGGGTATAGAAGCAAAATATCTCAACATGATAAAGGCCATATATGATAAACCATCAGCCAACATCCTATTAAATGGCATAAAACTGAGGACTTTCTACCTTAAATCAGGAACAAGACAGGGTTGTCCACTCTCTCCACTCTTATTCAACGTGGTGCTAGAAGTTCTGGCCAGAGCAGTCAGACAAGACAAAGAAATAAAAGGCATCCATATCGGAAAAGAAGAAGTAAAGCTATCACTTTTTGCTGATGATATGATCCTATACATCGAAAACCCGAAGGACTCCACAAAAAGATTATTAGAAACAATAAACCAATACAGTAAGGTCGCAGGATACAAAATTAACATACAAAAGTCCATAGCCTTTCTATATGCCAACAATGAAATATTAGAAAACGAACTCAAAAAAATAATCCCCTTCACGATTGCAACAAAAAAAATAAAATACCTAGGAATAAACATAACAAAGAACGTAAAGGACCTATATAATGAAAATTACAAAGCATTGTTAAGGGAAATCGAAAAAGATACAATGAGATGGAAAAATATTCCTTGTTCTTGGATAGGAAGAATAAATATAATCAAAATGGCCATATTACCCAAAGCAATATACAAATTTAATGCAATTCCCATCAAAATCCCTATGAGATTTTTTAAAGAAATGGAACAAAAAATCATCAGATTTATATGGAACTATAAAAACCCCCGAATAGCCAAAACAATCCTAAGGAAAAAGAATGAAGCTGGGGGCATTACAATACCTGACTTTAAACTATATTATAGGGCCACGATAATCAAAACAGCATGGTATTGGCAAAAAAATAGACACTCAGACCAATGGAACAGAATAGAAAGCCCAGAAATAAAACCACATATATATGGTCAAATAATCTTTGATAAAGGGGCCAACAACACACAATGGAGAAAAGAAAGCCTCTTCAACAAATGGTGTTGGGAAAACTGGAAAGCCACATGCAAAAGAATGAAACTCGACTATAGCCTGTCCCTGTGTACTAAAATTAATTCAAAATGGATCAAAGACCTAAATATAAGACCTGAAACAATAAAGTACATAGAAGAAGACATAGGTACTAAAATCATGGACCTGGGTTTTAAAGAACATTTTATGAACTTGACTCCAATGGCAAGAGAAGTGAAGGCAAAGATAAATGAATGGGACTACATCAGAATTAAAAGTTTTTGCTCAGCAAGAGAAACTGATATCAAAATAAACAGACAGCCAACTATATGGGAAATGATATTTTCAAACGACAGCTCAGATAAGGGCCTAATATCCAAAACTTACAAAGAACTCATAAAACTCAACAACAAACAAACAAACAATCCAATAAAAAAATGGGAAGAGGACATGAACAGACACTTCTCCCAGGAAGAGATACAAATGGCCAACAGATATATGAAAAGATGCTCAGCTTCATTAGTTATTAGAGAAATACAAATCAAAACTACAATGAGATACCACCTCACTCCTGTTAGATTAGCTATTATCAACAAGACGGGTAATAGCAAATGTTGGAGAGGCTGTGGAGAAAAAGGAACCCTCATTCACTGTTGGTGGGACTGTAAAGTAGTACAACCATTATGGAGGAAAGTATGGTGGTTCCTCAAAAAACTGCAAATAGAACTACCTTATGACCCAGCAATCCCTCTACTGGGTATATACCCCAAAACCTCAGAAACATTGATACGTGAAGACACATGTAGCCCCATGTTCATTGCAGCACTGTTCACAGTGGCCAAGACATGGAAACAACCAAAAAGCCCTTCAATAGAAGACTGGATAAAGAAGATGTGGCACATATACACTATGGAATACTACTCAGCCATAAGAAATGATGACATCAGATCATTTACAGCAAAATGGTGGGATCTTGATAACATTATAAGGAGTGAAATAAGCAAATCAGAAAAAAACAAGAACTACATGATTCCATACATTGGTGGAACATAAAAATGAGACTAAGAGACATGGACAAGAGTGTGGTGGTTACCAAGGGTGGGGGGGGAGGGAGGACATGGGAGGGAGGGAGGGAGAGAGTTAGGGGGAGGGGGAGGGGCACAGAGAACTAGATAGAGGGTGACGGAGGACAATCTGACTTTGGGCGAGGGGTTTGCAACATAATTTGATGACAAAATAACCTAGACATGTTTTCTTTGAATATATGTACCCTGATTTATTAATGTCATCCCATTACCATTAATAAAAATTTATTAAAAAAAAAAATAAAAATAAAAAAAAGAAAAAAAAGAAAAAAAAAAAAGAAAAAAAAAAAAGAAATTGGGAGGGTTTTCCTTTCATTTGTGCAGATTTCACATTTCTATCATCTTTTGTTGCTTTCCTGTGACCAGTCAAAAGTGCACCATGACTTTACGGACACACTGTATTTTACAAATTAATGTTTTGAGATTTCACCTAGAAGTAGAATTGCTAAGGAAGTTCCATCTAAAATTTTTTGAGAAACCTTCATACTGTTTTTCATAGTGTCTGTACCAATTTACATTCCCATCAACAGCGCACAGGGGTTCCCTTTTTTCTACATTTTTGCCAATATTTGTTGTTTGTTGATTTATTGAAAATCACCATTCTGACAAGTGTGGTTTTATTTTGTGTTTCTTTGATGATATTGAGCATCTTTTTATGTCTATTGGAGAAGTGTCTATTGAGGTTCTCTGCCTAGTTTTTAATTAGATAGTTTGATTTTGGTGTTGAGCTGTATGGGTTCCTTATTTTGGATATTAATTCCTTATCTGAAGAATGATTAGTAAATGTCTTCTTCCATTTAGTTGGCTGTCTTTTCATTTTGTTGATGGTTTTATTTACTGTGCAAAAACTTCTTAGTTTGAGATAATTCCATTTATTTATTTATTATTCATTTTCCTTGCCCAGGGATATATAAGGTAGGATTCTTTTTTTTCTTTTTTTTTTTTTTACAGAGCCAGAGAGAGGGATAGATAGGGACAGACAGACAGGAACAGAGAGAGATGAGAAGCAACAATCAGCAGTTTTTTGTTGCAACAGCTTAGATGTTCATTAATTGCTTTCTCATATGTGCCTTGACTGTGGGCCTTCAGCAGACCGAGTAACCCCTTGCTCGAGCCAGCGAGCGTGGGTCCAAGCTGGCGAGCTTTTTGCTCAAGCCAGATGATCCCGCGCTCAAACTGGCAACCTTGGGGTCTTGAACCTGGATCCTCTGCAACCCAGTCCGACGCTCTATCCACTGCGCCACCGCCTGGTCAGGCTAAGGTAAGATTCGTAAAGACATTAGCCAAATACAATTTGTGGCCTTTGTTTAGATCTTGATGCAAATAAATCAACTGTAAAAAGACATTTCTGAAACAACAGAGGAATATTGAACATGGATTGCACATTAACTTATTTTAAGGAATTCTTGTGTGTTTTTTTCTAGCTTAATGCTGTTATTGTGATTACACACTGATTGAGTGAAAAATATATTTTCTAGGATTTGCCTTAAATGCTGAGTAAGACAGCTACAGTTGCTGTGGCTAAATGAAACAAAAGGGAAGAATGTTTTTCATTATTAAAGCGGGTGATGCAAAAGTAGAGATTCCTTATACTGCTTCTATTTATTCTTATATGAACATTATATTTATACACTGTAATGTGTAATATATGTATGTACATTTTGAAAATACCCACAATAAGAACACTAGATGATGTCAAAGAGGAACTGATGGCCAAAGACCTTCACTTCAAAGGCATGTTCAAAAAACAATTACAGACCTCTAGTTTTGGGAGACTAAGCAGGCATTAGCTGTATCAGAACTCAGAGTAGAGCTTAACCTTATAACTTTCTTATGAGCAGGAGCTTCTAGAAATGAAAAGGAGAATGCACAAAAACAAGAAAGAAAATATCCGCAGTGAACAATTAAGTATAAATTAATTACTTCAATTACTCTGTTATAAATAATAGGGACTTGGAGGGAGAGAACTAACCTAGAGTGAGCCACCACTTTTCCTTTAAAATGGAGAATAAGAAAGCCCCTCTTTACGAAAGCAGAAAAGTGCATTTTAGAAAAATTTTCCACAAAGCAGAAGGATTGAAACTAAAAGTTGAAATTGGAACTCTCCCACAATTAGGGAATTTCCTGAATTTAACTCATCAGGACACCCCCTGCCATTCTCTGCATTGAATGTTAAACATTCTTTAGCTGTCATTTTTGTTCAGTTTTTCTTGTAAGGAAGGTCATTTCTCAGATAGTTTTGTCATGTGTGCTGTTCAAGGAAAACCATTTTCTGTGTAATTGAGCATTAGCCATCTTTGAAGCCTTCTCTTTTATCTGATGTCAATTCTTAATATGCATATTAAGCATATTAGGCATAGCTGAGAGTAGAAAGGGAGTGTACTTTTATTGAAGAAATGAGAAGTTTGCTAAACCAGGAAGAGAAAGTATGGGGTCTGAAAGATTGAGTTCATGCTGAAGTAAAAACCTTGAAGGGGCCTGACCAGGCGGTGGCGCAGTAGATAGAGCTTCGGACTGGGATGCAGAGGACCCAGGTTCGAAACACCGAGGTCGCCAGCTTGAGTGCAGGCTCATCTGGTTTGGGCAAAGCTCACCAGCTTGGACCCAAGGTCTCTGGCTTGAGCAAGGGGTTACTCGGTCTGCTGAAGGCCCGCGGTCAAGGCACATATGAGAAAGCAATCAATGAACAACTAAGGTGTCGCAACGAAAAACTAATGATTGATGCTTCTTAACTCTCTCCCTTTCTGTCTGTCCCTATCTATCCCTCTCTCTGACTCTTACTCTGTCTTTGTAAAAAAAACAACAACACAACAAAACAAACAAATAAACAAAAAACCCTTGAAGGGTTCCCATTGGTTTCCCTTTGGCTCAATCTCATTCAAGCCTAACAAACTCACAAGCGAGTTTCTCTGATGTTATCAGTCTTACCAGATTTTGTTTTGATGCATTAAGAGGAATGGTTCTGAATGAATAAAGAAAAGGTTGACCCAAATGTCCATTAAATGCACTGCTTTGTAAGTTAATGATTAGTGGTTTAAAAAAATGTTTTTCCTTTCAGGTCCTTAGAAAATAAAAACTGTTTGAATGTAAGTCATTACATATGAGAGAGAATTTATAGAATTCAAAACATCTCCAAAACCCAAATGTGTGCAGAACACTAATCAGTTCCTTTGGGATCCAAAACAACTCAGTTTCAAAGCGAAGTGATTCTGGTGAGCAAGAGTATATTTAATTCCAAAAAATATGGTCACGTGTCACTGATGCCCAGATTCTTAAATCTACTCTCTCCTGATACCAAGGAGGAGAGTGAAATTTTCAGTAATGACACACACCTACCTATGGCTTGCCCAGAGAGCTCTGCATCTCTGATTTGGGTGAGCCCACACTCATCTAAGACTCGCCCACCTTCAGAGTAGGCTGGCCATTGCTGGCAGACCACCAGAAGTCTCAGCTGCGTGGTGGGTTAGCAGCAGGGCAGAGACCACGCCCACTTGTCCTTACAGCGGAACACCTGGGAACCAAGCGCTTTTGCTCAAGTTTAGGAATAAGAGGTGCAATTCAGGCTCTTGAAAGCCATGCAAGTCTGCTTTATGAGCTGTAGTCTCTTTCTTTACTCCTGTTGATTTATGTTCATCTGCTAATGAGTGAGGTGAATTAAACTGGTTTCAGCTTGACCATTGGATATTTTTAATTCCCTGAATGCAAAAATCTTTACTTTCATCATAAAACGGGGAATGCAGCCGAGTTTGAGACAAAGTATAGCAGTTGGGTATAAACGATATATATATATATATATATATATATATATATATATATATATATATATATATATATATATATCTCCCATGCACGTGGTCAGTGTATCAGCTTGGGTCCCAGATAGCCAAGCGGTAATGTGTTCAGGAGTCATTATGCTGACAGTAGAGACTTATCTAAATAAACTTCTGTTTCTCTGATTCAGGCCTTTCTTTATTTCCTTTGCTCTGACTGGAGGAGGTTTACCTCCTGTTCTCAGCCCTACATCTTCATCTGCCTAGCATGTCTGTGGAAATTCAATTAATAAAAATTAGTTTGAAGGAGAGAAAAAAACAACTAGTTTTGTGCTTGAACATGGAAAATAGAGGTAAATTGAAGTATGCCGGCTTACAAGGAAAGAAAACATTTTGGCTTTGCTGCAGTGCACATTGGAAAATTTGATGAACTAGATTATTCAAGGAAAAACCTCCGAGCCAATTTTTAAAAAGTGGACAGTGGGTGAGAAGGTTGGTTTCTGGTTAATAATGTCAGAGGTTATTCTCAAGGTTTCCATGGATAAACTAAACACTATCATTAGAAGTCATTTAAGTGTCAGATTGGCACAACAGGTATCGTTCCGACCACTCTGAATTTGCTCTTTCTTTGAAAGAACAAATACTGTAATTGCCATGTCTTTGGGAGAGCTAAGGAGATCACTAGTCTCTTTCAATTCAGTAGGGTGACCTTATTTTAAAAGTTATCTGAATCGCTTCAATCAGAAAGTTCATCAAGGCCAGCCTTAAAAATAGACCCAATCGGTCATTAACAATATCATATAATTCTAGGATTGTCCAAAAAAAAAAAATTCCGGTTTGCCATCACTTCTCCTGCCACTTGTGATGCCTGAAGTCCCACCATCTAAGCTTCGCCCTGTTTGTGCACAAAATTTTGATCTTTGTCAGAATTCTAACACCCGTTGCAAAACTAACACTGAAAGCTGCAATTCCCAGACGCACGGGAATCCTCCTGTCTCATCCTCACTGCACCGCCCTTTTATTCCTGCAGACACATACTATTTTTATTAGTTAGAAAGTCAAAACTCTTTTGCCCCGGGAACGGACATTCATTTCTTGGGAAGTGAAGATTTTTTTTTCAAGTTTCTGATATTTTTCAAGTTTAGAAATAGAAACACGGAGCTGCACGCCAGTGTCCAAGAAAGGTCTGGTGGCAGGTCCTGTTGGGAGGGCCAGGAAGGGCTCCGTGAGAAGAACGGGTCCCGGCTGATGACGGCAGCGAAGACAATGTCCCTCGTTCAGCCGTCTGAAGTGGAGCCGGGTTCCCCGACTGACTGCCCTGAACGGTGGGCTCACAGCAAATGGAAAGCCAACGACGCCGAGGGAAGAGTGAAACCAAGAATGAATGTAGGACACAGGGTGGGGACCGAAACTAGGAGCAGAGCCATACGCCGAGGCCTGGAAGCAGATCTTTCTTTAGAAAAAAGAAAGAAAAAATCGCGCATGCTGTCTCACTCTGAGCAAGCTGTTTGTGTTGGGGCTTCTGCACAGCCAGCTGAATGGAACGCGGGGCCAAGCAAAGGGAAAAGCTGACTCACCGAAGGTTGTGTCACTTTTCCAAGATTAAACAAGAAAGTACAGTAATGTCAGAGTTGACAGGCCCCAGAGCTGTCAGGCCTTCCGCTCTCAGCTGGGGCCTTCAGGTGACTCATTGTCCCCCGGTGCTATCTCAGACACGTACTCCACGGCCCGACTGGGGCCATCTCCTCAGACCTAAAAGGAAAAGCTCCTCGCTTCTAAATGGTCTTGACTCTCTCTCCCTTTCCCTCACTTCTGTGGGGATTTAGATTCTTGCTGAGGTTTTGTTTTGTTTTTTTCCCTTCCGAAGCAGGAATTATTGGATAAATCACCATCTTCAAACTTTAAACAATGTGACTGAACCTGGGTGTATCTCAGAACCCCTTCATTTTGCCCTCTTAACATTCTCAAAAGATGACCTTCACTAAAGACCTATTATTGTCCCAAGAAGGTAAGTGGTTCTTAACTTCTGAGCCATCCACACAGGAGGCCATCTCAGGAAGCCTCCGGACTCCTCTGGGTTATGTTTTTATGTTTTTAAACGCTTAAAATAAAACACATGGGATTACATAGAATCACAAAGGAAGCCAATTATATTAAAATATGGTTTTCAATATATTTAAACACCAAATTTTTGATATAGCAATATGTGTATTTCCTTTTTTTTTTTTTTTGTATTTTTCTGAAGCTGGAAACCGGGAGAGACAGTCAGACAGACTCCCGCATGCGCCCGACCGGGATCCACCCGGCATGCCCACCAGGGGCGACGCTCTGCCCCTCCGGGGGGTCGCTCTGCCGCGACCAGAGCCACTCTAGCGCCTGGGGCAGAGGCCAAGGAGCCATCCCCAGCGCCCGGGCCATCTTTGCTCCAATGGAGCCTTGGCTGCGGGAGGGGAAGAAAGAGACAGAGAGGAAGGAGGGGGGTGAGGTGGAGAAGCAAATGGACGCCTCTCCTATGTGCCCTGGCCAGGAATCGAACCCGGGTCCCCCGCACGCCAGGCCACGCTCTACCGCTGAGCCAACCGACCAGGGCCTGTATTTCTTTATTAATACTTACATAACAAGACATAGTGGCAAGTTTAATAATTATTGTAATTTCAAAATGCTGATAACAGTAAGTGGTATGTGACTCTAGCTACAACCACTGCAATGTGATATAAAAATATCTGTGATTTCTATTACTGATGAATCATAGTAAAAGTCACTGTGGTTTGTTGCTTACATACATAATTGAAGGAAATGGTAAATTTCAGTTTGAGGTTAGTGAAAATAACCTGTCTTTTTTTTTTTCTTTTTTTCAATCCAAGTTCACAGACTTTGAATTCTATCCAAAGACCCCAGATTGAAAACCCCTGACCTAGGAAATGTGATTCAATATTGAACCAGAGAAGTTTTCTTGTTGACTAGTTATGAGGACAGGTTTTTCTATGGAAACTTCAACTGAACTATCAAATTCCTTCCTCCAATTTTTCCCCCAATTTTAATTTTTTTAATATGCAATGGATACCTAAGCAACCATTAATATCATGCCAGAAATGGGCAAGATGAATTCCAGCCCTCACCTTATTTCCCTCCGTGCTCTTGATGTGTTAACCATCTGAGAGTCTGGCGCTGGCACTGCCGTCTCAAGGTAACTGAATGGCCTCTGTCTTGGGGGCTCAGTTTCCTCCTTCCTCTGGCAACTCTTTAAGCAAGGAGTGTCTACACCACGCCATTCCCACATATTTATAGAGTTTTTCCTTCAAAGGACTTCTTGAAACAGATGTTGCCTTTCCATGAGAGAAGCCTCTGGGTGCTGTCCCACAGAGAACAGATCGTGCTGTTTCTGACTTTGCATTGTGGGGGACAGACTCCAATCCCGCGGAGGCTGGAGTTTCCACTGGAATGCTTGGCCACCCTGTACAGAAGCCTAAACAGACACCCACCTGATCTCATTTTCAGTCTTCCCCAAAACCTAGTTTGAGTATATTTACTTTACACTTCTGTTCTAACCGTTCTTATTCATCCAAATGTTGTTTCACTTATTTACTCATGCTTCATAAGAGAAGTTCTCTTACTAGCTAGACAGTCATTAGATGGCTGCCATTGTCCAAACCAGGGGGAAAAGAAAAAGGGGGAAAAAAAAAACCTAAAATAATTCAGGCACATGAATTCTTCAGTGTAACAACTACACAAAGTTTGATCCTAAGGATTCAAAGAATTTAGAACATTTAACAAATGTAGTGGATACTATAATTATATATATAAAAAACAAATCATTTTACCAAAATATATATGCTGAATATAAAGTGAGTATTGTTATTATTTAATTAAAAGCACTAAGATAGACCCTGGCCAGTGGTGCAGTGGATAGGGCATCATCCCAGAGCACCGAGGTTGTCAGTTCAGTCTTAGGGTTATCAGCTAATCCAGAGGGTGTTGGTATGAGCCCTGGTCAGGGCATGTATGAGAAGCAATCAATGAGTGCCCAACTAAGTGGAAAATGAGTTGATGCTTCTCTCTCCCTTCTCTCTCTCTCTCTCAAAAAGACCACTGGTACATTTATTTTTTTAACCTGACTCAAAAGTCAGTGTTGTTCTTCACTGTGGATGTGAATGTTGATCCACGTACTGTGTCTCACTACCAGCTCACATCCTGGTGTCTTTGTGCCATGCCTTGCAAGCTGTTGACATTCAGGGAAGATATGTCCTCTGGTCCTACCCTACTTTAGTTGGATAACACTGAGGGACTTGCCAGGGGTGTGCTAGTAAATGTTTAACCACTGGCTCTCCAGAGGAAATAAAGGCCAGATTTGTAGCACTTGCCAATTTTTGCAGTGTAAATCCTCCCACCATGGATGATTTCAGGCTACCAAAATGACTTCACTAAACCCAGAGTCGGGAAAAGATGAGTACAAGACTCTTGTAAACCAGCTTTACCACCTCACTCGAGACTCACTCCTTACGGCTGAGAGCTGTCATTGTCTGTATCTGAGGTTGTTTTTCTCTTTTTTGTTTAAGCTCATTTCCTATAGCAATATCACAGGTAGAGAGAGAGAGACAGAGGAAAAAAAAATAAAGAGAGATAGGGCAGAGAGACGAAGAAGTATAAAAATGCTCTCCCTCTGACACTTTTCTCAAAGTTGATTTCTGAGACTACAGTTTGGTAATAGTCAGCATTATATGGCCTTATTATAGGCAAATTTATGTTCTGTTTTAATGTCATTCATTACTACTGATGTCACTTACTAATTGATTCCAGAAGCTAAATGTGACATCTGTTAGGCATTCACGTCCTGCACCTTCATAGATCCAAGTCTCTCACGCCAGCATTTTGCAGGCCACACATGTTCCAGTTAATTAGGGAAGCCATGAAAAATTTTGTCTGATGAAGCGGGATCTGTGGCTCCTATCAGTCCTCACGAAAGTATTAACTAGCACGAGATATTCATCAGGCAGAAACACTTCACTTTTAAAATGCTTTCAGTTCACTATAACCCTATTAGTTGAAATTAGGGTACATTATGTTTATAGAACTCCCCCAACTTAATCTATATAAAAAGGGAAATGATGTTGCTATAGCACAGACTTACCTTGGCCTTTCATGCTTACCACATCATTTCCTATGTGTTTGTAAACTCTATTCTGGACTTACTTTAATCAATAGCTTCTAAAATCCAACTCTTTTTATTCCTTCTTTGAAAATTGGGACCGTTAGGGGCTAAATGTTTAAGTTACTCAATCATTCTCTCTTTTTCTTTATTGACAAAACACTGCTCTAGACTTTAAGTTCTAACAGTATTTGTATATTGAGATAAAATTCACATACCATATAATATATTCACAGAGTTGTGTGACTATTGACGCCTTTAATTTTAGAACATTTTTATCATCCCCCAAAGAAACCCTGTATTCATTAGTAGTCATTTCCCACTCTTGCTTTCCCAGTGGGCCCAGGAAACCACTAATCCTTCTGCCTCTATAGATTTGGCTATTCTGGACATTTCCTATAAATAGTATCATGTAGTTGTGGTTTTTGGTGACTGGTTTCTTTCTTTTAGCATAATATTTTCAGGGTTCGCTCAAGTCGTACTCTGTGTCAGTCATGTGTTACTTTCCGCAGTATGTTTTGCAAAAACAAACAACAAACAAACAAAAAATGCTTTTCTCATTCTATAGATTGTTATTTCCTCTCTGGTGTCCTATGAGCATAACAGAAGTATTAATTTTGATGAAGTCAGTTTTTAAAAAATGTTTTCTTCTGTTGCTTGTGCTTTTTGTGTCATTTTTAATAAGCCAAGGCCACAAAGACTTAAGCCTATGTTTTCTTCTGAGTTTTATAGATTTAGCTCTTACATTTAAGTTTCTGGTCTATCCCGTGTTAATATTTTTATATGTTATAAGTATGATTTGTTCTTTTATATGCAGATATCCAGTTGTTTCTGCACCATTTGTTGAAAAAAATATTGTTTCCCCATCGAATTGTTTTGGCACTCTGGTTGACACTCAATTGAGCATTGAATCAAATCTTGATTTAAGTATACAGAAGACTTAAGAAACTTTAAGTTAACACTCAGGTCACTGTTAATAAGTCAACTTTATTGCCAGTTCTCCAGATATCATTGAGGTTCATTTGAACCTGCCCACCACTATGTGAAAAGCTGCACGTCCATGTCAGCCGGAAAGAGAAGTCTAACATAGTGCCCCAGGACATTGTCCTTGACTTTATTCTGCTTAGCACCTCATTGATGATTTTAGTAGGGATGCTTGTTTATTAAACTTTCAGGAAACTCAAAGCTTAAAAGAGAGTTATTCAATACTCGGGCAATAAAATTAAAATTCAAGATGTCCTCACCAACCAGAAAACTAGATTGAATAAACAAAATGAAAGAAACCTGAGATCAACCAGAACACTTAGTTTCAAAAATTAATTACATAAGTATCAGGTATTAGAAACTTGCCTGGAGATTTTAGTTAATAAAATTATAGTTCTTAGATTTGGAGGTTGAGAGTCCCACTGCACTCTGCATTAGTGCTTCCATATGTTTGGGGAGACCCTTCTAAAAACTCTGAAAGCTCCTTGCTACCACCATGTAATAACTTGGAAAGAAATCTTTGTAGCTATTAAGTTTTTGACTACTATTTCTGGGCAAAGTACACCAAGGTTTGAGTGTTCTTAATTATAAATAGCATATATAACCACACACATATCTGTATACATATGTATTACTACATATATATATTCACACTATATACATATATGTATCCTATACACATATATACATATGAAGATAGATAAATAATACAGTTTCTGAAGATATTTTGTTCACTGTTTTCTTTTTATTCGATATTTTTATGTTTAAAAGTTTTTAGTAAAAACTAGCCCCTTGTGTACTTTTTTGATATATGTGTATGTTTTTCTACATATAGTTTAGGGACAAATCTCTAACCCACATAAATTGAAAATAAGGTGAAATAAAATGCTGTGATTAGAAGTTACTATGGGCCCCAAACTCTCACTCTAAATAAGACTATAAAACCCAAATTATCAACAGGAGACATTTTTACATCTTACAGTTCATGAAAGGGGGAGTTGGTTTGTCCTAAGCAATTCATCTCAAAGGGTGGGTGAAAGTTTAGATAAGGCCTAAATGATTTCCTCTTTCAATCTGAAAACAGCCTGTATTTATAATCCAAAAAGCAGGAACCAGAGAGGAGACAATGCTTTGAAATACGAAAGTGTTAATACGCATCTCTTAAAAAGAAAATATTTTTGAAAACTCTTGGGAGAGTTGCCAGGTAAGGTGCAAAAAGACTTGAATTCTAATGCCAGCCCTGGTCATTCCTGGCTCTGTACTATGCAAGAGGTTATTTAACCCCAGAGAGTCTTCGTGTTCTCACCTGTGAAACAGACATTTTTACGTCACAACATAGGATTATGGAGGAGCTCTAGTAAGTTGTATAAAGTGTTTGGCACGGTACTAGACTCTGTAAGTACTTTCCTATCTTTAGCTAATAGAAATGTCTGCGATAAAAAAAAGAAAATTAGGTAATTTTAAATCAAATCTCTTATTTTTTTTTAACTTTTCTATGTTTGAATATATCATTTTTAAAGATAGCGCAGACATCTGTGGTTCAAAACAAAAATAATATTGTGTGGTTTTGTGAGTGTCTGTTTACAGATATACACATATATCCATGTACACACATGTGATTCATTTGATGAGCAGAAAATTAGTGGCACTCAGCAACTATTGAAGGCCTTCTGTGAATGTCTTTTAATAGTCCCAAATTATCACATCACCAACTCTGAGTTGGGACTGTAAACTATAACATTTTGTACCATAAACTCTGCACTCCTACTTGAGGCCTAGAAAGCTCACGTCCTGTTCCAGAAGGTGGACAGCCTTTCCAGGCCTTGTGAGGGATGCACTGGGACTCCCATGATGCGACCACTAGGAAGCTTTTGCTTTGCTAACAGGAAGCACATCTGGGTGAGTTTCAATTTTAAGTGATCCCAAACTAGTCCATATCATCAAAAAAGCTGGTTTTCAGCAGGGCAACTAAATGTGGCTTTGTAGAAAGAATGTTGGAATCAGAGGTGTTTTTTTTTACCTCCTATTAAACCTCGAAGATGTTGCTTAATACTGTCTGAATTTCTATTCTTTTGTCTATCAACAAACGCTAGTTTATTCGCTTAAAATAAAAATAATACATTCTCTTTTAACACTTCTGTCCTTGCTGTGTCTGCAACAACTACACAGGTCTTCTTTAAGCTTCTCAAATCTACTGAGCTCTTTTTCCACCTCCGGACCTTTGTACAAGCTTCACTTTAAGCCAGGAAGTCTCTTCCCATCATAAATTTCTGAGTTCTTGTTCTGGATCAGCTTAAGTATTACCTCTTCAGAGAGGCCTTCTCTGGTCTTCCTTATTATTTTCTGTCTCATACCACCTGTCATAATTTACAACTGTTTCATTTGTCTGGTTTTATTACAATTTTGCTCACTTATCTTACTGAAATATAGGTTCATCAAGGGACTCCAGCTCTCTGTTCCCCACCATAGCCTGAGCATCCAGTAAAGTGCCTGAGAGGGCTCATTAAAAGGTGTTGCATGGATAACATTTGCAAGGTTGTTGTACAAATTAAGTAAGATCACTTCTGATATAGTCTACAGTCTGAATAAAGTCAATTTAAAAATTTTAGGAGAAGAATTGGCACAAATTTATTTAGTTTATAAGTTAAACAGGCTGTGCTTGGGTTGGGAAAGCAAAGTATGGTATAATCATTATGGAGTCAGAGTCATTGCTGACTCACTGACAGGTCAGCTATCAGGGAAAATCCTGAAACAAGATGTCACGCAGTTGAAGATATTCCCAACTTTAGAAGCACCAGCAGCCATTGTCAAAGCTTTTATTTCCTAGAGACCATTCAGACAAGGAGTTGACCTGAGCATGTATTTAAGACAATATTATGGCCTCGCCTGTGGCAGTGCAGTGGGTCGAGTGTCAACCTAGAATGCTGAGAGCACTGATTTGAAACCCTAGGCTTGCCCAGTCAAGGCACATACAACAAGCAAGCAATGAAGAACTAAAGTGAAGCAACTAAGAGTTGAAACTTCTTATTCCCCCACCCCTCTTTCTGTAAAATCAATAAATAAAATCTTTAAATTAAAAAAAAAAAGGCCCTGGTCAGTTGGCTCAGCAGTAGAGCACTGGCCTGGCAGATGGATGTCCTGGGTTAGATTCCCAGTCAAGGCACAGAGGAGAAGCAACCATCTGCTTCTCCACCTTTCCTCTTCTCTCTCTCTCTTCTCTCTCTCCTCTAACAGCCATGGCTCAAATGGTTTGAGCAAGTTGGTCCCAGGTGCTGGGGATGACTCTTGACCTAGTGTCAGACATTAAAATAACTTGGTTGCTGAGCGACAAAGCAGCAGCCCCAGATGGGCAGAGCATCACCTGGTAGGGGGCTTGCCAGCTGGATCCCAGTTGGAGAACATGTGGGAGTCTCTCTCTCCTTCAATAAAAAAAAAAAGGAGCGAGATAACATTTTCTCTACTCCACTTAGAATATGACAAACTTGTCATTACAAATAATGTTTGTGCCTCCCTTACACAAGTTTGAGATAAGGGGCCTTTTCCTCTCACTTTTTCTCGGAGCAAAGAAAAGCTGCTTCAATGCACCTAGCCTCTATTTTCAATAAAAACTAACAATATAAAATCCAATGGAAAAGGGTATTTAAGCTATTGAGGGATGCTTCTACTGCATTGTTTCAATTAATGACTCCAGTCCGGGTCTCTTTAAAGGAATCCAAGCAGACTGAGGGAGAAAGAAGGATTTTGCCGGTGCCTACTCAAAATCAGAAAAAAATCCAATAAAAACTAATGATCTAACAACAAACAACTGCCGGGTCTGTGTCACTGAGTCATCTTCTGTTGGGAAATGTTTGGATTTCATTAGGCTTTTCAGTACCTCTGACTGATTTATTATTTCCATTTTTTATTTTCTTACGGAGTTTTCATGAAACGTCAGATCATTAATATAAAGAATAAAAGGCCAAATAAGCTATAATTTCCTACAGAAATACAGTAATGATGGTAATAATAATCAATGAAGGTTCTCACATTATTCATATCAATTGAACTCCAAGATGGTACCAAAATCATCCTTCAGAATACTTATCACCCTTTTCCGACTTCATCCTCTTGATTTCCGCTCTCATTCTGACCTCTTGCAGCTTCCTTACCTTGTGGTACTCACCCCACATCCGACAGCTAAGCCTGAGCCTTTTTCTAACATTGTTCCAACCTTTCCGCCCCTTTCCATTTCTCTATAGGAGTTTGTTGTGCGATATATATTGTGCAATCTCTAAGGATACCATCATAAAAATCACAAGTAACCTCTGAGAAGGGATTCAATACAGTTCCAAGGAAAAAATAAGGTTGCTTTTTTTTTCAGGACACTGGACAAAATGGAAAGTTGTAAGCACTTCTTGAGATTTGATGTGTTTTCTCTCATTGGGACATTATTCTCTCCTATATGTCTTCAGTTAATATCAGCATATGTGCTACTCATTCTCCAAATGACTGCACATCAATGTTAGAAAACGCCTACTTTCTCAGTGATGGGATATGCGAAATTAAATTGTTACATAGTTTTGGGGAAATTCTCTATAAATTTATTTTACCCAATGAATAAAGACCCGAAAGGGAAATCTGCTGTGCCTACTAATCTTTTTAAAATTTTATTTATTAATTTTTAGAGAGAGAGAGAGAAACATCAGTCTGCTTCTGCACGGGCTGTGACTGGGGATGGAACCAGCAACCTTTGCTGCTGTCAGGGCTGATGCTTCTAATCCCGAGTTATCTGGCCGGGACTGTGCCTAGTCATCTAAGCAGCCTGATTAATTATAACTTCAGGTCTCAGAAGTTGAAGCACTTCACTTATGCTTTTTTATTTTGTTTTGTTTTGTCTTTGTGTATGGTATGCAATAATATTACAAATAGTAAGTAGGTTACTGCAGAGAGTATTAAAACATAAATTCATGGAGCTTTTCAATTCTTCATCAGAGAGGATGTCTGATTCAGGTGAATGCCTAAGTATTTTTCAAATTTTTTGAAACTATGACCCAAAGTATGGAGTAAACATGTAGATAGACCCCAGTCCACACTAGCATGCAGATCATTGCTAAAACTGAGGTATTAAATAACACCCTCATTGGATCTGAGAAGTAAGTGAACTTACTTCCTTAGGGTCGATTTGGCTGAAGCAGAGTGAGCAGAGATGATAGGCGATGAGCTGAGAGGTATGAAGGAACTCAGCTCGCAGAGGGTCTTGTCGGCTGCGGTGAGGTTCCAAGTTCTATTCGAAGTGTGTGAAGGGCAGTTTCTGAGGGGATTTGAGCTGAGGAGTGACGTAGTGTGACTGGTTTCAACAGGATCATCCTGACGGTTGTGTCATAAAGAGTATGGAAGTATGGAAGCCATGGAGGCCATTCTGATAATGCAGGTGATGAATGATGGTGGTGGGACCAGAGCAGCAGTGGTGACATAGGGAAAAACAAGACAAAACAAACAGCATGTTTCTGGCTATATATTGTGAAGTTTGAACCCCCGTGAGAGACTGGATGTGCAACATGAGAAAAAGGCATAAGATTCAAGGACAACTGCCAGGTTTGACCTGAGCAGATCAAGAGAGGGGTGCTATTCACTGAGATTGGAAAGATCAAAGGGGAACGTAATATTTAGAGGAAGAAGATAGTTTCAAGTTCGAGCTACCCTTTGGACATCCAAGTCAACACGTTTGGTTAGAGGCCAGAAATTAACTAGTCCCAGATTCATGAGAGAAGCTCTAGTTGAATGTATACATTTATGAGTTGTCAAAACCTGTTGGTATGTAAAGAATTGGAAAAGGAATGCTCAGTCACCAAAGGAGTAAACATCGACTGAGAAAGAAATGATCAGAGTGGAGGTGGGGAAGGAGTGCACAGATCCCTGGTCACATGCCTGTCTGCTCTCCAGGTCCGAGCAATTGGTATCAGCATCAGCACATTCCCAAGTACACATCTTAAGACTGGGAAGAAATTTTGCAATGCCCCATGTCCAGGGAGCTTATTGCCCTAGCTGTTTAAGCTTCCTACCTGCTGGGGTCTGTGAGCACAACTTCAGTTTGGTCACCATTCAGAAGTCCCCGTGGGGCACACAAAATTGAGCAAACCATAATCCTTGCTGTGTCTGTTTGCTAGGGCTACATAACAAAGTACCACAAATTGGGTAGCTTAGAGCAACAGAGATGTATTATCTCATAATTCTCCAGGCCAGAAGTTTGAAATCAAGGTGTCAGTAAGGCCATGCTCCCTTTGAAGGTTCTGGAAAGACCTGTTCTAGGCCTTTCTTCTCCCAGCTTTTGATAGTTCCTTAGCTTATAGTAGCATAACTTCACACAGTCTCCTCCCGAATCCATATTTATGTCTAAATTTCTGCCTTTTTAAAGGATGCCTGTTATATTGGATTAGAGGCTCTCCCTAACTTAGTATGACCTCATCTTAACTACATCTGCAATGACCCTATTTCCAAATAAGGTCATATTCTGAGGTACTGTGGGTTAGGACTTCAATAGATAAATTTGGATGGGCAGATATAATTTGGCCTTTTAAGAGTTTATGATACAGTTAGGGAGAGAGGCATATACATCACTGAAGTCTGTGAAAAATTACAAATTACTGGGATGAAATCATAATGGCATTTGTTCCCATGGCAAGGATTTTTCAAATGTTATCTACTCACCAACTGTTTGTTTCACAATTTGTCAGCATGGTGATAACTAAAACTGTTTTATAGACACATCAGTATTGTACAAATATTTCAATCATGACAAAAAGTTGAATAACAACATTTCTATAGAGAAATGTTATGCAGTTTTTAGTGTGAGACAAAAAGAAAAAATGCTCAATAATGGACTCCAAGTAAGGAAGAGAAAATAAAAGTGATTTGATAAAAACTGCATTTCAATTTATTATAATAAGGTGACCAACTGTTTTATGATGAAAAGGATGACAAAAATAAATTGAAGAAAACAATATTATAAATAAAAGAAACATTTTATTCATTGCAACAATAATACACTATAATATGATAAATGCATAATAAAAACACTTGTAATATTTTATATTGTAATTATGCTTACATGCCTATTAATTTTTAATAATAATTGTAAGAAAAGAGTACTCAGTTAGATACAGATATGTCACATCACACGCAATGGATCGACTGCATCGAACGAATACAGATAATTACAAATTAGTCTTCCAGTATCAAAAAAGAGGACATGTAGGAGGACACTTTTTGAGGGAGGATGGAACTGACAAAAGAAGGACTGTCCCCCTAAAGGAGGACGATTGGTCACCTTAAATTTATAACCAAGAGAGCAAAGCATTTAACCACTTAAATTGTGTCTACATGACAGGGCAGGGTAGGACTCTGGAGATTATCTAGTTAATCTAATCAATTTGCATAATCCAAGCTCCAAGGGCAGGTGTTTGAAAGAATGATCCAGAACATTAATCTGAATATGGGGTTCAAAGAAGGGGGTTTGGAAATAGAGGTCAGTGAAAATAAGTTTGAGACTTTTCTCCTGAAATTTTCAGGGTGATCATCATAGAAATATAGACATAAAAAAAAGGATTTAAAGTGTAACATGTAAAATGGAGAAGTCCAGGTGTGGTGGAGAAGTCTTACCATAAGGACATTGAAGTGAATGTCCTGCATTCGCAGCTGTGAACATTAAACACATTGTTTAATTTATTCCTACTATCAGTGGTTTTCTACTAAAATAAAACCAAGCAGCACATCATCCAAATGTTACCTTCTGTTCTAGAGACACAGCCTATTTCCTCGGGTGTATTTTGTGGCTCACTTTCTTGCATTTTGTGCTCAAATAAAAAGGTGTCATAAAAATTGTGTGTGGCGGGAAGACTGCTATCTCAGGGTTTTCGCCCTTCACAAGAGCATCAAAACCAAGTTGTTTTTCAAACCCTTTCTCTTGCCATACTATTATTTGCTTGTATTTGTAGTCCTTTAAAACAAATATAAATTTGAAATGGCAGTCCCCTGCTGAAAATGCTTCACTGTCTTTCATTACCCTCGAGCTGAGTACGAACTATGAAACATTATCTGCAAAGTCCCACAGGATCTGACCCCAGTTCACTTGTTTAGTTATAAGAAATGTTGTTGTTGTTTTTCTTCTATCTTCAGTTCCTCAAATAGTCAAGGCTGTCTTTGGCCTCGGAGGATTTGTTCCTGCTGTTCCCTCTGCTTCTGTGTTTCCTCATTTCGGTCTGCTTTGCCCTCACTCACCCTTCCAGTCTCAATCTAGATGTCACTTGTTCCGGAGCCACCTCTGATTCTCAAGTTCACAGTCAGCACTCTTTCTTCCTGGCATCCAGCCCTTCCTCATTTTGGAGCACTTATAACACAATAACGTAATAGCCCACTGACTTGTGTGTATTCCCCCATATACTATCATTTTCCCGAAGGCAGACAATGATTCTGTCTTGTCCAATATTGTATTTTTACAAAGTTCCACTAGACAGTGTTTTGAACAAATTTATAAATTAATGGGGAAAAAATAAATATGATATCTCTGAGAGATGAGTAACTACAAACATTTACAAATACCTAACTAATCTACAATAATGAAGATCAGAATAGCAGCTACCTCTGGGAGTGCTGACCGGGAAGAGGCACAAGGGAACCTCCAGAGGAACAGAAAATTTTCCCTACCTTGATCTCGGTATTAGTTTCAGGGGCTACTACAGGTATAAAATTTAATTGAGCTGCATATTTTATTGCATAAGTTGATAAAAAAGAAAAAGTTTTGAAACATTTTTTTTCTCACTCTAATACCAAGGATATATTTTATCTTTTGTTAGCTCAAGAAAAAAATCCTTTTAAAATAGGTAGTTTGTGCCCTGGCCTGTGACACAGTGGAGAGAGTGTCATCCCAGGGCACCTAAGTCACCAGTTAATCCCAGGATCACTGGCTCAACCCCGAGGTCACCAGTATGAGCCTCAGTCAGAGCACGTATGAGAAGCAATCAATGGGTGCACAACTAAGTAAAACAAATGAATTGATGCTTCTCTATCTCTCTCCCCGTTCCTCTCTCAAATCAATGAAAAAAAAATAGTTTGTAGTTTTGTTTAAGATTTTATCTGTTTGATAAGATTGTCCTAAATCTCTTAGCACAAGTAGGATGGGCCAGTGAAGGCATTTCCTTCTACTTCTAGAGCCTGTAGCAATTAAACCAGCCAAGGGGCTGGGGTCAGTCTTGTCTGAGCATCCTATGGGAATCAGCTCCCTTCTCACCATCCCAATCACAAGAAACTCACTCTATCCTGGTTCTAATTCTGTGAGCACTAACTAGACTGTGTTTCTAAAGCTTATTTTCAAATGGTCTGAGAAGACCCAGGACTCCTTCTGACCATTAGTCACCCTAAACTGAACCCACCTCCAATAACAGTTAAGGATTCCCTCTAACCAGTGATGGAATTCCCCGGTTCTCAAACTCACTTCTTCAAGGGGACTTCCAATGAAGTAATAGGAATTCTTGTGCAATTAAAGCACCATTTCAGCATATTGTCATTTAAAGTTATTTAAAAAAAATTAGTCTATAAGAAGATGGAGTTAATTTTCCTCTTGTTACATGAATTAAATTTATATGCTTGTTCATAGACTTTTTTTTAGTTTTCTTCAATTATAGTTACATTTGCCCATTATACACCAATTACTTTTTTTTTTTTTTTTGAAATTTTACTCTATTTTCATTCTGGTGCCATACTTGAGACCATTTGTAACATTTCTAAATTAACTTCATTCTCGTTTGTCTTCCCCATCAACCCTATCTTTATTATAGCTTTATAATACTTACCTAAAATCTTGTCTTGGTCTGCAGCTGTTTGAAAGATTAAATATGCTATGCAAGTTGACTACATATTGTCTTTGCCTATTTGTCTATATCATCATTCTGGCTTTGTTGCACCCTGCAGTTGTAGTTATTCAATGTGAAATAATAGTCAACATCAATTATACACTTGTAGTTGTCTTTGACTAAGGAATATTTGTTATTAGATGATGTACAAGGTCTTGGTTTACTACTTATGGAGGCAGGACATACTTCTTTTCAAAGATTTTCTCTTCCAAAGGGCATGAAAAATTTCAGACTTGCTTTTCAGCTTTGTAAATATACACATGGTTGCATAGAGTTAACACAGATCATCCATCTTGAGTTTCTTTTGGTTCAAGCAACCATGGGACTAAATCCCATATAACCTGTATAATGGATTATATTTAAATAAATTGTAATGGGAAAAATACTTCAACTGCTTGATTATTCAGGACAAGATAAAATGGTAACTTGAATTATAACAATACATTTGACAATATTATGAACCCTTAGAAAGTGAACGGCTGATGGTTCAGTTCTATGTATATTGAATATATTAAACACTTTTCAGAAGTTTCTAAAGTCTAATTTGAAACCATGTTAATAAATATTCTAACTTCTAACGTTGGAAAATCAAGACATAACAAAATACTGAAAGTTATCTGTTTATATATGTGCACACAAAATCAATACAGTATCAGTATCGGATAATACAAGGCTGTAAGAAATTACTCAAAAACTTAATGGCCAAAAACAATAATTATATTTATGTTGCTCGTAAATCTGTAATTTAAGCAAGGCTTAGCAGGGGAAGAGAATACACGATGTTTACGGAAATGGTGGGAGGGGGGAGACATTATTTAAAAGCACTGCAGCTAGATAGTATTTTTGCCATAGGGACAATTTTCACTTTTTCCATTCGTCTGTCTCAGCCCCCCCCCCCCCCCAGCCCAGCACGGAGCCCAGTTCTGCGTTCACAAAGCCAGGAGAAAAGCATGACCTGGTGGGAAACAGAATAGCAGAGTCTCTGGCTTTGAGTTTTCAATTTCTTGAAAGTCCGAAGGGGCTCCTGGGATACAAATGTTGCTGACAGAGGAAAAAACATCAAGAAAAGGGAGAAGAATTGTTCCCCCGGGTATCAGTCAGGGTCCCCTGGTGCGGAAAACCTAAATCTCACTGGTATTTCAACAGAGCGGGTTTAATTTAGGAAATTGGCTCTTCAGATGCCATGGTGGGGGCGAAGGCAACCGAAGGAGGCTCTGAGGTGATAATGTGGAGACAGTAACACCAGGGAGAAGCCATCACTAGATTGCTGGAGGATTTGGGGCCCCGCCCAGCTCCTGACTCCACTAAGGGTCTCACCTGACGATTCTGGGCGTGAAAGACGCAGGGGCAGAGGGCTGAGCCAACTGCTGCTGGTGAGACAAATGGCCAGGCCTGGGCAACGCTGACAGGCAGGCAATAAACATGAAGGAAGACGCTTCTCCTTCCCCCTGCCTCCTATTTCCCTCTGCCGCAGCCAGTTGGCAGGATTCGCAGAAAGGCAGCTGGCATAGAAGTCTGGGAAATAATAGTGTCCGGAATCCCAGTCCCGGCGTGGCAAAAAGACTGTAAAAAGGGTGAATTTGGAGCTGAGAGGCAATTGGTAATTAACCAGCATATTTCTGTACCTGAAAAAATAGGTAGCACTGGATTTAAGAGAGAAGAAATTGGGAGTTGACAAGAGCTAAATTTTGGTGTGCCCAAGGGATTTTGTTTCCGAGGCAGAAGCATGAAAACTGAAAAAAGAATGCAAAGAGGACTAAGAAAATTCTTAGCAATCACATATGTAGATGACACTTGAGGATCAAGGGCCTCATCCCCACCATGCCTTGGTGGGACAGTACCCCTGACCCCTGTCAACTTAGATACACCCACACATTTGTCTTAAATTGATCAAGATTAAATGTTGGTTCCCAGGCAGAGTGAGGACTTGATATAGGCCTAATTTTTATCTTAGAAAAATGAAAACTTAGTATTTCAAGTATGTTTGAATTTATGAACTAATAGTTATATCCTCTACAGCAGTGGTCTCCAACCTTTTTTGGGTCACGGACTGGTTTAATGTCAGAAAATATTTTCACGGACCAGCCTTTAGGGTGGGACGGATAAATGTATCACGTGACTGAGACAAGCGTCAAGAGTGAGTCTTAGACGGATGTAACAGAGGGAATCTGGTCATTTTTTTAAGAATAAAACATCGTTCAGACTTAAATATAAATAAAACAAAAATAATGTAAGTTATTTATTCTTTCTCTGTGGACTGGTACCAAATGGCCCACGGACCGGTACCGTGTAAACACTGCAGACCCAGGGAAAATGCTGGAAGGATAACATCATTTATTTTTTGCAATTATTGTTTACAATGATCATTTCTAGAGCTTAGCATTATGACTGATTCTTTTTTTTTTGTATACCTTTTATTATTTTCCTAAATCCCCACAATAAAAGTATATCACTTTTATAATGTAAATTATTTAAAAGCTGTTGATGCAAATATATTGTGACTTACTATTAGATCATGTGTCAAATGCATTTCTCAACTGACCTGATTTTTAAAAAACCTAAACTTTTCTTTTTTATTCTCACCTATAGTGTAAGAAAGATTAGAAACTAGCAAGTCCTGTGAATTCTATTTCTTAATGTGTTCTCCTATATCCCGTGTACCTTCTGAATGCAAAGAGAAATAGCGTCTTTGTTTTCTATTTTATTTTGACAAGAAAATATTAATTCCATTAATTTTTCTATGTTGAAATTTTCATAAATTCTTTCTTCTGCCTGTTGACATGAGAGTCTGGCAGAATATGATTGATCTAGAAAATGTGGCAGAAATGATTTGTTGAAAACTTTGGCATACACATTCTAGAAGTTTAGACAGTGTTCTGATTTGTCAGTAAAACAGGCAATGGACAGGGTCTGGGAGATAAAGATGATTAAAGAAAAGAAGCAGAAAGGCAAGGTCAGGTGCTTCATTTTCCACATAGCCCTTTTCATCACCATACTTATAGAAAAGCTATTTCATATCAAAAAAAAAGAAGAAGAAGAAGGGAGAGACAGTTCCCTGGGAATTTAAAATTTGCATCTGCCTTTCAGCAATGTGCCTTGCGATCGATTGTAAATTCTTTGTGCTATTAGTCCAGGAGATATCCACAGACAGCAAGATGCCTGAGATTCCAGAAAGGAGAAGAAGGCACTTTTAATGATGCATTCCATTAAGCATCTGTAAACACGCCAACACCTGACAGCATATTTTAGAAGGAAGCAAACCACAGGATCAAAAAGAGTGAATGCAAATTTGTGATCATTATTAAATCAGGTATCGATCTTGTCAATTCTATGAAATATTTCTTATTCTGGACTGGAACACATGTTGGCTGGCTACTTCCTACCTGCTCTGAGGTTAGGCTTGGTCAGGTGCCCTGGCCTCCGAAATGTGAACAAACCTGCTCTATGTCACTTCTGGCTTCTAAGAAGCAGACTATAAGCCAATGCACAGCTAGCTTCCCCTTTTCTCACCTCCTGGCTCCTCACT
Source organism: Saccopteryx bilineata (assembly GCF_036850765.1). Taxonomy (NCBI): domain Eukaryota; kingdom Metazoa; phylum Chordata; class Mammalia; order Chiroptera; family Emballonuridae; genus Saccopteryx; species Saccopteryx bilineata. The sequence goes on along the minus strand of NC_089494.1, from coordinate 20,956,397 downwards.
GGCATTAGCTTGGATTTGAAACAGACCACAATGAACAAAGTCGCTCTGTTGACTTCTGATGAACATGTAGCATGAGCAAAAAGTAATCTCTGTTGTTTTAAGTCACTAAGATTTGGGACTTACTTGTTATAGCAGCATCACTTAGCTTATCAGATGTTACAGTGTCCACCCATGAAAGCATTTTAAAGAATCTATGTTTCTGTTCTCCATCAAGTGGGAAAGGATTATTGCAGGTTATCCATTCAGTGATTCAGAGCAAGGAGTGAGTAATTTTAACCTACTCTGATTAAAATGTAATATTATATATGCTTCCTTTTTGTATAGACACTTTAGTAATGCTGTACCTTGAGAAAGGATATTTTTAAAAAGACTTATTTATTCATTTCAGAGAGGAGACAGAAGGGGGAGGAGCAGGAAGCATCAACCCCCTTGCTTGACCAGGCAAGCCCAGGGTTTTGAACAGGCAACATCAGCGTTACCAGGTGGACGCTTTATCCACTGCACCACCACGGGTCAGACGAAAAGATATTTTTAAATTTTGTGTTGTTCTATATTCCTGTATACCTACAGTTACTTATTAAAATCTTTTTTTTTCTTTCTTTTTTCTTTTTTTTGTATTTTTCTGAAGTTGGAAACGGGGAGGCAGTCAGACAGACTCCTGCATGCACCTGACTGGGATCCACCCGGCATGCCCACCAGGAGGTGATGCTCTGCCCATCTGGGGCATTGCTCTGTTGCAACCAGGGCCATTCTAGCACCTGAGGCAGAGGCCACAGAGCCATCCTCAGCGCCCGGGCCAACTTTGCTCCAATGGAGACTTGGCTGCGGAAGGGAAGAGAGAGACAGAGAGGAAGGAGAGGGGGAGGGGTGGAGAAGCAGATGGGCGCTTCTCCTGTGTGCCCTGGCTGGGAATCGAACCCGGGACTCCTGCATGCCCTGCTGATGCTCTACCACTGAGCCAACCGGCCAGGGCCTATTAAAATCTTTTTGATGAATGTTTAATGTGCATTCCCATGAAAATAATGGATAGATATCTGCTTTTACAACCATTATATTTTAAAATGTGTCTGTGTCTATGTAATAAATCTAGGCAAATTTTTCATTTTGATGTTTAAGTATTTTATCTGGGAACAAGCACACAACAACTAGAAGATTATACTCTTCTTACCTTTAATAAAATCCTATAAGAAACAGAAGTAGTAATAGGAAATTAGTGTTTGAAAAAGGAGCCATTGTGTGGCTGGGAAGAGGCTATTGTGACTACGAATTCATTTAAAAAACAAAAAACCCAACTATTTTCTTGAAGTCACATTTTCCTCAAAATCTTGTAAGGCATTCCTCCAGGCTGCTGATGACCTCTTTTTTCTGACTTCATATTGTGCCTTTTAAAAAAAAATCATTTCATTTTCCCAGGTGCTCCCCTCAGTAGGGAGAATTGAAGAATTCCTGTTGCTGGGTGTGGATCTTTTGAAGAGAACTGGCAAGCCCAGCGGTTTGGAAGCTGCTGTCTTTTTGTCAGCTGGGAGCAGTAACCTAACCCGGGCTCCCTGACCAGAGCTGACCTAAGGGGACATAGCTGGCCTCCATCACAGGGTAAGAACAGAGGGAAGAGCTCAGCTGTAGATCTGTCCCCGGCTGAGAAAAGGAGGAAGGTGGAGAAAGATAAGAACTGAGGTTTCAAATATCCTTAATGGGAGATCTCCACAGTCATTTTTCATCAGGGCTGAGTGTTGTCAGAGGTTTGATTACTGCCTCCTTTTCCCTGGGAAACCTTTTGTTTGGTCCTCCTCGTGTTTGAACTGTGTGGCCAGACTGTTTTTGTGTTTTCCAGGTAAGCCAGGTGCCTCTCGGTCCAGCCCTGGGGTGACTGTGACTCACATGTCTGTAACTGATTGACCCTTGTCTCGTTGCCAGCAACCCAAGTCTGTCTGTCTTCCTCCTCTGTCCATACCCTGCAAGGCCAGGGCAAGGTTGGTTTGTACTTATATACTACTTTTCTTTTTTTTCCCTGGCTGTTGTCTCACTGGCACAGAAAGCCAGAATGTATTCAAGCCACAGCACTGGGCACGGTCATCGGTATTTTTATTCGGTCTTTTTTTGTTGTTATGCACACTGAAAGTAAATCAATGTGCTGAAAAAGAGGAGAACAGAAAAGGAACGACATTTGTTAGAGGTTTCTGATTGATGAGTCTGAAGGAACTGTCACATCGAGCCTCAGAATGATTTTAATTAGATGCATGACTGAGACGCCCGCCAGTGTGGCACCGGAAAGCGGAACCAGCGGCAGTGAGCGCGGGGACTGGGCGGAGCGGGAAGACTGGGGCGCGGCTGTGAGCAGGGATCCCCTGCTCATTTCTGCCTGCGTCTCCACGCTGCTCACAGGCGGTGATTCACTGAGGCACAGCTTCCAATTCCTGGTTGGTAGAACCTGCTGAGGATGTTAATGATACTCCACCCAATTTTTGCCTTTTGCTAATGCAGCTCCGGAAAGTGGGAAATACGAGAAACAGAAGCAGTTCTCTGGTCTGCAGCAGACCACTTCCTGTAGGAATTCGAAGTCATCAGTGAATGGACTTGTCCTGGAAGGGCCTCAGACCAGCTCATAGTCTGCGTCTTATTTACAGGAATGGAGCCGAGCAGGTTGTGCAATGTGGTCGAGAACACGGGGCCAAGAGGTCAGAGCCTTCAAGGGATGCTCATGGACCACAGACTGTACAGGGGGCCATTGTCTGTACTTCCATTTCTTCAATGACATAGTGATCTTCTCCAGTATGAGTCTTGGGTAATGACCTTGTATTCAGCCAAAAGGTATAAAAAATGGTGGATGTTGTCAGGAAGGCTATGGATAGTGTAACACAGAAGCCGGTCTGTTCTTGTTCTAAACCAAGAGGCCCCTTCCGGTAGTGCTATTCTGGTGTTACGTTTTGGGTGCATTCTGGGCCACATCAGGAATGGGCCTGGGCATAAGATATGGTTTGTGATAGTAAATCAGAGAAAGACCACAACCTTCCAATCTGAGGAGACAGAAGCCAAGACAAGATGTGCTGGATGTCCCTAAAAACAATCCCATTTAGCACAAGTAAGGACTGCGTGTGGCTTTATATTTATAGGGAATTTTACTGGCTGGGTCCTCCACAACTTTCCAACTCAAAAACTCCCCTCAACCCTGGAGAGTTTGCTGTTCAACAAATTTAGCCTGCCTTTTCATGTTGCTGTCCTCACACCTTTATTCCCTCCTTTATATGTCCCTGTTCTTATTGCTAAATGTAAATCTCCCTTACTAAAAAGGCACACTCTCTCAGCCAAAGGCAGAATTCCCATACCCTTTAGGCCTGCCCATTTTGTCTTTGATAATTAATTGCCTACTGCCAGATGAAATCTTGTACATTGATGTCTTGAATTATTCTTTAAATGCTACTTTTATTATTTAATTTTTATATGCATGCACATGTAAATAATGGTTCATGTGAATTAGGTTGCTACATATAGTAAAAACCTTAGGAAAAAAGTTTGACTTGATAATTTTCTTTCTTAGGTAATAAAAGTTAGGAGGTAGGGAGAGAATCAGGGTCATTAAAATAGACTTTTGTCTTTCTGATCCCCCATCCTGCTACAGGGCTTCTGTGCTGAAGGTACTTTAATGAGGCAAGATGGCTTCCCAAGTTTCTGCCATCTTGTCTAGAGTCAAAGCCCGGAAAAAAGAAGTGAAGAATAAAACTCCCCCTGGCTGAGTCAGCAACCTTGTAAGATGCTTTCTCATAATTCTCTCAGGATATATATTTTTATATTTCATTGGCCAATACATTGTCACTTGCCTACCCTTGCCAATAATGGAGGCTGAGGTCATTGCCATCACATGTACAATACTGGTTTTGATACAGCAAAAGAAAGGAAAACTAGATATTGGGAGCTGGCTAGCAGTCCCTGTCACATAGTCTGACAAATAATTTTGTAGCACATCCAGGATACACCTGAATGGTTAAGATAGCAAAACACTGGATATTCTTGGAAATGTCATTCTCCAGAATGACTTATGGAGAGGTAATGAACTAATGTTTTACAGACTCAATTTTACTTGTGGTCACATTTTTTTTTTCTCAGCAAGCATAATGCTTTAAATTTTGTTGAGTCAACACTTAAAATTGGATGAATAGACAATACATAAATTCCAATAAGAAAGAATAAAGAGCTTTTTAGAGTGACTATAGTTATTTCTCAAAGCCCCCCAAAAGGGTTTTGTATAGGTCCATAAGTCAGTCATCAATGTATTTGTGATCACCCAGTTCCCCTCATGTTACAGTCCCACTTGTCCACTAACCATGAAGGTTCCTCATGACTACCTCTCCAAAGAGTCCACCTGGAAAGCACCAATATAACCAGTGTTGCCCCAAGGTCCTCCGATGCCAGAGAGGTTCCTTGAGGTATCACTCAACATGGAGAAAATTGTGGCTTCTACCCAACTTTGTTTCCCACTTCTCTCCCAGATCAGCACCCCGTAGTCTCTTGAAATCTTCCTGTGTTTCTGACTTCCATCCTGCTCCACATTCCCAAGTATTTAATTAAAAGAGTGCATCAGCTTTGGTTCCTCAGATACTCTACCTTCCAACGTACCAACTCAGTGTAAGATGCCAGACGAGAGCTGATGTTATGCCCTCCTCCCCATCCTTCACTTCCTCTCTCCTCTCAGTCTTTGTCTTCAAACCAAGCCTTCCCTCTTCACTTACAAATAGATGGGGCTCCAGCACATCAGCAGATGGAAACAAATACCTGATAAGGTCTGGGGGAGGCCACACAGAGGCATATTGAGTTTCTTCTTAGCAAGCTCACAGGTCCCATTATTCAATGAATTCTCACCAAATGTCCAGGAAGCCTGGAAAGAGAGACTCTACTTGAGTGGTGAAGAAACGAAATCAGCGATTGTAGCATCTTTTTAAGTAATCAGGAAGGCAAAACGGAGAAGCTGAAAGGGAGAGAGGGCCCTTTGACTCATAGTTTCCACTAAACCATTCTCTCCTAAGCACAAGCAAGACACATTCCATTAAAGAGTGAAAGAAATCTAAGATAAAGAACACCTACTACAGAAATGGGACCAAGTATGGGACAACTTTTCTTGCTCCCCAAGAGCTCATGTAATTCCAGAGTGGTGTTTGATTTAATAATGCAAAGAAGATATGACTTTTGCTTTTCCTGCTTCTTTCAGACATCTGATAGTCCAGGATTAACTTTTATGTTCAGCCGTGTGAAACCAAAACAACTTGCTCATGTTTACCATGAGATACTTTCTAAATATGTACTTGATATGATTTCCCCAAATTGTTATACAATGAAAATGCCATAGATTCTAAATACAAAGTTTTCTCAATTGCGTACCAGAGAAATGTAATATTCCTCCCCTAGGACTATATGATTTTGAGCTTGGCTATATGTCAGCAGATTTCAGTAGTGGAGAATAAAAGCCTTTCTAGCAATAGGGCACCAGCAACTAGAAACTAAATAATATGGAGTTAATAATTAAATGAGGTCAACTTAATTTTTTCCCAACCAGGGAAATTTGCTTCTTAACAGAGAACATAAAATTTTTTCTCTGCTTGAAAGAAACTTATTCATGCAGATGTACTCATCCTGTTTAGAACAGCCTGCCTATTGAGCTCTTATATAGTGATTATTTGTTTAGATGTCTCTCTCTTTAATGAAAATGAGCGCCTTGAGGGCATGGAGTGTATTGGTTGTTTTTATATCGTTAGTATCTGATGCATTGGAAGTGCCCCATAATGGTGGTTAATGAATTAATGAGTGGTGCAATGCAGTGGTCCACAGAGGTTAAAGGTACTTTAGAAAAGAGACCTTGAAGAAAGACAATGGCCAGGTATAAAATTTATTCTGAATAAAAGTCTTTACCACACCCACAATTTTTGTCCCAAGGTGAGAGTCACAAAGATTTATTTCCCCACAAATATATATAAAATCCAGAAAAAAATCAATTTAAGACTGAGAGTTGTAAGTAGACCAGTGGTTCTCAACCTTTCTAATGCCGTGACCCCACAATACAGTTCCTCATGTTGCAGTGACCCCAAACCAAAAAATAATTTTGGTGGCTACTTCATAACTGTAATTTTGCTACAGTTATGATTCGGAATGTAAATACCTGATATGCATTATGTATTTTTGCTTTAGGCGACCCCGCGGGTGTCGCGACCCACAGGTTGAGAACCGCTGAAGTAGACAAGATCTTTATAATATGTTGAATAGGTCCGGCCATCTTGTCACCCTGAAGGCAGCTTTATTTGAAGTTTGGAGGAGAGGAAACATTGCTTTACATTTCCTCTCTTATATTTCCACCATTTTCAGCACTTGCCTCACCCCTCCCTCACCCCCTGCCTTGTCTGTACTACAGCTTTCCAGGCATAGTAATTATTGTGTTATCGCTAGAGAAATATGAAAGAGAAAGTGGTATGAATATGGTATGAAGGAGAAAGTAGTTTTCCAAGTAAGACATTCAGCCATGCCAATGTAAAATTCTAGGTAGATACTTTTAGTCATTTCTCACCACATACTGGGTGTATTTTAAATTTCCTTGCACATAGATTCCTCTTCCTTTCCTCTCTTCCTCACTTTCTTTTTAATCCCTAAATATTCCTTCTTGTCCAGTGGGAAGCACAGACTCCCAAAGCCTGTTGGTTTGCAGCAGCTGCAGTGGAGGAATCTTGCGTGGAGTGCAAGTTTGCTTATTTATCTGAGAGAGACAGTGGGAAAGTGCTGCCCAAACAGTAATTGCCAGGTAGGGACTCATTCCTTTTCTTTGTTGGCTCTATCTGCATCTGCTTGGGTCCTACCTGGGCTTTGTCTTCAGAACCACGATTGCCTTTGCTTTAGAGATTTTTGCAGAATCAGCTCTCAGAAATTTGTTTCCTCCTTAACTCTCACCTGTGATTATGGCTTGCAGATGTTACCAAAAGTCCCTGCTTACCTGAAAGCAGTTCACCCTAACTGCAGGCAACAGTACTCAGCGTGATGCAGGTAAGGCACAACCTAGCAGGCTCCATACACACAGACAGCACTCGGCTCAGATACTACACATAACTCTATGCCTTTTAATGAGTTACTTACCCTTTTAGCCCTTTGATTTTTCTAGTCTGCAAAATGGGGATAGTGATATCTACTTTGCTAAATTATCATGGAATTAAATGAGATGATGCAGCCTGACCAGCGGTGGTGCAGTGGATAGAGCATCGGACTGAGACGCAGAGAACCCAGGTTTGAAACCCCAAGGTCGCCGGCTTGAGCGTGGGCTCATCTGGTTTGAGCAAGTCTCACCAGCTTGAGCCCAAGGTTGCTGGCTTGAGCAAAAGGTCACTCGGTCTGCTGTAGCCTCCTGGTCACGGCACAGATGAGAAAGCAATCAATGAACAAGGTGCCGCAACGAAGAATTGATGCTTTTCATCTCTCTCCCTTCCTGTCTGTCTGTCCTTATCTGTCCCTCTCTCTGTCTCTGTCTCTGTCTTTGTCACAAAAAATAAATAAATAAAATAAGATGATGCACATCAAGTGCCTGGAGAGCTGGAGTTTTACAAATAGTGCAAATTAATTCTACTTTTGATTAATGTCCTTCCCGTCCACCCTGATAACAGGAGTGAATGAAGCGGGATATGGGGGTGTGCCCTGTGCATTCTTCTGTCCCGCCTTCTCCACGTTCCCCTGACCCTGAAGGAGTCCCGAAGGTCTCAGACAGGGTACAGGAGGACAAAAGATGAAAACATGCGACAACTCTTGAGAATTTCAGGAATACCTGGCCTAGAATATTACCTTTTATCCAAATTAAAAACTATAAATACCATTGGTATATTCTTACCAGATATTTGAATGGTGTTCAAGATAATCCTAGATAAAAGGAGGGGTGGGATTCAGCCGATTCAGGTATCAGCAGAACCGATACCTGATATTTTGTTGAGTTCGGCGAACCAGTTGTTAAAATGGCACTTGTAATCAGGGTTCTCTCTAAGGTGGGTGCCTGGGTAGCCACCCAATGTGGAAATCACAAATTTACATTCCTTACTCTTTTTTGATGTTCATTTTGAACAACAGTGTATTCTAAGCACCCGTAGTAATGTTCATTCTGTCCATAGGTGAAAAAAATTGCAAGTGAGGATACCAGTCAAGAAGCAATATGGAAATATCTTAAATAACAGTTTTATTGTTTTTTATCAGATATTATTTAATATTTTTTCATTATTATTTCAAAATTCTTATAATCTAGTTTTGTGTACCTCTTTTATTGTTCTTAAGTATTAAATGCATGAAGTAAACTACCTTTCAATTTTAATATTTAAAATGGTCATTAGGGCAGAAAACTGGTTGTTAAATTATCTGAATCCCACCACTGGATAAAAGTACTAATTTCAAACTTTAGAAGCATGTTCCTGTGGCCTCATATACTTGAGAATAAAAGTAGGCTGGGGAAGAAGTAGGAAAGAGAGGACTTGGAATCCATAGGTGAGGTCAATTTCCATCTTCAAGGTGATAATACTTGCTTGTGTGGTCAGAGCATTTGCTCTACCTTACCAGCAGTTTGTTTGAGTTTGTGACATTACATGGGGAGCAGCAGGATTTACTTAGCAGTTTAGACAAGAGCCTTTACCTTCAAAAGTCTATAATCTAGGCCCTGGCCAGTTGGCTCAGTGGTAGAGCGTCGGCCTGGCGTGCACAAGTCCTGGGTTCAATTCCCAGCCAGGGCACACAGGAGAAGGGCCCATCTGCTTCTCCACCCCTCCCCCTCTCCTTCTTCTCTGTCTCTATCTTCCCTTCCCACAGCCAAGGCTCCACTGGAGCAAAGTTGGCCCGGGCGCTGAGGATGGCTCTGTGGCCTCTGCCTCAGGCGCTAGAGTGACTCTGATTGTGGCAGAGCGATGCCCCAAGATGGGCAGATCATCACCCCTTGGTGGGCATGCTGGGTGGATCCTGGTTGGGTGCATGCGGGAGTCTGTCTGACTGCCTCCCCGTTTCCAGCTTCGGAAAAATACAAAAAAATAAATATAAATTAAAAAGTCTATAATCTAGTGAGAGACACAAGCAAAACACAAGAGAAGCCCATCTAAATGCATCTCAATTAGCATATATCTCTAATTGCGTGGAGCTGGACGGAGGTGTTTGGACCTCCAGTTCAGCATGGTTGAAGAGGGTAAAATGTGCAGAGGAAATTGTTTCGGCCCTGAGTCAGTCCTACCATATACATTTGTCAGCTCCAGCTGCATTTTCTACATGCTGCACGTATTGTCCTGGCTGATTATATTCTTGGCACTCAGCACTGCTGAGCATTCCTAAGAGCCAGGAACACGCAGCACAGGGGGTAGCTTCCCCTAAAAGGCCTGTAAAGCCATGATTAGTTTATTCTCCCAAAGATGCAAGGTACTTGTTAAAGCACAAGATCTATTTCAACTGGCATGGCTCTGAGTTCAATGTGTCGCAACACATTCTCAGGAACAAGGTTCCTTTGACTAATAGCCTTCATGTTTGTCAAAACTACTGAAGGCCAAAGGTCAGCAGCAGCGTCTGGCAGCACAAAAGCAAATCTAGGAAGCTAAAATAAGACCTAGGCCAGTGAGCCCGTTTCCTGCTCTAGCTTCCTCCGTCTGCTACTCAAAGCCTCAGTCCGTGCGGTCTCCAAGTACAAGTTTACAGACTGACTATATTGGATGAGTAAAAGCAAAGCAGAAACCTCAGTGACTCACTTCAGGAGAGTGCTACCCACGCCTGCTTTGTAACAGCGCTCAGGGAATGTTATAGAATTGTCAAAAACACTAGTTTCTGTCTGCCGTATTCTAAAAATACATACAGAAATAAGAATTTCAGGCAGTTCAGTTAAGACATTTGAAATCCCAGAAAGGCAGAAATGTTAAGAAGTGCACGCTAAGATGGAATGCCGAGGGACCGTAGTGAAGGGATATGAGCACAGTTTGAGAATGGAAAGAAAGCCATGCTGGGCAAAGGGGTCACTACCAGTCCCCCCGAGACATCACATTCTCTGCAGTCTAAGTGACTGGACATACACCACTCGGACTGCCTCATCAAACACCTTCACTGAGAGCCATCACTGAGAAAGAGGGGTAGCAGGCAGGTTTCCTAGCGGACATGAGGACAGAAAAAAGGTTTAGAATGTAAACTGAAACAAATGAGAGGATTTGTTTCACTCTAGGAAAGCTAGGATAAGCTGTCACTTCTGATGTCTCAGATTTGTGGGTTTAACATACTAGTTACCAAAGCAAGCGATATGTCAAAGTGTACCTCTTTGACAAATGCACTGAGTAATGTTCTGCTTCTTACCCCACATTGAATACAAGTGTTAGTGAGGATGGTCAGAAATTGAAACACTCATACACTGTTGGTGAGAAGGTAAATGCTGTAGCTGCTATAAAAAACAATATGAAGATTCCTTTAACAACTAAATATTTAAAAAAATAAAAATTTAAAATAAACTTTTTTTTTAAACAGAACTAGGTGTGATCTAACTATCCCACTTCTGGGGGCTATATCTTAAAGAATGGAGCTCAAAGATACATCAGCACTACCACAGTCATTGCTTTAGTATTCACAACAGCCAAGATGTAGAAAAAACGTAATGTTTACACACAATGGATAAAGAAAGTGTTAGATGTAGATATAATAGAATGCTATTCAGCCATAAAAAAAGAAAGAAATTCTGTAATATGCAATAACATAAATGTATCTTGAGGAGAATAAACCAGCCACAGAAAGACAAATACTGTATGATTCCACTTACAGAAGGTATCTAAAATAGTCAGATGCATAGAATCAGGGTGGAGTGATGGTTTCCGAAGATTCAGGGAAGGGGAGACGGAATGTTACTAATCAATGCGCATAGAGATTCAGTTACACAAGATGAGTAAGTTTTAGAGACCTGTGCAGTGTTGCACCTATTGTCAACCAGACTGTATGGCACATTTAAAAATTTGTGGAGAGTTTAATCTTATGTTCAGTGTTCTTACACTAAAATTTTAAAAAATTTAATGACCAAAAGATCTCAATAAATACTTTATAAAAAAATAAACAGATGGAAATAAGCATATGAAAAGATATTCATTATTCATCATTATGGTAATGCAAATGAAAACACACAACATGCCACTATACATCTACAGCTCACAAAAATTAGGGGATATTTCAAAATTAATATGAAGTGATAAAAAAGAAGCATTAAATTTTTTTTTTATTAAGAACATCAGAAAAGCAAACAAGTCAAAGAAAGCTGTTAGATTAGATTATGCAAATGAGATGCAAAACCAACTTTTATCTCATTGATGAAAATACATTATACAAGAGGCGGAAAGTACTGGAGTATCTGCACATTCCTTGATCCCCTAATTTTTGTGAGCAGTATATTAGAATAGCTAAAATGCAAAAACCTGACCATGGAAAGTGCTCAACAGGAACACTCATTCATTCCTGGTGGGAATGCAAAATGATACAGCCACTTTGGAAGACAACTCTCAGTTTCTTACAAAGTCAAACATAGTCTTACCATGTAATCTAACAACCAGGCTTCTCAATATTTATTCAATTGATTTCATAATACATGTCCACGCAAAACTCACATGCAAATATTATATTTATAGCAGCTTTATTCATAATTGCCCCAAAATGAAAACCATCAATATATCTTTCAATAGTTGAATGGATAAATTAACTGGTATAGTCATACAATAAAATACTATTTAGTGATAACAAACGAGCTATTAAGTCATGCAAAAATATGGGTAAATCTTAAATACATGTTGATAAGTAAATAAGTCGTTCTGAAAAGTCTGCATACTGGATGACTCCATTTGTATGATTTTCTGGAAAAAAAACAAAACTATAGAGACATCAAATAAATCAGTGGCTGCCAGAGGTTTGGAGAAGGGGGATGGTTGACTAGGTGAAGCAGAGGGAATTATTTTTAGGGTAGTGAAACAATTTATTCTGAGTGATACTGCAAATGCATAGTAGATACATGACATTACGCATTTGTCAGAACCTATAGATCTTCACAGCACAAAGAGTAAACCTTAACTTGTTCAAATTTAAAAATATTATTTAGGACACCAGGAGATTCCGGGATGGAATGCAGACTGTGTCAACTGTATGAAATGACCTAACTGAATGGGGTAAGGCTAAAAGTGCTGACCTAGATAACTTTGGAAACTAAAATGAAAAGCAAAAAGGATTGTACATAAGTGCTGTAATCCGGCTGAGAATGTTGTTTTTCATGAGGGTGAATGTCCTGTTCGGTTACCCTCCACAGACTCCATTCTTTTCTCCCCCTCCATATCCTATCACGTTTGAGAACTCCAAGTTTCTTAGAGATACTAACTTCCACAAAGAGTGAGAGGAAAACCAGTTTGATTGACCTAATTCAAAAAAATAGTGTAATATCTGGAATCTGAGCCTCATCTGGAACATTTGCATTAAAAAAAAAAAAAACAAGCAAAAAACAAACAAAAAAACCTCTCTGTTCAGTGAATCTTTAGGTCATGTGATGAAGGGATCAGAAAAAGTTCACACTTTATTTTATTCTGTCATATATAGTGCTTAAAAAATTAGTGCTACCCTATGCTATTCACTTGAGTATATTCTGTTTCATGAAATAGAGCTTAAGATTCCAGGATCAAATCCAAATGTAAAACCATGAGATAGCAGCATCCTTATTTTACATATGGAAAACTACTAGCCAGGTCTACTTCCGTCCCAGTCTCCTGGAGCATTACTGATAAACATGGAAAGGTCCACATTTTCTCCATCTGCTTCACATGTTTGTGCTCTTTTAATAACTTGGTGGCCTTATTCCCTTTTCTCTCTCTTCAGGACTACTTCACCCTATTTTTTACTCTCTTGATCACTAATAAACAAAGAATACAAGAGGCCAATACTTTGTCTTTTTTTCTGGTGCAGGTTAAGATTTAATCTATGCAATGTTGTATGAGTTAAACAACAGTCAAGAGTGGAGTGTGGGCCCTGGCCGGTTGGCTCAGTGGTAGAGCCTGGCGTGCAGAAGTCCCGGGTTCGATTTCTGGCCAGGGCATACAGGAGAAGTGCTCATTTGCTTCTCCACCCCTCCCCCTCTCCTTCCTCTCTGTCTCTCTCTTCCCCTTCTGCAGCCAAGGCTCCATTGGAGCAAAGATGGCCCGGACGCTGGGGATGGCTCCTTGGCCTCTGCCCCAGGCACTAGAGTGGCTCTGGTCGCAGCAGGGCGATGCCCCAGATGGGCAGAGCATCGCCCCCTGGTGGGCGTGCTGGGTGGATCCCGGTCGGGTGCATGCGGGAGACTGTCTGTCTCTCCTCGTTTCCAGCTTCAGAAAAATACAAAAAAAAAAAAAGAGTGGAGTGTGTGTGTCATCTGCTCTCCCTGAGAGCAACTCTTAACTGTATAGATTGTTTCTGACCGTCGGAAGGTTTCTGCCCTCCTCCCTGTTCACCCAAGTCTCTTCCATTCCACAAAGCTCATCTTCCTTCTCTCTCACTCTTTCAGGAAGCCCACACCATCAACCTCGCCCTCATTTTTTTTTATAGAACTTATTGCCAATTTCACACACTCTATCCTCTACATTCCAGCATTTTCAACTTGCTCTGCCTGTGTACATACTGCTTCCCAGGGAGATCACGAGTTTTCAGAGATGGGAACACGTACCTATAAATCTTAACACACCGTGTGGTTCAAGGCATGTAGTAAAAGCTCAGTGACCTGAGGGCTGAATTTATTACATTAACAATAAGAACCAAAAGAGAGTCCTGAATGCTCCTGGAGAGCTTAGTCACTTGTCTCTTTGCTTGCAATTTTTCGATTAATTTTCTAAAGCAGAAACCCCCAAACATCCATTGAGTATAAAAAGTATGACAGACTCAATGACACAACATGTAAAGTATCAAACCCCGAGCCTGACCAGAGAAGGAATGCCACATTCCTTCCTTTAGCTGATGTTTCCTGAACATTTCCTGGGCCCGACACAGGGTGCCGGAGGGGAAAGTTTAAGAAACACTAGTTCCTGGGCTCCAAGAATACAAATAAGACACTAGCAAATGTAGAATCAGAAGATGACAAGATTCAGTTGTCTTCAGGAATGAAAAGAATAGTAAATAAAAGTTAGAGAAGTTAACAGGGATTTACCCATTTTACCTCAATCATCATTATCATCAGGTCATATTTAATTTGGTGGCTAAAGTATGAAAAAACATTGAATTTATCACAGGAAGTTAAAGTGTATATAACAACGTGGAAAACATGTACTTGTGTGTGTGTGTTTGAATTGGAAAAGTCCGGCTTTAGATTATTATGCATTAGCTGATTGGGTGGCCCTGGTGAATAGGGAAACTAAGAGTGCCTATTCATGATACATATCACTGAAACATCAGTATGGCACATTGAGGAAAAAATAATTGCATAGAGCCAAGACCATTTTCATGGCTGAAAACATATTAAATTGTTTTTATCTTTGAGCAGATATACTTTATATGTTTCTTTACAACAGAATCAAAACAGGAACAAAATAAATAGAGTGTGTTATTCTGCCTTTTGTTCCTTTGGGAATAAGCTCAGTTCTGAACATACTGAGCCCTATTGCTGCTGGGGGTCAACCTAACGTGTAGACAGCGTCTGTGGTATCTGATCACGGACTGAAATCAGATGGAAAGATGGGGACAGCAGTCGCAAAATTCTTGATGGGGAACAAAATGCTAGCAATCCTGATGGTTGACTGTCCTACTTTATAGTTTAAATTACAGTTGACATCCAACACTATATTATTTCAGGTGTACACCACAGCAATTAGACATATACCTTATGAAGTGGTCACCATGATAAGTGTAGTAACGACTTGTCAAGTACATAGTTATCGCAGTATTATTGACTATATTCCCTGTGCTGTGCATTACATTCCTGAGACTTACTTATTTTATAACTTAAAGTTGTACTTCTTGTTCCCGTTCACCTTTTTCACCCATTGTCTGGCCCCCTTCCATCTGGCAAACATTGGTTTGTTTTCTGTATCTATGAATTTGCTTCTGTTTTGTCTTGTTTGTTCATCTGTTTTGTTATTTTAGATTCAACATATAAGTGAAAACATATTGTATTTGTCTTTCTCTGTCTGACTTACTTCACTTACTTTCGTATGTTCATTTTACTAAAACCTCATAGGAGAGGAGTTAAAACCTCCAATCACTTAGATTCGAGTCTACATTACAGGAACACTCACAGCTCTGCATTCTAACTGGAATGGTCCTCCTTCACGTATTCCCCCAACACAGACTCACTCTGATCTAATGTCACCTCTGCAGAGAAGAGTCCCCAGAACACCCTGGCTGCAGTTTCAGCACCCGTTCCTACTAGTCCTCGACTCCTCACTGTGCTTCCGGTCACCTACCCTGTGGTGCCATAACAACCCATTCCAAGTCTTAGTGGCTTAAAAATATATATCACTAATGGAAGAATCTACTGCTAGTCTAGTAGATCTCCCAGGCACTCCAGCTCCAGCGGCTCATCAAATGAGCCTACACACTCGCCACAGCAAGGCGAAAGTGAGGTGAAGAGTCAAGGCCAGAAAATATATAAATGCTTCTATGCAGAAGTGACGCAGATCACTTTCACTCACATTCACTGGCCAAAGCCAGCTAAGTGGGCAGACACGTATCCTCCCACATATCTAGTGGATAGAGTAGTATCTGATGCGTCATGTTTTATTTTTCTTTACAACATTTTTCATTTAACATCATATATTTCATACGTGATTATCTGTCTCTCCTTACTAGAATATAAGCCTTGTAAGGGCACGGACCATGCCTGTTTGTTTACTCCTATACATTTAGATTTTAGAACAAAGATTCTCAATAAATACTTGTCGGATGAACAAATAAGAATGCAGGAAGTGATACGCTTTACCCCAGAAATGACCAGTTCAAATGCCTAAAGAAACCCGCTGTTAAGACGCAAGGGAAGCAAACGAGTCTGTCACTGTGGCTAAAAGAACTTTGGCTACTGCCTAAAACTCACTGGTCATTGCCTTAATAGATGATAGGCCTAAAAGAGCCAAATTTTCTTATTTTAATGAGAATTGGAAAAATCTGCCTTTTTAGAGGAAAATCCTGATATTTTCATCACATGGCTCAAAAGTTTTCAAAACTATATGCAGGTCATACCTAGCAAAAATGATGTCAGTCTATGCCTTTTGTTTAGGTGGAAAAACTGAAGTGTGTGTCTTGAAACTGGCAAAGATTGAGTTAAATGGGGGGAAAAAGAGAAAAGGGAAGAAAAACAGAACCCCCACGTTCACTTATCCACCACTCAAACTGCAATATGGCGGGATCTCTGCTCTGCGTCTTGCCTCTCACCCTTGCCGCTCCTAGTTTCATTTATTTATTGTCAAATCCTGTGAAAAGTAAGAAGGGATCAACCCTACCATCAGTGACACCATTGTATGTCTTACATAACAATGTCTAAATAGATAAGAAGCCCTGGTGAAAGGTCTCCAACATTAAAATATATATTTGTGATTAAAAGAGAACAGGCGGAATAAAAAATCCACTATCTACGTCATATATCAAATGAGGTCTGAACCAGGAAGTCTTCTCAGTAACCAATAATTGGATCTGATTATATAATGAGTGTTTCTTTTTCTTTGCCCTACGGTTGAACTTTGTATAGAAAGGGGATGCCAAACACATTTTCACTGTAAAGAAATGTCGTTTGCCTATTGTATCACCCAAGAGGATCCAATTCAAACGAAAATGTTCAAAAATTAAATTTCTGGGAGCAAGCAGGGTGAATGTTACTTTTCTTCTCACAGAGAATTACCACTGAGCAAGGTCAGTCAAACTTTATGCTTGTTATTTCAGTGGCCCTCAGCCTCACATGAGAGACCTCCGAATGTGGAATCAATAAAAATATAAAAAATAAGTAAAAAACCACCTGTACTCTTCAATCAGGGACGCAGCACTGGATTCCTGGCATCGGCATTTCTAAGGAAGCAATTGATTTAAAATAGGCCTGCCTGCCCCACCTCTTTTCCAGAAAATTCTATCATGCTTCTGACTCCCAAATACCCGTGTGTGTTCTTCTCCCTGCATAGAGCTGCCATTTTAGGTCTCCGTAGGCATCTCTGTCAGATGCTGGCTTTCATTCAAGGATAGCTGGAAAAATAAGAAGTAGTCATTACCCCTTGCCTTGAGCAGCCCCATTCTGCAAGCAAAATCCTCACAAGAAAGAGATTTCTGGTGGACTTTTGATACACTCATATCTGCCTTCCTCCGCAGGCTACCCTGCACGTCCCTGGGTACCCGGAGCCTGAACAGCTGGAAAACAGTGAGACGTCTAGTCCATGCTTTATAAAAAAAAATGACCAAGACTAAAATGAAAAGTCTTATTCTCACAGAGGTAAACAAAAATATAAAACTCTCTGGAGGTAGTGTGTGAGCAAAATAAAATTACTTTCATAGAATTCTAGAACTCATCTTTTTAGAATTCAGATATTGATATGATTCTGAAAATAATGACACCCTGGCCTCTTCAAAAATGTTCTCTTCAAAGTGGCTGCTTATTTCGCACATTAAATACCTCACCATCTTGGTCAACATGGCATTTAAAGATTATGCTGTGATACTCCCTTTTGCAGAAACACAAATACAGTCTAGCGAACAGGCAAGCTACCATACAGAATGAATCCTCAATATTCCTAAACTGGTTCTGGATTAAAAAGTCCTAGCAGACCATGTGAAAACAGGCAGAAAATTCCTGAACAGGAGGAGAAGAGTGGGGTCAGGAAGAGGAGAGAAAATTTACCATCTAAAAAAAACTTATAAATCAAAGGGCTCAAGTACATAAAAAAATAAAATGCTGAGAAATCCAGCCAATAAAATCAACTATTGGAGAATTAATCAACCCAGGTAAGATTAAAATAATAAAGAAAGGAGAAAGATACCTGAAAATGTGTGTGTTTAGATTCTTCAAAGTGAGAAAAATAGAAAAACAATAAGCAATACCAAAATAAAATAGACAGAAATAAGACAATAATAGGTAGATGAGAAAAAGGACCAATTAGACTCTTGAAAACAAAATGTATAGTTATTATGCTTGAAAGTAGTTCAATAGAAGCCCTGGCCAGTTGGTTCAGTGGTAGAGCACTGGCCAGGAGTGTGGATGTCCAGGTTCAATTCCCAGTCAAGGCACACAGGAGAAGTGATCAGCTGCTTTTCCACTCCTCCCCTCCCCCTTCTCTCTCTCTCTCTTTCTTCTTCTCCCACAACCATAGCTCAATTGGTTCAAGTGCATGGTCCCCAGATGCTGAGGATCTCCACCTCAAGTACTAAAAATAGCTCAGTTGCAAGCATGGCCCCAAATGGGCAAAACACCAGGCCCAAACAGGGGTTGCTGGGTGGATCCTGGTCGGGGTGCATGTGGGAGTCTGTCTCTATATCTCCCCTCTTCTCACTTGAGAAAGAAGAAAAAGAAGAAGGAGGAGGAGGAGGAAAGAAAGAGGAAGAGAAAGAGGAAGAGAAAAGAAGAAGAAGAAGGAAGAGGAGGAGGAGGAGATGGTTTAATAGATAAGACAAATTGGTTTATCCACAGGTGACAAGCTTGATAAAAAGAAGATTCACCAGCCATGAAGGATAAAGGCACAAACAAATTAAAACTATGAAAGAGAAGTTAAAGATATAGAGTATAGATTGAGTAGCTCCACCACACTTTCAGCAAATTCTATCACAAGAGAGTATTGGAAATAACAGACAGCCCTGTTAGGAGAGATTAGGAGAGAGGAGATGAGAATGCACCCAAATTTAGTAGAGTCTTCAGGTTCAAAGTGCATGTTATGTACCAAGAAGAATGAGTGCTATTGAATCTATACCTAGACAAAAAAGTTACATGGGATTTATAGATCATATATATATATATATATATAAAATCCATATATATAATCCATATATATATAATCCATATATATAATCCATATATATAATCCACATATATATAATCCATATATAATCCATATGTATATAATCCATATATATGATATAAGTAGGAAACATGAAAGATATAATTTATAATCTGAAATGATCCTCTCAAGTGACTGACATTTCATATATTTATAATATAAGAAAACAATAAGGAGTTTTTAGCTGATAAACATGAGCAAGAAACAAAGAAAGTTTCTCTGCCTATCAAGCTGACATTTATGACCTGAACAGGTTCATGTTGGTTCTCCTTAAATGCTCCTATAAGGCCTTCTACGTAAGGCACTTCATCTGAACAGTCATCCACACTGGCCCAGGCTGTGGGTGAGAAATGCCAGATTCATGCCTCATGTGATTACTCTGTTATGTTATCTGGTAAGTTCCCTGGAAACAACAAGCATGTCATGATTTTAGCAAGGGAATAGAGCTGACCTGTCGGAGTGACTTCAGCATGGCCTCCGTTTGACAATCCATGAAGATGATGTAACCACAAAGCAGCTCATTAATCTCATCCTAAGTCTTAAATTCCAAGTCACAGTGAATCAGATCTAAATGAGTTTCCACTGAACAAAGCTAGAGATTGATTTTTTTTTTTTTTTTATGGTCTGTAGAACATTTTATCACTTCAAACTTGGTTGCAATGAGGTCCAGAAAACTCACCTTTTAACAAAAGTAATGATTAGTTCTGAATTTCAAACTCAGTAAAAAGAATTTCAATCTCTTCATGCTTTGGTACAGGCTGTTAGTAAGGAAAAATATTTGCATATAACGCTATATTCAGTCAAATTGTCAGTCCATTCCTTAAACTTTAGACAGGGCTGTTCATAGAACTTTCTGCAGTGGTGGGAATGTTCTAATATTTATGTGTCCAATTTGGTAGTTACAGGCATACCTCATAGATATTGTAGGTTCAGTTCCAGACCACTGCAATAAGCTAATATCACAACAAAGTAAATCACACTTTTTGTTTTCCTTGTATATAGAAAAGCTATGTTTATACTATACTGTAGTCTATTAAGTGTGTAATAGCATTGTGTCTAAAAAAAATGTACATACCTTAATTAAGAAATACTTTATTGCTAAAGAATGCTAACCTTCATCTGAGCCTCCGATGAGTTGTAATCTTATAGCTGGTGGAGGACCTTACCTTCAATCTATAATTAATGCAATACCTGCAAAGCACAATAAATGAAAGGCTATAAAACAAGGTATGCCTATATTAACTTGAAATGTAGCTACTGTGATTCAGGAACTGAGTTTGTTATATTATTTAGTTTTCATTTATTTAAATTTTAACAACTACATTGGCTGATGGCTACCATCTTATATAGAGCAACTTGGGACCACACATTGCCTGCTAAGTGAAATAAATTAGGTCTGGGTCATTGTTTTATTAGGAATAGTAGCAGTGTGACTGAGAAGACACATATCACAGCAGTAGTTAAAAATGATTTCCCCATTCCCTTTGACTTCTCCAGGCAACACTCTGAGGTCAATGGGATAAGTATTATTATTTTTTCTCTCTCTCTCCTTTCCATTGTTTGTGTCACTCTTTTCCTCTCTGTGAATTATGATCTCCAGTCAGAAACTTTCTATATTAAAATAATCATTCTTATGCAACACTCTAATAAAGCATGGATAACAGTAACAGGTTTTCCTTGTCTTTGGAAAATGTAATGCAACTTGTAAGAAGAAAATCCATCTTCTTTTTAAAATTAGAATAATAAAATATATTAAATGTGTATGACGGGCAATAGCTTAGAGAAAAACAAGTTGCACATTCTAATGTCTAGTCGGTTTGCAGACATTAATGAAGGCCCTACCAACCTATTCTTGTGACAAGTCTGTGCAGCAGGCATACCACTAGAGAGATGGGATCCATGTCACCGAGGAAGACCACGGTACTGCTGACCTGTTTATATTTTATACATTTACGTTGGAAAGGGAAACGTTGAAATTGGCCCATCCAGACCCAAGCCTGTGGTTTCATGGATTCTAGATAATTGAAAACAGGACTCCAGTGCACTAAATCCACCTCTTCTGGGCTTCTTGCCATCACATACTCCAATCTGAAAATCCTTGTTTTCAAAGAAGCCTCTTACACAAAGGGCAAGAGGAAAAGGGAGACAGAGAGGAAGAAAAATTATTATCAATATATTATAGAAAATGCACGTGTCACTTGCTAAAATATACTTTGCTCAAGTTGCTCCTCTGCTAATATCATTATAGCTATGCAAATAATAGTTAAGATTCCTATACTGTCCAACCTGCTTTTGCAAGCAGTAGAGGAAGAAAGCACCTGAGTCTGTGGGAGGGACCAAGGTCACTAACTGCCCATTCCCACCAGTGACCACAAGTTCGTAAATGTAGGGAGCCTCCAACATTATCAAAGTTGTTAAATCTTGAGAAAGTAGTTCATATTTTCCCAGCTCAAAGACTTTTTTAAATGAATATTTATGAGGAATTTATAGTTTTGATAGGAAATATTGGCAAAACAGAAGTTCATGGAATATATAAATTTTATGCATGCTGTAGGTGGAGACAGAAATCAATTACCCAATGAATGAATTCTTTCTTCTCTCTTATCTGTTTTAATGATATGTTGCTGTTTGCTATTTATTCTATTGATTTCTTTAAGTCAAAATATAGAAACTAGTATTTTAATATTTTTCAAAGTTTGTTATTTTAGTGATGAGAGTGAAAGAGAGACAGACAGAGAGAGACAGACAGAGACAGACAGAAAAACTAACACAATTCTGGTTATCTAAGAAATTCTTTCCATAGTCTTTCCAAACCCTTTTCCCTCCCTTCTACTCTAGATGTAATTATTTTCATGAAATAGGTATTCTTCATTTGATATTCTGAGTTTTCTCCTAAGTATTTATATAACCATAAAATAAATAGTATTGTGGTGTCTTAACCTTGACATCATATTGCTACGAACCTTCTGCAACTAGATTTTTTATTCTTCTTTTGTGTTTGAGGAATGTATCTATCATGATAACATAACTCTAATTTATTCTCTTTAATTGATAGGTAGAGGTCCATTGTTTGAGCACACCATAATTTATCAGTTTATTCTCCTGCTGATGGGCATTGAAGCTACTTTGCATTTTGTAACTGCTAACAAAACCGCAATGAACTTTTCTGCACAGATGTCCCTGTGTTCACTGAGAGGGTTTCTCCCCCAGAACCTAGAATTACTGTGTTCTTGGATATGAATATCTTTAGCTCTACAAGATCTAGTCAATGCCAAATGCTCTCCAAAATGGTTATCTAGTGTTTTCCATTTGTGTCTCCTTAGAATCTATGCTCAACACAGCAATAGAGCAGAGTGACCCTGCCGTGTTATACCAAAACAGCACTTCCTGACACTCTTTTCATAAAGCCCTGCAGCATCTCCCCATTTCACTCCAAATGGCCTACAAGACCCAGTTCTTATCATCTCTGTGGCCCTCTGTTAGCTCTCATTTGCGCCTGCCTCTTCACACCACGTCCCTCCCTGCTTGGTGTTTGTTCCAGCTGTGTGCTCTGACTGACATGCTCCTTTTTCCAGATTCTGCTTGGCAAAATCCTCCACCCTCCTCAAGTCTTTGTTAAAATTTTACTCTAACAATGAAGCTGATTGTGACAACCTCTTTGTACGTCCAACCTACTTTCTTGCTTGATTTTTTTCTTCCATAGTATCAATACCTTTATCTTAGATGTATTATCTAGTGTCTTACCTTCCCCTTAGAATGTCAGCCCCCTGAACACAGGGCTCCTTGCTGGCTGTGCTCACTGATGTATTCTAAGCACAATCTGATGCATGGTAAGCATTCAATCAATATCTAGGAGAGGTGAGTTGTGTACATTACGCTTTGCAGGGTGTTATCTGAAGAGGATATATGATATTTCGGTTGGTGATATATGGGGACTATGGTTTGCAAAAGGACTAAAATTCAGCCATTACTCAGAACATGAGCTCCCTAGGGACAGGGAACACCTCTGTCTTTTGACCATTGTGTCCTTAGTTCCAAGATTAGTGCTTGGCACAGAGCAGATGCTCAATGAGTGCTTGTCAAATGAATAAATTATCAGAAGTTTATTGAGAAGTTTATTCCACCACTTGGAAGTTGATTATATGGAAAGTCCAATTAACAGATCTGTGACGCCAGACATGCCCATTAGACAAAACAAGAGGTTGGTACTTCCCAGTTCTAAATATATCCCTTGTGTCATAAATTGCCCTTTTTGTAAATCTTTTCCTCTTAAAAGTTTGTCTATCAAATATTATCAGGGAAAGGAAAGAATGGAAACCCGCTCAGGTGAATATTCCCTCATAGAGTGTTTCTCATACTTACCTGGTGATGAGAATTTCTCAGAAGAGTCTATTCAAAACACAGAGCCCTCCACCTACTCTCTAAAGCAGAGTCTCAGGAGAGAATCCCCAGGACAAACCCCAGGAAGGTTCTGATCAGGTGAGCGAGGGAACTGCCCTCAGGAGGAGACAGTGCCTGCTTGTCAACGGCGTGTATGTAAAGTGATGACGGACAGCTGGTGAGCACTAGGCCCGCCTCCTGTATTCGAATGGAGTCTCAGAGTCTCTCCTCAGTGTCTACCTAACATGGTCATCAGGGAATTCGGGGGTGACTCATCACCCCATGTTTATGAATCAGTCAGAGAGACAGACCGGAACAAGGGTGTCTGCCTGGGCCTGGAGAGGCCCAGCTGTTCCTCAGAGCAGTCTCCACTCTGTGACCCCCACGCCATAGGATTGTGAAGAAGACGGGTGTAAACAAAAGTCCAGGTCACTCAGCGACAGGAAAAGGTGACACTGCATAACTTAAGGAGAAAAGATGGGGCCGGGAGGATTTGTGAAGAAAAGTGACCTGGGACCAGTGTGTCATTCTCCCAAAAGAGAGGCAGGTCTTTCTCTCTATGGAGGTCATGGGGCATATATTTAACATGGTCTGCCAGACATGATGTAGCTGTCGGCTTCCAAACAGCCTCGAAACTATCATCCCCGTTCAAGGAGAGGACGCATTGCTGCCCCACGGTGTGTTGGCATTCTGATGAAGTCACGGGTGGAGGGCGTTCGTGGATCTAGTTTTGGTACTGCAGCTTTCAGACGTGTGGACTCCAAGTCCTCTTTCTAGAAGCTCTCTAACAGAAGACGTTTCATTAAAACTTATGAAAGGAGAATTTAGTGGTAAGAAACCTATAATTTCATCAAATGAAAACCCTCTCCATTTTTAAATTTGGCATCCATTTTAGGTGTTCATGTGTTTGGGGTCATTTTTAGTTATTTTGACTTTTTTTTTTTTCTCTTGGCAACCAAGTTGAATTTGGCCGGTGGGATGAGAGGGGAACGGGTGCATGAGAAAGCCTGCGGGATTTCACAACTCTCTGCAGAAATCAGCACATATTTACTAAGGGGTGGGCATGAAGCTTCCCATCTGTTAGTTTTTTTTCAGGATGCTGACAAGAACATTCTGATTTCAGCCTAAAATATATACATAAATTTCTTTTCTCCATTTACTCTGACCAGAGAGGGCTGTCTTGGTGTTCAGAGACAGACCAAAAATAAAAAAATAAAATAAAAAAACAGATGCTTTTAGTTTTCTAATTTGGCATTGTAATTAATGAAACCGCCCAAAACTTCAGGCTTACAGATATTTTTGTCAACTTGCAAGATACGTGGAAGACCCACTCAATGTTACCTGCTTCTAGCATCAGTCTTGGTCTCTTGTTGCTCCTCGTATCCTCATTGGAGGGGAAGCCCAGCCCCTGGTGCTGACGGACAGACAGCCCTGAGTCTTCTGGCAGAGGCGGGCAGAGGGGAGGACTTCGGATCTGTTGTCTGCTTACTTTCACCTGGAAAATGCTCTCCTTCGCTTTCTGGAGATAATAGGGTGGGCCAGAGGGTGATTTCATTTTCCTGTATTTCAGGGTTGTATTAGTGAACGCCCTCATACCTCACTCCAGCTCAGCTCCTAACTCTTCCCCGTCCATGCCCATCTTAGCCTTGCTGATGCCCGCCCAGCCGTGGGATTAGGGCAGCCTCCCGCCCCACCCCGCCCCAGCCTCTCAGAGGAGACTGAGCCTCTCTTTTGTACGCCCTGCTGGGAACCCGTCATTCTCCCTCTCAGTTTGCCATGGTTCTAATTGTTTAATTATATTTTTCTGCAATTACCTATTTAATATCAGTAGTAGATAGAATTCTGAAATGGCCCCCAAGATCCCCCCCCCGGTGTCCAAGCCCTGGATAATCTGCTCCCCTTGAGTGATGGCAGGATGGAATGTCACTCCTGAATCATGCACAACTCTGTGGCAAGGGTGAGGCACTTCTGCAGATACAATTAAGGTCTTTAATCAGTTGACTTTAAGTTAATTGAAAGGATATTATCCTGGCTGGGCTGAACTTAATCAGGTGAGAGTAGGATCAGGTGGTCTCGGAAGTCAGAGATACTCTCCTGCTAGCCTAGAAAAAGCAAGCTTTTGTGAGTTTCATAGCTACAAGACACTAATTTCTGCCACCAACCAGGGAGCTTGGGGGAGGACTCCAAGCCCCAAGGAGATCACAGACTGGTCAATGCCTTGAGTATCACCTTCTGAGACCCTGGCCAGAGGACAAGCTAAGCCTTACCTGGACTTCTGGTCTGCAGAGTGTGGGATAATAAATGGGTGCTGGTTTAGTCACTAAGTTTGTGGTAATTTGTTACATAGCCACAGGAAACCAATACAATGTTTTGGGGTCAGTGTCCCTTATTCACCCTGTGATTAGTCCCTACCATAGCATCTGAGAATGGCAAGCTTACCAAGCATTTACCAAAGGACAGCCTGACCTGAGTGAATGAACAGGTTCAACAGACTGTGAGTTGCCAAGTGCACATCCAATTATAAAGAGAAATTTCATGAGGATAAAATGTAAGTCAGTCAGGTTTGAGGAACCTAGCTGATCATCTTCTAAGTCATTCTTCTACCTGATGAGAGGGACCAGATAGGAACAGAGAGGAAAGGCCTTCAATAAACCTCCCTTGTGTTTGTATCTATTCTTGGGTCAGTCTGCTGAATTTTAAATTCTTCTCCAAAACCTCCCTTGACTGAAACTTTTCAAAGGTAACTTACCTCCCACCCCCCACCACAACATCCTCCCTGCATCTCCTCCCATCACCTCCAGGAGACCACCTGCTCTACCGCATTGAACTCAGCTGCAGGTCTGGACCACAAGTCCTGGGCAAGCTCCCCAAGCAAAGCCCAGCAGCGCTCAAGGACGGACTCATGACTCAATGAGAAGCAGTGTTTCTGCCTGAATCAGCCCGAGCCCAGCCACATCTGAAGAAAACCATGGCCACGAGCTTAGCCACGGCCTGGCTGCGTGTGGACATATGGCTCTTGCACTGTCTCAGATGAGACTACGCGTCTGCTGATTCACTTGCACCTGGGATTCCCTGGATGGACATCTGGAAAGGCCTTTCCTTTTTTTTCTTTCTCTCTTTCCTTTTCTTTTTCTAGTTCAAGTTTTATTTATCTAAAGCAATTTAAAAAAAATCATTTTAGATATTTTTCAGTGTCTGGACATGGTGTGGAATGTGGTTTATTTTGTCCACGTTGAAGCAGACTCTATGTCATAACTTGCTGAAGTGCTGACTCAGCCATTGGTATACCATCCCTTACTGACTAGCAATGTACAGGCCATCGGTGTGCCAGCCGATACCATCCCTTACTGACTAGCAATGGACAGGCCATCGGTGTGCCAGCCGATACCATCCTTTACTGACTAGCAATGGACAGGCCATCGGTGTGCCAGCCGATACCATCCCTTACTGACTAGCAATGGACAGGCCATCGGTGTGCCAGCCGATACCATCCTTTACTGACTAGCAATGTACAGGCCATCGGTGTGCCAGCCGATACCATCCCTTACTGACTAGCAATGGACAGGCCATCGGTGTGCCAGCCGATACCATCCCTTACTGACTAGCAATGTACAGGCCATCGGTGTGCCAGCCGATACCATCCCTTACTGACTAGCAATGGACAGGCCATCGGTGTGCCAGCCGATACCATCCTTTACTGACTAGCAATGTACAGGCCATCGGTGTGCCAGCCGATACCATCCTTTACTGACTAGCAATGTACAGGCCATCGGTGTGCCAGCCGATACCATCCTTTACTGACTAGCAATGTACAGGCCATCGGTGTGCCAGCCGATACCATCCTTTACTGACTAGCAATGTACAGGCCATCGGTGTACCAGCTGATACCATCCTTTACTGAGTAATAATGTACAGGGTGGAGGGACACAGGAGGCGGGAAGCAGCCAGAATGCGCTACTGGACCAGGTAAAGTTCACACTCAGGTAACCTGCGGACACCTCTCTGGAACTGTACAAGTTGAAATGTCAGTAGGATTGATCACTAAATATCAGAACACACCGTCACGTCGAGGGCTTGAAATTGGATTTGTTCGAAATGACAAGAAACAAAAATTAGCTGCTGTGCTTAACAGCTTGCAA